>NW_006785906.1:1039581-1061740 GCF_000442215.2 Lipotes vexillifer
GCTCTTCCCCTTGGCAGCCACAAGTCTGATCTCTATGTCTGTGAGTCTCTTTCTATTTCATAGATAAGTTCATTTGTGTCGTATTTTAGATTCCACATATAAGTGATATCGTATGATACTTGTCTTTCTCTTTCTGACTTACTTCGCTTAGTATGATAATCTCTCGGTCCATCCATGTTGCTGCAAAGGGCATTATTTCATTCTTTTTTATGGCTGAGTAGTATTCTATTGTATTGTACATATATTGTACATATATATGTACCACATCTTCTTTATCCATTCATCTACTGATGGACATGTAGGTTGTTTCCATGTCTTGGCTATTTGAATAGTGATGTTATGAGCATAGGGGTGCATGTATCTTTTTGAATTATAGTTTTTTCCTGAATATATGCCCAGGAATGGAATTTCTGGATCATATGGTAGTTCTATTTCTAGTTTTCTGAGGAACCTCCATGCTGTTCTCCATAGTGGCTGCAGTAACTTACATTCCCACCAACAGTGTAGGAGGGTGTTCTCTTCTCCACACCCTCTCCAGCATTTGTTATTTGTAGGCTTTTTAGGGAATTTCCTGGTGCTCCAGTGGTTAAGACTCCACACTTCCACTGCAGGGGGCCCAGGTTTGATCCCTGGTTGGGCAGCTAAGATCCCGCAAGCTGCTCAGCGCAGCCAAAAAAAAAAATTGTAGCTTTTTTAGTGATGGCCATTTTGACCAGTGTGAGGTGGCACCTCATTGTAGTTTTGATTTGCAGTTCTCTAAAAATTAGCAGTGTTGAGCATCTTTTCATGCCTGTTGGCCATCTGTATGTCTCCTTTGAAGAAATGTCTATTTAGGTCTTCTGGCCATTTTACAGTTGGGCTCTTGGTTTTTTGTTGTTGAATTGCATGAGCTGTTTGTATATTTTGGAAATTAAGCCCTTGTTGGTCGTATCATCTGCAAATATTTTCTTCCATAGGTTGTCTTTTCATTTTGTCTATGGCATATGCTCATTGTCTTGACTGTAGTCCATGGCTTCTTAGGTGTATACATATTTCAAAACTTATCAAAATTTACTTTTAGATATGTGAAGTTTATTGTATGTCAATTAAACATAGATAAAACTGTTAAAGGATAATTTTTTATTCAAATATTTTTCACATGGGAAATACTATTATATATATTATATTAGAATACGCATATAAATGTATTTAGAGAGAGAGAGAGACATGTTTTGATTTAATTTAATTTATCTGCCTATTACTGTGCTACTCAATAGGGGTAGTTTTTTAATTTATCAGATGCCTTTATTATGTACTCTGATATGTGTGCGTGTGTGTGTGTGTGTGTCTGATTTTTGTGGAGAATCTCAGGGCATAGCAATGTTCACTAGACGAGCAGTAACAGCGGCTCAGTTAAAAACTGTTGCATGTCATTCAGTTGTCAATTCTGTTTACCTTTAGTTGTGCTCAGACCAGTAGGAGTTACAGGAAGGAGGATCTCGAGAGCTTACACGCGCGCGCGCGCGCGCGTGTGTGTGTGTGTGTGTGTGTGTGGTGTTGGGCAGGGGTTCAATGATTTTAAGTCTCTAACCAGAGCTAGGACTATGTATGTGGTATATTTACATATGCAGGTCTGTGGAAGTCACAGTTGCCTACTGAGGTGGTATGGAAATGAGTACACTGCTTTCCAAAACAAAATACACACACACTGTACTCAAATGTTTGTCTTCAATAAGAAGCAAGAAGACATGATCCAAATAAGAGCAGTAAACAAAGACCCCAGGGTCATTAACGCTTCAGGCCTTTGAACTAACAAACACAGATATTCAGAAGCCTCATCAGCAGTTGGGGCTAGGTTTTCTATCTGATGTGGGAGATGATTTTTGAAGGGTTTGGAGAACAAGCACCTCCTTCTCTCCATACCCTTATTTCAGCAGTCTCTTAAAAGCCAGGGAAAGGAGCACAAAGCCAAATGTGACTGCTGTTGCTGGCAATACTGATACCATGTTTGCTGTATCTACATAGTTCTGTTTCTAAAATAATAGACTTGCATTGTGTGCTGTCATGGCTGTCTATTTTCTTCTCTTTCATTTCTTTTTTTATGTTTTTGAAGTGACTTTGATGTGTGAATGCAGAGGAACACGTGAAGAGGCGTGGGGGAGTGGTGATGAGTACCCTCTAGGCTACAGGTTGTTTGTCCATCAGACATAATCACGCTCTGCGTTAGAAAACTTTCAAAGCTACCAGCAAAGCTTTAAAATACTTTTTTTCCTTTTTAAATCATGAATACACATGAGCCACTTCACAGACTGTGTTTGTAATTAATAGAAGGCCTAGGGTATCCTTCCTCTAAAAGATGTGTAGACACAAAGCCAGTCCTTGAAATTATCAAGGCGTTTGTCTCAAAACCACTCAGGGAAACAGTCTCAACTCCCAGCGCCCGGGACAGAGTCAGTCACAGCTCAAATGGCCACATGATGTTTCAGGAGAGCCAGGCTGAAGCTACAGTATGAGGAAACAAACCGATATGTGCAGAGTCCAGCTACTGCCTTAGCACTTTCATATATGCTCATCTGATCACTGGGAAGGAGCATATCATTTAGATTCTCATGATTTGACCAAAGATGCTTAGACGGGATAGAGGTGTATTTCTTTCTCACGTAGGGTCCTTGGTAAGAGTCCAAAGCGATTAAGGAAGCTCCATAAAGTCAGTGGGGTCACAGCCTCCTTTTAACTTTATGCTTTGCTCTCCCTAGCACATGGCTTCCATCCTCAAGGTCACAAGACAGCTGTTACAGCTCCAGCTGTTATAGCTGCATCCCAGGTAGGAATAATGAAAGGACAAAATGATGTGAAAAGAGCTTCTTGAAGCCCCATTTCATGACTTCTACCTGTAATCTCTTAGTGGCAATCACTGTCATTCCAAATAAAAAAATCATGTGCTCTAACCAAATGATTGGGGAGATGAATACTGAATAGATAAATAGCAGTCTCTGGCCAGACAGGAATAAGTATCCCAATTAAAAACGGAGTTTCAGTGAGATAGATGGACTGAACCTAGGTCTTCACCGAGCCAGAGAATGGTAACAGTTTTCTGTGAGGAAAGTCGGTAAATATGTGGACCGCCAAGGTCAGAGCTTGAGCCTAAGCAGGGCCTGATGTTTGTTTGAGCTCATCTGCCATTGGGTTTAACAGGGGTCGAATTACATAAGCCAATTAGAACTAAAATGTTTGGATGGAGACAAACAAAAAGCCAGTGTGTGCAGGGAATATGGGCCTGAGAAGGGCTATGTGGAAGGGGGATGTGAAGGAGAACTGTCACCTATCTGGGGCATCTTTTCCCCCAGATCGCCCCGTGAGCACACAACCGAACCTCATGTCATAAAGGAGTTGGCAAAAGGTGAAGAGGAATTCTATGAGTGCTAAGCTGGTTGGCCTCTGTCAACATGGAGCGGGAAAGGGGGTACCTAAGTGACTTTATATTTTTATTTTTATTTTTTGCGATACGCGGGCCTCTCACTGTTGTGGCCTCTCCCGTTGTGGAGCACAGGCTCCGGACGCGCAGGCTCAGCGGCCATGGCTCACGGGCCCAGCCGCTCCGCGGCATGTGGGATCTTCCCGGACCGGGGCACGAACACGTGTTCCCTGCATCGGCAGGCGGACTCTCAACCACTGCGCCACCAGGGTAGCCCTAAGTGATTTTTTTGAAAACCCAGTGTGCCTTAAGCTCAGCGAGACCTTCAAGGAGGAGGTCAGCAACTTGTCACGGGTTTGCAGCTTTTAGGGAGGTGTGTTCTTGCCACTGGGGACTGTCACCACGAACCTTAGAAACGTGGGGTCTGTGTGAAGATGTTTGAAGCTGCAGTAATGCCATCCCATGCTCCAGGTCGGCTACCAATGATGAGTATGTTTATAGCAAACCTTCCATACCCAAATCCTATCTGGACTTTGAAAAATCGTTGGTAAGAGGTATTTCCAGGGCTAGGAAACATATCCAAGGCTACTGACCTGCTAAGTCACTGACCTCGTCTGAATGTAAAATGTCATTGGAAGCTTGAACCGTCAAGCTGGTTAGCCTTAATCCAACCCATGGCATGCCCACTCCCTGGGGGTGCTTTGCATGTGGTGGGGCTGGCAAAGCCCCAGGCTTACAGGTTGATAGTTAAGTGTGCTCAAATATCTTTCTCTCTTACACCCTTACCCCCATATTTCTAAGTAAGTTTTTTATGGCCATAGTATATATCACCATGGATGACAGTTGTACTGGAGCTAGTAAGTGCTCTAAATAATAACATCATAAAGTTTTTGTCATTACTCTCTGCACTACACCCTCTCCTTCATGTACTTTCATCCTGTCCATCAGTCCTCTTAGTACTAGGTAATTAAAAAAAAAAAAAAAAAAAAAAACTAAGTGACTTTATATTTTTATTTTTATTTTTTGCGATACGCGGGCCTCTCACTGTTGTGGCCTCTCCCGTTGTGGAGCACAGGCTCCGGACGCGCAGGCTCAGCGGCCATGGCTCACGGGCCCAGCCGCTCCGCGGCATGTGGGATCTTCCCGGACCGGGGCACGAACACGTGTTCCCTGCATCGGCAGGCGGACTCTCAACCACTGCGCCACCAGGGTAGCCCTAAGTGATTTTTTTGAAAACCCAGTGTGCCTTAAGCTCAGCGAGACCTTCAAGGAGGAGGTCAGCAACTTGTCACGGGTTTGCAGCTTTTAGGGAGGTGTGTTCTTGCCACTGGGGACTGTCACCACGAACCTTAGAAACGTGGGGTCTGTGTGAAGATGTTTGAAGCTGCAGTAATGCCATCCCATGCTCCAGGTCGGCTACCAATGATGAGTATGTTTATAGCAAACCTTCCATACCCAAATCCTATCTGGACTTTGAAAAATCGTTGGTAAGAGGTATTTCCAGGGCTAGGAAACATATCCAAGGCTACTGACCTGCTAAGTCACTGACCTCGTCTGAATGTAAAATGTCATTGGAAGCTTGAACCGTCAAGCTGGTTAGCCTTAATCCAACCCATGGCATGCCCACTCCCTGGGGGTGCTTTGCATGTGGTGGGGCTGGCAAAGCCCCAGGCTTACAGGTTGATAGTTAAGTGTGCTCAAATATCTTTCTCTCTTACACCCTTACCCCCATATTTCTAAGTAAGTTTTTTATGGCCATAGTATATATCACCATGGATGACAGTTGTACTGGAGCTAGTAAGTGCTCTAAATAATAACATCATAAAGTTTTTGTCATTACTCTCTGCACTACACCCTCTCCTTCATGTACTTTCATCCTGTCCATCAGTCCTCTTAGTACTAGGTAATTAAAAAAAAAAAAAAAAAAGAAAAAAACTCCTGCCAATAAATCTGGTAACCAGTGAAACATTTGAGACACACACTCCCAAAGTTGTTTTTTCATCACTGGTGGATTACTAACAATTTGCCAATGAAGACTTTCTTTTAATTATTGGGGGAAAGGCACTTCTTAATTAATAGAGAGGAGGATTGGTTTCATCCAGGTTAGTGATTGCTGGGAATGTTTCCCAAGCCCACCAGGCAGAAGCTATTTAAAGTGAGCATATTAGCAACAAAATTAAGCAGCTCGGGGTTGAGTCCTAATAAGGTGGACCATGGTAATTAAATTGAGGTTTATAGATGGAACATCTTCAGGGGGTCCAAGAACTCAAAATGTTGATACAGTCTCTTCCATAACTTTCTCCGCTTCTCAGTAGGGTCCATGATGATAGACATGTGTACGCAGCAGTCTCAGGGGTCCCTGTCATCCCAGGCCCCACAACACATACCTGCTTTCACCGCATGGCGGTACAGTCATCTGTCATTAGGAGGCTCAGACCCATGGCCAAGGGAGCCAAAGCCCTGAGCTGAAGAGACACCTGGACGAGTGCAACTAGCTCTCTCTTTTCATCTCTTACTACAGAAGCTCAAAGTGTTCGTGTCGCCTCCTTCGTCTCCTCTGTCCTCTGTGCTCACAATTCATATTTTCCTACTGCTCACCCTGGCCTCCACTTCCTTCCCTTTCTCTCAGAATTGTCCATGGCGGTGTCTGGAATTGTGCCTCTGTATTTAACAAATATCCTTCCATTCCCATTCTCAGCCAGCTTTTTTTTCTGAGTGTTTCCTCCACAACCCCTTCCCTTCTTGAAACCTGACTGTCCACTGTTGACACACCTTCTCCAGGAAAAGCTGATTTTTATGTTTTTTCCCCATGCCCCTCATGCTCTGAAAGTAGGTTTGGTGTCCTACTGATTACCCACTGCCCTTCTGATAGCATTTATTCCTTCAGTTCTTGAAAAAAAATATACGATTCTTTGAGGCACATTATAGCACAATGAATTCTGTCTAGGCTATTGTCACCTACAGACTTTTTCACACCTCATCTTTTATGACTGTGTTGGCTTCCTCCAGTTCTACACCATGGCCTTGACAGCCTCATCTCCATTATTTTTTTCTGTCACTCCATCACATCCACCCACTTCCATGGCCACACCTGAGACGTAATCATCACCTCTGTACTAATTCCATTGCTCTGCTCTCAGAAATCTTCATCTCCCCCTGACTGGCTTGTTCCATTACACCTAGCCTCATTTGCTTTTATTAACCTCATGAGCATCTCTAGTCTCTTAATCCCTCCTTTTTTTTTTTTTTTTTTGCGTTACGCGGGCCTCTCACTGTTGTGGCCTCTCCCGCTGCGGAGCACAGGCTCCAGACGCTCAGTCTCAGCGGCCATGGCTCACGGGCCCAGCTGCTCTGCGGCATGTGGGATCCTCCCGGACCGGGACACGAACCCGCGTCCCCTGCATCGGCAGGCGGACTCCCAGCCACTGCGCCACCAGGGAAGCCCTTAATCCCTCCTTTTTTATGCCAAACAGCCCTAATATTTTCATTTCCTCCTTAATGCTGCTTCGATTCTGGGTCCATCAGTACAATAATATCAGTGTACCTCCACATCACAGAGCGTAAAGAATATTTCTGAGTCCTCATCTCACAATATTGAAATCTCAGCAATATGTTATCTTGTTGAATCCACCCTCTCTGTTTTGACTTCCTTTTCCACTGGACATCCATGGTGTATTGCACTATACTCACTTTCCTCCTATCCCCTGGCTACTACTCTGTAGTCACATTTGCAAGCTCAACTGCTGCTTCTCAGCCATTAAATGTTAGAGTACTTCCACATAGTCTCTCAGGTCCTTTTCTTATATCACTTTGTACTCTCTTCCTTGGCAACATGCTTTTACCATCTATGTGCACAGGACTTCCAAATTTTTATCTAGAGCTCAAACTCTCCTGTGAACTCTAGACTTTCGTAACATCTTTCCATGAATGTCTCAACGGCACATAACATTCAACTTGCTGACAACTGAAATCCCGGTGATCCCATTTAACCTGGTTATCTTCCAGTGTTCACTTCTCAGGCTAACACTCGAACACCATCAAGTTCCATAGGCTAAAAGCCTAAGCCTCCTCTCTGATGCTACTCTCTTCATTATTTGCCATTTAAAAAATTTGATTTTGGGCTTCCGTGGTGGCCCAGTGGTTGAGAGTCCGCCTGCCGATGCAGGGGATGCGGGTTCGTGCCCCGGTCCGGGAAGATCCCACATGCTACGGAGTGGCTGGGCCCGTGAGCCATGGCCGCTGAGCCTGCGCGTCTGGAGCCTGTGCTCCGCAAAATTTGATTTCCAGTCTGCCAGATCCATCCATTTCCTTTCGTCTTTGTTTCCATCATAATAGTCAGTTACCGTTTATGATTTTGTGGACTAATGCTGAAGAATTTCCACTCCAGTAATGCCATATGTTTAATCCTTTTCATCTTTTCTCCTCTGTAGCTAGTGTTCTTTTCAAACTGCAAGTCTGATGGGAACCTCAGGCTCTCTCACCCTTCGCTCTCCACTGTTAGAACCCATCAGTGGCTTCTGGTTACTCAGCTGGATTTTCCAGAGGCAAATTGTACCACATCTCCTTATTCTCAGTACTCTAGCCATTTGTTCATTCTTACTTTTACTTGAATATGCTAATGAATATGTGTGGATTGGCTTAACAAATACATGGTACGTAATAAATGTGTAGTTTAGTGAGGCTCTTGCGAATCATGTAACAACTTTTCTGCAACAGTGGTGCTGAAGAGACATCCTTTCCATTGCTCGGAGGTTCATTGACACCAAATTGAAGTGAAAAGTGAGTTCTGTGCATCTGAGTCCACAAAAGAGGGTCCCTGCCTCCCTGTCCAGCCTCCCTACCTCGGGTTCCACCGCTGATAGGAAAATGAGGGACTAAACTCAGCAGTGGTCAAAGCATAGCCTCAGGTCCAGAGGAAGCTGGCAGGCTTGTGAGAAGATTCTCATGGCCAGCCCCTCCCTATGTGGCACACAGATTTTTGTCTTTCTACAAAAACATGTAATAGCCTAGGGGCAGTGTGAGGATTCTGAGTATAAACACTGCCCAGAAGTGGCCCTTTAATGCCTCAGGTCCATGGCAGACATGACAAACGATGTCCTCACCACAAGGGGCAGGGCCGATGATCTGAAGCTTTCCAGCTGCCACTGACTTAGGTTTCTCAACAGTGGAAGGCTCAGCACATGGCATCCACAGACTCTAATGAGATCTTTAGCTCAAAGGCTTTAACTCTTAAGTGCCACCAGCTGGGAAGAAAGGCTTGCCTTTTTCTAACCCATAGGGTGGAGAGAATCTCAAAAGGAGAGGCCAAAAAAAAAAAAAAAAAAAAAGCGGGGATCGGGGGTGGTACTTGAGAGAGGAGGAGAAAGTAGACCACCAATGGCTGGGCAGTGACAAGCCCCACTCCTGGCAAAGGGCATCAGGAAGCTGATGTGTGCTTACTTCCCGTCGTCACTCTGAGCTCAGAAAGACAGGACTCAGGATCATTTGAGAGCTTCATGGTTCCACTCAGAAGTCCTCACTAACCTCCAGAATGCCTCTCAGGAGACATTATGGTTGTAACATTCCAGATAATTTAACATTTTTATGTGCAAAGGTGCACATGCACACACACACAAGCAAGAAGTTTTAGAGACAAAACTGGTAACATTCCAAAAATTTTGATTGAGCACCTACTAATTGTAGATACTTGTTAGGCAGTGGAAATATGAGTAAAAAGTTACTGTGATGTTAAGATGTTTGGAGACTAGTCCCAGAACAAAGTGTTCTTTGTTTGGGGGCAGTGTACAATTTTCCAATGATCATCATTTTTTTGAGGTGAACAAAGAGTGAACTTTTGATACTTTATTTTCCTGGTTCTTCAGTTTAATTTTGCTACCCAAACTCCCTCCCAATTATGGTTTATTTATTTCTGAACTCCAGAACTCCCTGACAATTTGCAGTAGTGAGATTTTTATGTAACTGCTGGAAAGCAAATTCCAAAACATAAAGAAAGTTTGCCATTGGCAGAAGTGGTCCATATGAGACACATTTATCAAAAATGTGAAATAAGAATGAAAGGGTTGTAACATGGGTTTTTTTGTTTGTTTTTTGTTTTTGTTTTTCACTTTTTGGCACCCAGGTGACGAGAGACTTTTCCAATTAAAAATTACTTTACTGAGGGTGGTTTTGTCAGAATAGCCACAAGATTTTTTTAAATCAATATATTGTTTCCTAAAAGGTCCAAGATAACTTTGCTTATGGTGATTAGAAAAACACTTACTTGTTCTCCTTGCCTTCTTCCCTTCCTCCCTCCTTCCTTCCTTCCTTCCTTCCTTCCATCCATCCATCCATCCATTCATCCGTCATTTCTTCCCACCCTCACTTCTCATTACTCACCATTTCTCCTTCTATCTCTTTGCCCTGGTTTTTCACATCTCTGTTTAAGTCTCTCTCTTTGTGTCTATCTTTCCTTCACAAATCAATAAATGTTCTTCTTAGTCCCCACTTCAATACACAGAGTACACACACACAAACACACAGAAATACAAACACACAGCAGAAACACAGATACATACAGCGGAAGTGCACATGCATACACACAAACTCACGTTCCCCAGGTTCACAGTGAACTGTTAGAGATGGAGTAACACTTGTAATTATTAGTTAGCTCAGTAATGCTTGCTGTCCGGGTCTGTGTCATTTTTCTGTACCCAAATGACCAAGTATGGCTATAAAGATTTGGGGACAGAAACCTGTAGAAAGATCCCTCACTCCCACTAAGAGGCTTCAGTCACTGCCTTCCTGCCTCAGCTTATTTGTCTAGCAATAGATTTAAAGAGCATATTTAGTGTGAAACTGAAGAGAAACTTAGGGTCATAAGCCTCAAGACTCACAAAACAGGGCTCTTCCCCTGTGGATCCTAAAGCTTATACAATTCTGTGGCCCTTTTTAAGAAGAGAATACAAATTTACAAACGTAAAGAGAATTTACAACAAGTTACTGGAGGTTTGGAGATCCAGGTCTCCTCTTTGCACTCTTTTTAAGTAATGTATTTTAAAAAAAACTGCTTACGTAGAAAGTTTCCTGAATGCAACCTGGCTTCTCCTCTCCATCTAGAACACTCTGCATTTCCCATCAACTCCCAGCCTCAGGGGATCATACAAGAGATGGGTCCTGAACTTTGGCTTCATTCCCTGCACAGTATATCCACCTCTGGTGGGGAGTATGCTCACGTTCCCGGTTTCCTGCTCAGATGGAGAGTGACTGTGATAATGGGTCTGAGGCCACAGATTCCCTTGTCAGTGGGTCAGACCGGCTTCTTGCCAGTCCATGGCCCCCATGCCCTGAGGTCCTCATCAGCACCTTGCAAACCTATCATGCTTCAGGGCAGTGTAGCCTCTAAACATCTGCAACGCCTGGGACTTCAGCGCCTTCAGCGCCTTCAGCGCCTTCCTCTTAGTTACCTCACTCTCAGTAAGCCCTGTTGTTCTAGGAGGATTTACCTCTGTCTGGCTCCCTACCCTGGGTGGTATCAGTTCCGTAGGTTGTTGTCTCTTTTTTTTTTTTTTTTTTTTTTTTCCTGGCCAGGACTTATCAAAATAGGGATTAGGCAATTTTCAGGACCTGCCCAGAGCAAGTGTCTTTGACCGCAAATTCGGCAGCAAATGGCCTGAAGAGCTTTTCCCTGGCCTGAATTTGTCATTTCGGGCATGCTGAGGACCACCGAGGGTGCAGGGAGCAGTGGCTTAGTGGGTCCTGTCCTCTGAGGGCCGTGCTGTACAGGGTGCAGGGCTTACAGAGGTCTGAGTTCTGAGTTCTAGTCCTGGCCCCGCCACTCACTGGCTGTGACCTGGGGCATGTCTCTCATCCTTATTGTGTCCTTTGTAAAATGGGGTTAAGGACACTTCACAGGTAGCGGAGGAGCTGATCACAGACTGGTGAATGAACTCAGCTGAAGTTATATACCTGTTCAAAAGTAAAACTGCCTTAGGATGCTCTAATATCACAAGTGTCATTGCTTCACAAGATGAGTTGGGAAATCATAATTAGGCAGCAGCTGAAAATAACTTGAAGAAATGCTGTCATCCGTTTCTCATAGGTAGATTTTGATGAGTTTTATTAAATGAGTGGGGATCTCTTTCTTTTTTGTTTACCTCTAATCTCTTCTTCTCTCTGTCTTTCCGTCTGTCTCATATCCGAGTAGGTATGCTCCCCAAATTTCAGACCTGAATTATTCTGTTGTTGTTGTTTTTTTCATATATTCTCTCCTTACATATCTCTAATATTAGAGACACTTGCAGATTTGCTTTTCCAGTCCAGGCCCACCTCTTAGGCCGTAGCCTGCATCTCCAGATAATGACTTCCTTTCTGCCCTCTCTCCTTCACTCTATGTAGCTTGCATATTGCCAGTAGAACTTGATTCTGTGAACTTGTAAAATAGGGGAAACGACATAGTCAAGAAATTCAAGACACTGTCTTTGAAGTACTCAGAACTTGGGAAGAGTAGGCCTCGGCCAGGCGAGGAGTTTCAAGAAGAAGATATTTGGAATTCAAAGTGGCAGAGATTTCTGAGAGATCAGATGTGAGAGTGAAGAAAAGCAAGGGGTCAGGGAGGCCTCCTGGGTTTCTGGCTTGGGAACTGGGTGGGTGGTGGTAAGGCCCACTGAGATAGGGCACACTGGAGACAATCCAAGGTTTGGGGAAATTGGACTGGGGGCGGGGGGCAACATCAGCTATGAATTTTCATCTGGCTTTCAGGCAAGTGGAGTTTGAAGTGACTTTGAGGTATCTACGTGAAGATGCCAACTAGAGAGTTAGGTCTGGAGCACAAGGGAGAGGTCTTCACTGACGATATGAACGGTCTCTTTCAAATTGGTGACAATTTCAGCCAGAGACATGAGTGCACATGCTCAAAGAGAAAGAATATAGAGCCAGAAGAGAGAGAGCCTAGGACTCAACACTGAGCCTTGGAACTTAAACAGTAAAAGGGGAGTTTAGGAGAATGGTTTGATTAGTGGAACATAAAAGTTGGCTCCATAGTGCCCGGTGATCATTAGGGTGGTCATATGATTTATTGTCCAAACTGGAAAATGTTTAAGAATGAAAGGGTGCTAACCAGATAGAATACCAAGTCAACCCATGTAAACTGGGACTCTGGGCTGCAAATCAGGGATAGAAGGTAGTTGGATTTATTCAGATTGGAATTATGACAGATATACATGCCAGGAGAACAGGGAGAGAAAATAGAGTATTGAATTAATCAGAAAATGCCATCCCATCTACATGCTTGCCTATCAGCTCTTTCTACATACTGCTCCCTAAACTTTCCATGCCATATCTTTCTTTCATTTTGCCACTTTCCTGCTCAGAAAAATTTCAATGGCTCTCAGTTATCTAGGATAAAGTTCAGAATTCTTAGCTTGGAATTTGAAACCCTTCTTGTTCCATGTGGCCAATCTTCCTAGCCTGTCACTTACTCATTCATTCTCCTGTAGAATTATACTTGCCTTTTCAATGATACCTAAATATGCCTTAAACATTACAATCTCTAGGCTTTTAATAAGTGGTTGAATACAGTCCCCTTCATGACCTTAGCAATGAATGGTCCTTCAAATGAGGCATACCACTCATTTGAATCTATTAAAAGGTTGGCTCATCAAGAAGTCTCCTCACATCTGCCAGCCTTTAGAGCACCAGTTCTGAGGGAAATGTATTTATGGAAGGTGCCAATTCTGTTCTTGATGGAAAGTCTCAAATCTCTCAGAGGAAGGCCAGTTTTTTCCACAGTGAGTTCTGCGTTCTATATGTGATGTACAATTGTAAACAGGCAGAGAAGTTCATCTTTTGTTTACATGCCTGGGCAAGTCTAATTCAGTGGCAGAACTCTATGAATCCATGATTTCATTCCCATGAAAGCTACTGGAACTCCGCATCCAGTTGTGCTGGCAAGACTTTTAGAGTGAAAGAAAAAAACATGTTGGAATTAAAGAGGTGTATTATCATTCAACAGTATCATCAAAATATCTTTATTTTGCTCAAATCCATAGCAAAAGTCTTTAGACAGTCTGTGTGCATTTTAAAAATGACTGTAATAACAAAATTGAATTTGTCTCTTTATTTGGAGGATGAGTAATTGTAGCATATAAAGTACCACTTTGATAGAAAATTGAAGCATCCATTTGGATTGCTTTACAGAAAACCAACTTGTTTTTTTCTTCTGCTAAGGATGTTTGCATTTCTTGCTGCTCTAAAGGTGACAGGCATCAGAGGACCCCTTGGAGCCGTGTCCCTGGACCAAAGAAGAGGACGAAAACCCTTTTCTTTGCCATTTCCCTAGTACAAGCCCCTGCCTTTTGATTTTGTCCTTGAACAATCTTTCTTTTGTAGTTTGAAATGCTTTTAGGGAGAGTTAATGCACTTCTTGGCCTCTGTGTCATCCTGGGGCAGAGGGAGCTTCGATCAGCCTTCTCTGTTTTCTTAGGTCTCCCAACTCTTCCAATTTGCGCAGTGTTTGTGCTTGAGAAGATCTCTAGCCAATGTCTCTTTTAATCTTTTTTTCAAAAAATCTCCCCTTTACTTCTTCATAATCATTTTCATTTGAGCTTGCATGCAGACATTGAGAGTTTCATTTTGTTTGCTTCAGAGTAGGTTTGTGACTCTGCACTTTCTGTGACTGATAGATACCTTTACAGGCAATAAGATCTTCTCTTCAAAAGTGAAGAGACATGAAAATGAACCTCTTCTGTTTCTTTCTCAGGCTTCTCTTCCCCCATGGATCATTTTCTTCCTCTTATTATTTTCCTCCTTGAATATCTTTTCATAGAGTTGAGCATTGCTTAAATTATAGAACAACAGTGGAAACACCCAGCCTTCTTGTCTAAGAGATCACTCCTGCTTCATGATGCACATGGCATTAGCACAGCCAGGACCACGGACTCTGGTGCCTGTCGCACTTTGAGAAGTTCCTTTCATCAGAAGAATGTTGAAGAGATGAAGATATTACTTCAGAACACAGCACCATCCTGTATTTTCCTGGACACTGGGCTATTCCCAGTTCTTAAGTAATTGCTTTTGCAAGAAATTTCCTTTCACTTCTTAAAGTCCGATGTACATATATAAAATGAGGGGCTTACAAACATGCCATTCATTTACTCACTCTCCAAGATGGACAGAAATGGAAATTTGGGAATTGTAGTAGGGCGACCTGGGTTCAAATCTTGATATTCTTGTTTTTGTGATTCTGGCTGGGTTGTATAGAACTCCTTGAACTTCAGTGTCATCATCTACAAAAGTAGGATAATGTTACTTTATAGGAACACTGCAGGGATTGGAAGAGATGATAGTTGTGCTGCTTTACACATAGGAGATGCTCAGTAAGTGTTAGATCTTTTCTTCCTGGGACCCACCCTCATTTCCACTCCCCACCTTCATCTGGACAGGTGTGCTGTCATAGGCAGAACTTTGTGACCAAAGCCTATCATAAAACTCGCATACTCTTCATGAAAATGACATTTCATAGCAGGTGGTATATTGCATTTGATGCTGAGGTAAATAACCATTTAAATTATGTACATATATATGTATTTTCTGTTCTAGGGGAAACAGAAATGTTGGATTTTTATAATAACTTGGAAATAAGACTCTCTAATATCAAAATGAAGAGAACAAAATAATATAATGGCTAACACATAGCACTTTTTATGTGTCAGTCGCTATTTTAATCTTTTACATAGCAGCGCATTTAATTCTTGTCATGACTGACTGCATAATTTCTGGGACCCAGTACAAAATAAAAGTTCACAGCCCTTGTTCAAAAATGATTAAGAGTATTTTATGATGTCAGAGTATTAAACAAAGTTCAGGGCCCTTCAAAGCACAGAACCATGTATAACTGCATAGGTCACATACTCCAATCATCACATCAAGCCCTTGAGATAAAAACTATCTTTTCATTGTAGATAATGAAGTTGAGATACAGAGGGAAAAGTTAATTTACTAAAGATTATGGAGACGGGAAGTGGTGAAGCTGGATTCCACTGAGGTAATCTGTGTCCAGAGACTGTGTCCTTATCTACTTTAAAAAAAAAAAAAGTTTTTCATTTATGTAATGACATTCAGCTTCAAAATCATTTTAGCTACATTATTTTATGAAATAATCTCTATGAAAGTCTCTACTTTGACATTGTCGTATAATATACTATATTTATCTACATAATTATCAGTGCCCTGGTTCATACAAGTTGAGAAAGAGCTAATGGAAAGTATTATCCATGTAGCTAACAACACCAAAACTTATATGGAACTTACCAAGTACCAAACAGGGCTGTTTCAAGCACCATATATATGTTAACATCCTATGCATTTCCCTAACATTCTATGAAGTTGGTGCTAGTATGGCTATCATATTTTAGATGAGGAAGTTGGAAGATACATGTTTTGAGCAAAGCCACATGCCTAACAACTTTTGAGGCTGGAATGTTAACCCAGGTAGACTGGTGCCAGAGGCTGGATCTTAAATACCACCCTCTGCTCCTCTCTTGACTATGAGAGGCATCAGGTATGTCATCCTTTTAATCTTACCCACTGCTGAATTATGACTGGCAGATTGCCTGACACACTAGATAACCAAACAGTATTTGATGAAGTAATGAATAGATGGAATCTTTTTTAAATTAAAATTTTATTTATTCAAGTAATACCAGAATGCATGCTCCTTGTAAAATGCTAAAAAATATTCTAAGAAAAGCAAAAACTTCCTCCCCCAATCCTAAACTCCTTCCCGGACCACCCTTTTCTTCCTTTGTCATAATTTGAATCTTTAGTCTCTGGACTTACTTAGTAAAGACCAAGATATTCAGTGGTGTTCAGTGTTTATGAACTGCCATTGATCATGGTATGAACTGACAAAGTTGATGTTTGCTCTGAGTATTCAAGGTAGCGCAATAGGATTGTGTATATGATGGAGCTTTATTTAGAGCCATTTCTTTGACTAGAAATGCATTTAAAAATGCCCTGGTTCCACGATGAAGCGTCAGTAGAATTGAAAGTGCAGTATTACACAAATAATTACAAGCGGCTTCGATTTCCGTTACCATCCAATCCCTGACAGAAAGCTCCTTACCCAGGGGTGTTAGCCACATGACCACGGTGGCTGCTGGAGTTTAAGCTTTAAGCTGTTGTAGGCAAGAGTTTAAAGTCCGGGCAACGGGGTGAGTTTCTTTCTTTCCAAATTGTTCATGCTGTGTTCTCTGTAGCCTTGCAGCCCAGCCTTTAGACAAGATATTACCAGACTATATATTTCAAAGACTATAAGATTGAAATATAATTGGGGAATTATTCTTAGTTGGTAAGTTTTTCTTGTGACTAAGAGACGATGTGGGCAGAAAACTGCCTTTTGGGTGGCATTACAGTACAATAATTAAGAGCCTGGGTTTTGTAGCCAAATTGCCTGGTTTGAAACCTCTCGCTGCCACTTACTGACTGAACAAACTGACTGATGCCAATATACTAGACTTTCTGAGACTCATTTTCCTCCTTTGTAAACTGGAGATTATATTAGTGTCTATGCCGTAGGATTGCAGTAATATGAGTATGATGCCATCAATGTGAAATACCTGGTGTGCTGAAAGTCTCAGTAAATATTAGCTATCAAAAGCATTTTATAAGCTAAGTAAAATTAAAATAGACAGGAAGAGCAATTTCAGAATAAGAGGAAATCTTTTGCACTTCAGTCTAGTTGGAAATCTTAGGCCAGTGTTTTGTGGCTGAGAGCTGTTGAGAACCTCATTTGGGACTAGTGGAATACCTGTGCTCTATTACCCTTTTCTAGGACCTAATAGTGTCCTGCAATCGACAAATGACATGTTTATCTTTCATCAATAAAAGTGGCATTCTAAAAGGAAGGAGCTACTCTTTGGTATCCTTGTTATTTAATAATATGTTCATGAGTGAACTGACTTAGTAACATTAACTGGACGTATCTCGGGTAGATATTCTCCTCCATGGCTGACAGAGTGCTTAGAGTACTTCCTGGCCCACGGTAGGTACAGAATAAATATTGGGTGATTTACAATCCGTTCTTCCCATTGCTTGCATCTCCTATAATATACCAGTGCTTGTTAGGCTCCTCACAATAGGATACTGCGCCCTTTTATTTCTCTCTCCCCAGTACCCAGCACAGGCTATGGGCATGACCTCGGTTCTCAGTGACCACTTGCTGAATAGGATACTGGGAAAGAGAAGGAGGGGTCTCAAAGATACTGATAGCTTTCAAGAGTGATGAGAGCCATAAATTCAGAAGAAAATTTGGAGAATAAAAGATTCAGAAAGGTGACTCGAGTAGGAGGAGGGAAAGAAAAAACTTTGAAGTGAGCTTCTCTTTGAAGCACCATGTCCTCTCACCATTAATGGTTTATCAGCTACCCCTGGATTCCAACCTAAGCATGGCTCTGTCCTCACAGTCCTTGTCACATGCCTTTTTGGAGCTTCCAGTGTGTTTGTGAACATCATATACTGTCCACTTAGAGAGAAGATATCTGGTAGGTAGATAGATAGATAGAGAATGATTTTATATTTATCTAGTGATGCGAAGTCTTGAAGTTTAGAATCAGCCTGATTTAGGGTAAATTAGTATCACTTGTACATACTAGTTGAGTGATATTGTACAATTTAGCAGAAATAACCCCTTTACGGATGAGGACTGCTAATTAGTTGATTCATTGTTTGTTTGGGGTTTTTAAAATTATGTTAAGCAGAAAAAAAATCCTGAAAATTCATATCTCTCTTAAATATTTTATGTTAGTTTGAAACATATAAATTTAGTTGTCAGTCTTTTGAGGTAGATCTAAGGCCTTTCTTGAGTATTGACCAGCTGATTGAATTTCTTGCAAAAATCACTATATATCTATATAAACTGTACACATAATATAATCTATACACATAAACTGTAATTTCTAGTTTCAGTTTCTTTATATAGGGCAAGAACTGAAAATCTTTGCAAAGAGTGCTATGGGAAGAACGTGACAGATGTTCAACACACTCCCCCTCCCAAATAGTTCTGTGAAGGTATAGACCATGTTTTAATTTTATTTCTCCCGTCCTCCATCCTTCTCTTCCCCATTTCTCTTCTTTTTCACCTTGATCACAATGCCTGCTAAAGAACTTTGTATATAGTAGCTTCATGAGGTAGAAGAATTAAATTAATAATGGATAAAAAATTCCCTACTATAACATTCAGTGAAAATGTCCTTTTCATTATTGTTGTCATTGTATTTATTATTTTGTTTTTAATTTTTTGTTTTTATTATTATTATTATGTTGCTACATATGCAAAGTAAACTGGTGTCTTTAAACTAATATTAGAAAAATTGCTTGAGAAGGCTTAGATGAGATTTTCAGCAAAGTTCCACGAATGGAAGAAATATAACTAGTTGATCCAGCCTAGACTTCTTTATATCCATGGAGTGATTAAAAAAACACTCTAAATTGGTTTCAGTTTTGTGGCCCATTCTCTTGAGAAGTATGTGTTCTCATATGTAGTTTTTGCAAGTAATTGTGTTTTTGTGGCAAAATTGTTATGCTCTCAGAAAAGAATGAGGTGCAGTTATTTTAGTGCATAACTGTTAAGGGATTGAGCTAGAAAACCAACTTGCTTGCTTGCCTTATTTCATTTTATTTATTTATTTTTATTTTTTCTTAAACTAAGCACAGGCAAATAGATATTGAGGAAATGCTAGTTATGGGAAAGAGCCCAGAGGTACAACTTGTCTGCGTACTATCGAATTGAGTTCACCTCTTTGCAAACAGGATGCTTCCTGCAAAATTGCTTCTGTGTGTACATTTAGAGTGTCCCTGTGTTCATTGTTTTAAGTATTGGGTTAGAGATCTCACCAAGCAGTAAAGTAAAATTAGCTTCCCATAGATGTGTAATCCTATTATATTTAGATATAAGGATATATTTTAATGAGTACAGATACAGAGATTAAAGCAGAGAATTGAGGAAGCAGCCTGTCCCCTCAGGGATAATGGGTAATGTAACCATTCTCTTGAAAGAAAGCAGATAAATTAGAAGTCTTTATTGCATCACAGTGGGTGAAATTCACATTTTCATTTCTACCAAAAGGGATGGCTGCATGGTTCCAAACTAAGTCAATTTAACATGTCGTTTTACATCATCACCAATTTTTGAAAAATGTTTAAAATTGAACCAAGAGGCAAATATATATAATGCTAGTTAATGCTTTAGGGGATATATCTTTAAATAGAAATCTCTCTTTCACTGCCATTAAAAATCAAATTTCAAGTTGACCTCTAGGAGTAAGCCAGTAATTATCATTAATGGAGCAGAGGAAACTGCAAATTTTGGTCAATATTACTGCTCTTCATTCCTCTCCCTTTGATAATTAACTCCCATTATGTATGATGCTCTCTAAGCCGAAGAAAAGGTTAGTAAAAGTCTTGACTATATGCCAAGTACATCTTCTAAGTAACTGATGGAGAAAGACACTGTGGTCTGGATAAAAGTTCTAAAAGAACTTGAGAAGACAGAAGACATTCCATAGAGGAGGTGGGATCAAATCTGTGTCTTGCCCTAGAGAGAGGAAAGAGATGGCATGAGGAAAAAAAACTGTGTAGCAAAGGTACAGGAAATTGTTCCAGGAACAATTTGACTAAATTGGAATTGTCGGAAGTGTCAAGGAAATAGAATTGGGTAGATTCTTAAGGACCTTGAGTGCCATAATAAGGAATCAGACTTCAGAACATTTACAGTGTTTTTCAGTAGGTGTGTGACTTGATGGCAGTGGGTTTGGGAAAATGAATATGAGAAGGGGAAGGAAGATCTTCTAAGAAATTAGAAGGCCTTAATTTTGCATATTGAAAGATAAATGAGCAGAAGAATATGAAAAATGAGTGGGCAAGACTATAGATGACTGGATAAGTAGAGAGGCCCCCCAGCCCTTAATCACAGTCTCATCTAGCAAGAGCCCAGCTATTTTCCCTATTCATCATCTCTGCTTCTCAGTGGCTCATGCAATTTTAAAGCAAGAAGAAATGATAAAATAATGATGAAGCAGATGCACTGTGTAAGTGCACCCTGGGGTGAATAAATTATAGAAAGTACGCTGTAGTACGATAGAAGGAAAGGAAATTACTGAGAGAAAATGGCCTCGTGTTTCTCATTGAGTTCAAACTCAGTTCTTCTTTAATTCAAAGAAAATAGGTACTCTTGGTCTGGTGGCCTGAAGAGGACCTCAGGAACTTGTAGTACAGAGATGCCAAAAGGGACAGGGGAAAAAATGACCTCGTTGTCTAGTCACCATTCCCTCTAAAGGTCAGCTCTCTGCTTCTTGCCCCTGAATACTCTCTCTCCAGTATCGTACCCTGGCCACAAGAATATTTCTGCTACTTTTCCTGTTTAAAAATCTTTGATGACCCTTCCCCATGTCCTACAGTTGAATTCTGTTTCCCTTCCATGGCACACAGGATTCTCCAGCACCTGCAGACCTCTCCTGCCCTGTAGCTGAGTCTTGTTCAACTGAGAGACTTGCTACTTTCAAAAGGACCACGCACATGTCGTTTCTTCTGCACATCGTCCTTCCCCTTATCATCCTGTGGTCACCCTTGACCAGATACTAGTGCAAACATCTTCCCAGGAAGCCTTCTTTGATCCTGTCCTCTCTCAGACCCATTATACCACCCTAGCTCATGTTTATGATGTGATTGCTATCTCGTGGGTATTGTTCAAAGTATTTAACAAATATCTTACTTTGCTTTACTTGACTGACAGCCCTCCTTTGTAATGCTACCTTGCATTGAATGTATCTCTGTCAGTGTCCAAATGTGCTTGTACATGTGCCTGTGCAGGTCTGTGCTCCCTTCCAAACCAGGAGAGTTCTGAAGGCAGGCACTTCTAGCTACATCTGGAAAATAGAAATGATCACAACTATAATAACAACCCATATTTATTAATACTAACTTTGTGTTAGGCATGGTCCTATCAGACTTATGTTTCACCTACCCTTCATGACAATTTTCTGAGACAGGTACTACTATTATCTCCAACTATATGTAACATGGAATAGTGATGGTGACTACCACATAGGATCAAGTGAAAATTAAATAAGAATTAAACTTGTAAACCATTTAGCTTGAGCACATGAGACGTTTCCAGAACTTGTTGCTATTATTATTCATACAAGAGAGGTCGGTAATATGTATATTTGACTCAGTGCAGTCAGCTCAGGATCTGAAATTCTTGTCTTTGAATCCTAAGGGCCTTTCTTTTTTTTTTTTTTTTTTTTTGCGGTACCCGGGCCTTTCACCACTGTGACCTCTCCCGCTGCGGAGCACAGGCTTCGGACGGGCAGGCCCAGCCTCCATGGCTCACGGGCCCAGCCGCTCTGCGGCATGTGGGATCCTCCCGGACCGGGGCACGAACCCGTGTCCCCTGCATCGGCAGGCAGACTCTCAACCACTGCGCCACCAGGGAAGCCCAGGGCCTTTCATTTTGATGTATTTTCTTTTTATTGCTTTTCCACACAATAAGATGCCCTTTAAACTTGGTTTAGCAAAATCCCTAAAATCTGATCAATGTATATATGTCCTGGATGTATGAAAGAAGTAAATATTTTGATTCCTAAGAGAACAATAAGTGAACCTGGCTGGGAGATATAAATGTCAGTGACGAATGGGTGATGGAGCATAAAGCATATTCTTGGATTCCTAGAGAACCAAGCACTCAGGTCCTGATGGCTTCATGTTAAAGAGACACAGGTAGAATCAATTTAG
>NW_006785906.1:1061750-1123631 GCF_000442215.2 Lipotes vexillifer
CTTCCATTCTCAGTAAGTAAGCCATCATGCCCTCTGGAGCTGCCATCTTAGGTCAATCGAGGCATTTGGCCTCATTAACCACTTTGGATTCATCTTAAGACTTTCTTATTTATAGTCTTCCTAAGGCTTAATGGGCTTCAAAATGTACTTTGCCCTGGTTCACATTGAGTCTTACCAAGCTGTATGCTTTTACTCAGCAGGCAGCCATTTGACTGTCAGCTTTTGTATCTTCCTCTGCAAGGCAAAGAAAGCCTTGCAGCTGCTCCTAGATGCCCAATTAACATTTCCATGTCACTATATTCCTGCTTGTAGTTATTCTTTATGTCGTCTTTGTTTCCTCGATCATTTTAATAATTCTGACTTAGCTCTTCTCTATGCTTCAAGAGTATCAGATTTAAGTTTTTTGTCATATAAATCTGATCTTTCAGTAGATTCCTGTGATTTTTTTGTCAGAAGTAGAAATTAAACTAAATCTTGCAGAATGGTCATGGTTTGGAAAGATAAAAGGAAGGGTGCTGCAGTGCAGGGGAGTTTTGAGAGCAAAGATAGGAAGACAGGAATCTGGTTGGGTGGCGTGGATGTGTGTAGATATGTGTGGATAGAGGGCGCACCAATGGATTAAGAGAGTGATATCAAGGGCAGCGTTGAGGGAATAAGATATACATTAGAATAAGCCAGTCTCCACACCTTTAACTCAACCCCCCTCCCCAGCCATCCAGCAGACAGTCCCATCCCCAGATATGATCTTTCTTATTCCTGTACTCTGGATCTTTCAGTGAGTCTCCAGTGCCATCCGCTAAATTTCATATTATTTCTCCTGCCATTTTCAACTCGGAAGGGCCCAGCACAAGTGATTTTTCTAAACTAACCATCAGTTATTCCTCTCCCACCATGCATCTCACATTTTAGCCCCCGCAACAACATGTGAATCATTGAACTCACCATGCATTCTTATCCCCACATCGCCACCTGTGCATTCTCCCCCTCTGATCTTCCACCTCTTGAGTGCACTTATGGACTCCTATGCAGTATTTAACATACAGATAAAATATAACTCGTAGTCTGTATCTTTCTCAGGCATAATTGTTCACTCCTCCACATGTGCATCCAGTGTCCTTGACCATACCTGTATTACAGCACTTACTACAGCCTAATCTATGTATGCACTTATACGTCTAACCTGCCACCTAGGCTTGAGCTCAGTGAAGTTTTTATTCATCCATGTTCCCCTTAAAGTTTCTCATGGTGCCTGGTAGGTAGTAGGTGCTCAGTCAACATCTGTCCAAGTGCTTTGAGTGGAGAATCACTGCAATTTTCTACTCTAGGAAATGTTGAGAATTGGTGGTATAATCAGACTGGTTATTGTGTAATTAATGTTTTCTACTGGAGACTTTTCTTTAATCAGTCTTCAAGGTTTTGCTGGTTAACAAATACTTTTGAAGATCCTTAGGGCCAAAATTATTTATAGAAAATCACTCCTGTGGTTGTTGGTCATTCACTTAGGAAGGATTTACTGAATGCTTCCAATTAATGAGCTAATTTCAGTTTCCTGAATCACAATAATATTTATTTCCCAAGAAATAAACAACTTTCTGCATATAAATTAGAGTTTTATTAAGTAGCAAGTTTATAAATCAAGTGATGTAGAATGGCATTCAGCTAGCACTAATCCATAAGTCTTTTTTTAGTGAGAAATGAAAACATAGCCTCAATAATTTTAGATATAATTTCCATACACTTTTTTGTTGGTGGATATTATAGATTGATTTCTGCTGCCGATAGACTTTGAAGTTGTTTAAGCATATAAAAGCCCCGATGTAATTTTCTGCAGATAGAAATAGCCCACTAAATACAACATTCTCATTTGTGTGTCTGAATCCCTACTCTTTTAAAACCCTCTCCATTCTCCCTTCAGCAGAGAGAATGTTTATGATTGTTGAGAAGGAATCCAACCTGATTTGATAAAATACTTTATTTCTGAAAATAAAGAAAACACTAGGTGGCACCTTATAAAATTATTACTCACAACTGGTCAAATGTTGGCACTTTCATATGATTCATCCTACTATTGACAGTTCGATTCTTTGGGAGGAAAAATATCAATCTTAAAATCTTCAGGTAATTGCAAATGATATCTGAGAAAGGACTAGAATGTGAATGTTGCCATACTGAGTATATAATGTATGTTCATAACAACAGTTGCAATCTGGCAAAACAAGGGATCATTCTTCTGCACTTTGAACACCAAGGCAGAATAAACTTAGGCTGGTTTCCATCAGTCAGTTACTGCATGTTATTCTGATCCTATTTGGAATGAGGAAACTCAACTACCATTAGAACTACTGTTAGTGATGACTGTGACAGTCCACCAGATGCTCAGGACTGATAATCCAAGCCTCAGGTGAGCACCTGTAGTAGTAGGATAGGTTAAGCTTTAGTAACAAAAAAGCCCTCACAGTCATAGCAGCCTAACAGCCTTAAGTTATGCTTATAATGTTGGTGTGGGTTGAGTGACACTCCAGGGCAGATTTTGGAAGAGAAGAATATCGGAGGGTCCATGCAGGTTTTCATTGCTTCAAGTGGAAATGACACATGTCACTTCCAGTTACATTTCATTGGCTAGAATTATCGTCTGACTTAATTACAAGGGAAAAGGGAAATACAATGAGTGGAGAAAGAAGAAAAGCAGATATGGGTGAGCACTAGATACCTCTACCAGAGATTTTAAGACTATAGTAGACTTTGTACATTTTACTTAACATTTCTTCATTCTTGCTTGCTAACATTTTCCCATGATACATTGCTAACTGGGGCAAACCAAGATGAAAGTCTGAAACCCAAAGGTTGCCCTTTCCCAAAACTATTTCAGAAGACCAAGAATCTTCCCGATACTTCTTACCCCAAGAGGCATAAGTCCACATGGCAGGATTTTTCCCCATTAGTTGTCATCATTTTCATAATCCAATTCTGCACACATAAGGAGAATGAGCTACAGTGTCAGTGAGAAAGCTTCAGCTGTACAGTAGAATGGCCCAGACGAAAGCATGTATTGTACATGGAAAGAGAGTCTCTCACATTTAGAGAAAATTTAGATTTCAATAGAGTGATTTCCTTAAAATTGGCAATTTTTTTCCCCTTTTCATTTCATAGGAAATTAGGGAATCTTAACTCCAGAAGCAATTGTCATCCATTCTTTCTGCCTTGATGGGTGAGGATTGCCTCCCTGTCAGCTCCCCCAAAGACATAAGCCTCAGAAATTGACAGCATATGATTACATGCAGATGGAGAGGGGATTGGTTCTAGTTTGCATGTTTCCCCCCTAGCAAATGTGTTACTATCAAAAATATGAGAGAAAACACCATTACCTATTATAAAGCAGAAGTCACAGTTCTATTTATTCTGTCATAATATAAACTGAACAAAACTTTCATTGATATATAAAAACAGAAAACTTACGGAATCCTGTAAAATGAAACTGACAGCACTCCATCGCACTACCTTAATGTGGCTGATCTTATGGACTTCCCTTATTCACTGTACTACCTGAAAAGTTTTCATCATCTGAAACACAAATTTCTTACTTGACCTTCAGTATTTTATTATTTGCCATTTTTACTGTATGTTCTCTATTTCTTTAGTTACTTGAAAAACGATGTCAAAATAGAACTCACCTCTTAAATCCCCATTACAGCCTTTCAGTGCCAATGTCTCCCTCATAGTCCCAGCCCATTCATTCTTTCTTTCAGCGTGTCTCTTTGCTTTACTTCTCCCCCTCCCCCCCCCACCTCCTCCCTCTTTCTGTTCTTCCTCTCCTTGCCTGGAACCGACTTACTATTCACCGGAATTCCTGGGAACAGGAAGCCTGACCAACTTAAAGAAAAGCTGATTTTAAACAGCCCTCAGTGAAAGTATTTACAACATTTTGAAGATATACAAATTTCCCCTGGTTTCGTACTGGCACTCACCTCAGAAAATCCCCTAAATAATGCAAGGCCTATGAAGGGTTAATAATTAGTAATTCAACTGATGGGCTGTTGGCTCTGATCCTAACTGTTGCTTTATGACATTGTCTCCATTCAAATACTTAAAGAAATTTTCTTCACTCTTTATATTTAGTAACATATTTTTAAAAATATATTTTAGAAATGATGTGTGTGTTATACAAATGACACATGCATTTTTCTTCAGTCTTTCTATTAACAGAATTTTTTAAATATACTTTAGAAATTATGTGTATGTGTATATACAAATGACACGTGCAGTTTCCATACTAGTGCACTGAATCACTGTGCCTTATTATATATAGCTTCCCACGAATATTTTTCCTCTGTGCTATTTCAATTTTTTGATCTTATATATCATGCTCAAATTTACATTTTAGTGCATTTTCCCCTTTCTTCTTTATTTGTTTCTTAAGTTAAAATATCAGAAATAAAATTACTTAACAGTATTTGAATGGGTTAGTAATTAGTAATTCAACTGATGGGCTCTTGGCTCTGATCCTAACTGTTGCTTTATGACATTGTCTCCATTCAAATACTGTTTTCTTGTTCAAAAATTAGATATTTGGTTTTCTCTAGCATCTCCTTCTCCCCTGCATACACACTTGTGATGAGTTCCAGATTGAAATCCTAGCTGCTGACAACCTGCTAGATCTCACTGTAAATGTAGGCTCTGTCTAGAGTAATAGGGCCCAGACTCATATTTCAGGATATTAAGAGCAGGCCAGAAACAAAAATGGAAACAGAACAGAATCTCAATAAATCTCAGGTTTTTCTGTTTGTTTTTGTGGATGACAGTGATCTCTCCACTTTCTTCTTCTCTCTCTAATACCTATATTAAAATATGAACCCTCTTCAGAAAAGAGGATGAAACTTATGATGCTCTCATACTCAGGGTCAAACACTGCTCCAGGCCTAGTACCTATACTGTCCTATTTAATTCTCACACAAGCCTATAAAAGAAGTGCTACGTTCCTCTTCTACTGATGAAGAGCCAAAGTCCAGAGGTGTCAAATATGTTGCAAAGACAAACCGTTATGTGATAGAGCAGGGATTCCAATCTTGACACATTATTGCATCTACTCTCTCCTGTGCACTATAATGCCTCCCCTAAAATAAGATGTATCCAGTACATTACATTTCCTAAACCACGTACACTTATCCTAATAAGGAAGGATAAATGACAATGGTTACTTCTATTTTTAAAGATGAGAAAACTGGATTGTAGAGAATGTGTATGGCTTGTCTATCATCTCTTGGTAAAAAGAAGACCTAGGACCAGACCTAGTTTAGCATTTTAAAAATTATACCATGATGTTTAAAACTAAGAGGAAAAAAAAAAAAAAAAAAAAAATATATATATATATATATATATATATATATATATATTTATAGTACTTTGTGTGCCTATGAGGCAGAGATAGTTCCCTTACTGTAATGCTCATGGTCATGAAAGCGGGTCAACAGAGGGTAAGAACACACGGTGGGAAACAGCATCCAGTCAGCAAACACGTTTGTTGCTCTGACGTCACTAAAAGTGTTGCTGTCCCACAGGTTGTCTCACAGGTTGTCACAGGATGCCTGTGAGTCCTGGTTGTTCACAATTAATTATTGACCTATTTGATCTTCCTTACTAATTTGTAATTAATCACATTCTACTTTGTCACATTTTTTTTTCCTCCTGACTACCCCATGCATAAAATCCCGCTAGATTACTTCTTTTTACACTTTCCCTAATGTAAATAACATGGTACATGTTGTCAAGCCAATGGGATATTGTCAAGTATGAAATATTTTACAACTAGAAATTCTATTTTTTAACCAAATTTCCAGACTCAAAACATGAAAAAGTCTTTTTTTATTTAATGAATGTTTGTTGATGATCATTTCATTTGTTTTGAAAAAGGAGCAAAGGATTCATTATGCATTTCCAATTTTCCAACAACACTAGATAGGAATATTTCTGTTTTGAATATTCTATAATTGTTCCAACCTGGAGAGTGCTGGCACAGGAGCCAGCCTGTCCTAGTTCACACCCGGATTCCATCTTTTACCAGCTATGTGATCACGAGGAAGTTACCAAATCACTCTGTGCTTCAGTTTTCTTACTATAAAATACAGATAATCCCAATTTTATAAGCTTATGGTTAGGTATAAATAAAGGAATATAGGTAAAGAATTTTTCATAATTCTGGCAGATGGTAACTGCTTACTAAAAGTTAATTTTTCTTGTTGCCATGTTTTACTTTAAAGATATATGTTTTCTTGAGCTTCCCTGGTAGCACAGTGGTTGAGAGTCTGCCTGCCAATGCAGGGGACACAGGTTCGTGCCCCGGTCCGGGAAGATCCCACCTGCCGCAGAGCGGCTGGGCCCGTGAGCCATAGCCGCTGAGCCTGTGCGTCCGGAGCCTGTGCTCCGCAACGGGAGAGGCCACAACAGGGAGAGGCCCGCGTACCGCAAAAAAAAAAAAAAAAAAGATACATGTTTTCTTAAAAATGCACACATTCCTTGAATAAATTCATTTTTGTAAACTTCAGTTATGCACAAAACTGTGAAAAAGATATATATATATATATATGAAGGTTCATAGAACCTTATTTAATACATTAAAAACCTGACAAAAATAACCAAAATTATTTCCAATAGGGACATATACAGAAATTATATGGTGCATCAGTAGGATTTTAAAGCAGCCATTTAACCACTGTCATCTCAAATAATAACTTCATGAAATAGGAACATTTTATAACATTTAGGAAACACAATTTATACAAGTGTATATATACTTTAATCCCATTAAATGAAACATATATTTACATTGGATATACACCAAAATATTATCATTGATTATGTTTAAGTGGTAGGAGTATGAATGACTTTATTACTTACTTATACTTCCTGTATTTTCCAAATTTCCTGCATCAAGTTGATATTATTTTATAATAATAATGTGTATGTATGTATTTTAAATATATATTTAAGATGGTTCTATAACCTGACCTCATAATCCATAATTATTTAGTATCTCATCCAATTTTTAACTGTTGAGTAATTTTATTCCTGATATTTTAACTTAAGAAAACAGTAAATAAAGAAGAAAGGAAAAAATGCACTAAAATGTAAATTTCAGCATGATATATAAGACAAAAAACTTGATATAGCATGGAGGAAAAATATTCGTGGAAAGCCTAAATATAATAAGGCACAGTGATTCATGGTACTAGTGTGGAAACTGCATGTGTCATTTGTATATACACACACACATAACTTCTAAAATATAGTTTTAAAAATCGGGTACTAAATATAAAGACTGAAGAAAATTTCTGTAAGTTTTAATAGTAATTACTTCTGAAGAATAAATTTTCCCATTTTTCTTTCTATTATTCTTCATTTTCCAAATTTTTAAATATGATGCTTACATTTTTATAGTAAGGAAGATAAAGATACCCCATTAAATGGATACAATGTTTGAGAAATATTTTTTTAAATTCCCCCAAGTAGATGTTTTCTGATCCTTCCTGAATCATGTGGCCGCCATTTTATTTTATTTAGGAAATGACAACTCCACTTGTATCATTTTGAAGTGCTGAATTGTGCAATATTCGTGGGGGGAAGCTCTCCATTAAAGCCTTTACCTGCAAGCTTCCTCCAGAGCCTTTTTGAGCCAGCACCTCCATCTGTGGTCCAGGATGAGAAACTATGTACGAAATCACCTTGACAGTTGTCTGTTTGCATTATATCATCAGCTCCTACCTCGGGTGCTGACACCACATCCCTCACATCCATTATTTGCCTCTCCAAAGTGTAGGCATTCTCAGACAGAACAGAGAATCACTTTTCTTTGCTAAAAAAGATATACCAATGTTAGAGATATCTTCCCCAAATTTCCGTGCAAGATTATTATTATTTTTTAAACAGGGTTAGGGCTCCCAAGAATTCAGACCAGGCTGTGCTCTTTTGTGTAATCGGACTTTTTGATGCAAAGTATTTTCCCCAGAGACCATCATGGTGGCGAAATTCTCCATTATGCAAAGAGGAGTCATTGACAAATTCATAATCAGAATATACCTCTACGTATCTAAAATAGATGCCTAAGATGGTCATATCATTTGACCTTGTAATTCATAATTATTTAGAATGAATTAAGCTGAAAGGAAATTATTTGAGGTGAGTTAGGAAACAGGATGAGGGTCGGGAATAAAGCCAGAAGGGACGAAGCACATAGGAAAACGTCGTTTGGGAAAAAAATAAACTCTTTTACTGATTCCCATATTCCCTAGATCTAGTCATGCTCAGGCTAAAGAAATACCTTTTTCTAAATATTTGATCAGCATTTTCTAAGGCTCTCTTAGCAACAGGCATGATGTGTAGTGCTAGCAGCCAGGAGAGTGCCGGACACATGCCACATTTTGGGAGCTCTCAGTCAAGGGGGGGGAACAATGCCAAGAACCAAGCAAACAGCCTGGAGCTTTGAGAGGGTGTTCAGAAGAATGTGTACAACTTTGCCTGGGCAAGAGGATACTCACAAGCAGAGAGACTTGGCTTTGTCTTAGTGAATTTTACCATTTTTTATTACAACTGATGCCGCATATTTGTCCAGTATGATTGCTGACACACTGCAAATTAAATGGATTACTTAAAGGTCATTATCTATGATTAATCTATGATGAACTTCCTTTCACTGTATCTTTACATACCTTAGGTGCTTCTATCAATACATCTTATTCTAGTTGTTTGTTTACGTGTGTTTTCCTCTTCTAAGCTGAAAACTTCAAAGGCTGTGGTCTAATTATCAGGTGCTGATGCATAGCAAGTACTCAGTAAATGTGGATTAAATGAGTAAACAAACTATTCCATAGTTTGAATTTCATGTAACTCTCCTTTTTAAAGAACATCCAGTAAACACAGATGTTTATAATGAGCAAATTTATTTTCTGTTGAATTCAGTTGACATAAAATAACAGCACTAACACAGTTTTAATATGATCAAAATTATTGGATGGTGAAGTAGGAGAAAGTGTTAGGGAAGTCCAGAAAACTAACTGCTGAAGGGAACCAGAGTGGGAGAGGCTGTCAGATTGAAGAAAAGATGTATTAAAAAATGATAGAGATGTTGAGTTCCCAAGTTGATCTGGTTCTCATTGAGAAAATCCAGGCAGCTAGCCATCTTGATGTGACCCCCAAGAGTTCATTCCTGGGGTCTCTCTCTTCGAAGAGAAGATCATGCATATTTATATTCCACTACCAGAGCTAAGGGGTATAGACAGATGCCACACCCAATTTTACATTACTATATTGTCCAAAATATTCGAACACTGGATGAATAAATTATCCTATTACCAACCAACTACAGAATTTATGGGAACTCCAACAGCAAGTAGAATATTGTCATTTCAGCATGACTTTAATGACTCTTAAATTGGTTTATCAGCACCACTATGTGAGAAGAGGTGGGGAGCAGAGAAAAGAGGATCCTTAGTAGTTGTAGGAGAGGAGACGAGAAGCAAAAGGGGACTTGAGACCTGATTTCAGAAAGTCATTAGTTGCATCACTGTGTAATTAGCCTGAGTTTCAGGGAACCATCAGTATCTGCCTTTCTGGATAAATGTGCAGTTTTGTGAGGCTGTGACAGCCTGGCACTGAGTGGGCTGTAGGTGAAGTATGACTGCCCTGCCTTATGAAAGGCATAGGACTGGCAAGGAAAATCCATTTGACATTGGGAGCAGCCAAATTAATCAAGAACAACCAGTTTTTCAGCTCTACAGAACTGTAGTTCAGTAGCTATTTTTTTAAATGCCTTCAAGTAACCTCTTGTATTTTTCTCACTTCCTACTTATAGCATGTAAATAAGGAGAATCCAAAAGTATTTAAATTCACAGCACAACTGAACTTCTCCATTTTCTTCTCCTTCCTTTCCCCGCCCTTGGGAAACATTGCCTTACGCACCATTTGCACAATACCAGGATAAAATCAGCTCCACAAATATGAATTGCTGGTTTGAGCATAAAAAACAAAAAAAAAATAACTTGATGTTATTGTAAGACTGATTAGTTGAGAAGGGGTGCTTAAGGAGGCACAAGATTATATGCATTTTGCATTGGAGAATATAATAGGGAAAAAGTTTACCCTGTAACATAGGCCTTAAAAATCCAAAAAAGTTACAATTGCAAAAAAAAAAAAATAAGTGCAAAAATATGGGAGGAAACAGCATTTTCGCTTATCTGCATAAGTTCTATTATGCATAATATTTTTGTGGAGACATAGTAGAATGATTAAGAAAATGTGTTTTGAGCATCAGACAGACTCAGGTTCAAGTCGTAGCTCCACCTCATTCTTGTTCTGTCCCCAGGCAAACCTAAACCTCTCAAAGTCTGTCACTTTATATGTAAAATAGGGAAAATAAATAAATAATCATATAAATGTCTAACTCATAGGGTGGTTGTGAGGAACAAATGAGGATGAACAAATATTACCCGGCTCATAGTAAGCATGCAATGTGTTAGCTATTAGTACTGCTTATAACAGCGCTCAAAAATTGCTACAAATTCCACAATATTCCTGAAACACAATTGACAGGAAGATCTGTACTGTTTTTACTATGCCACAGTTGCATTGCATACTACTTAAATTTTAAAACTAATGTGTTGGACTCATAGACATTTTTGTCTAGGGGTGACTCACAAGAAATTTTGACCATATAACCTTTGTAACATTTGTCTTACCAAGAGAAAGTGGTTTTGCAATTCACAGAAAGATAGACAAGATGAAAAGGCAGAGGGCTATGTACCAGATGAAGGAACAAGATAAAACCCCAGAAAAACAACTAAATGGAGTGGAGATAGGCAACCTTCCAGAAAAACAATTCCGAATAATGATAGTGAAGATGATCCAGGACCTCGGAAAAGAATAGAGGCAAAGATCGAAAAGATGCAAGAAGTGTTTAACAAAGACATAGATGAATTAAAGAACAAACAAACAGTGATGAACAATACAATAACTGAAATGAAAAATGCACTAGAAGGAATCAGTAGCAGAATAACTGAGGCATAAGAACGGATAAGTGACTTAGAAGACAGAATGGTGGAATTCACTGCTGCAGAACAGAATAAAGGAAAAAGAATGAAAAGAAATGAAGACAGCCTGAAGACCTCTGGCACAACATTAAACACAACAACATTCGCATTATAGGTGTCCCAGAAGGAGGAGAGAGAGAGAAAGGACCCGAGAAAATATTTGAAGAGATTATAGTCGAAAAATTCCCTAACATGGGAAAGGAAATAGCCACCCAAGTTCAGGAAGTGCAGAGAGTCCCAGGCAGGATAAACCCAAGGAGAAACACACTGAGACACATAGTAATCAAATTGGCAAAAATAAAAGACAAAAATTATTGAAAGCAGCAAGGGAAAAACAATAAATAATATACAAGGGAACTCCCATAAGATTAACAGCTGATTTCTCAGCAGAAACTCTACAAGCCAGAAGGAATGATATACTTAAAGTGATGAAAGGAAAGAACCTACAACCAAGATTACTCTACCCGGCAAGGATCACATTCAGATTTGATGGAGAAATCAAAAGCTTTACAGACAAGAAAAAACTAAGAGAATTCAGCACCACCAAACCAGCTCTACAACTAATGCTAAAGGAACTTCTCTAAGTGGGAAAGACAAGAGAAGAAAAGGACCTACAAAAACAAACCCCAAACAACTAAGAAAATGATAGAGGGAACATATGTATTGATAATTACCTAAAATGTGAATGGATTAAATGCTCCAACCAAAAGACACAGGCTTGCTGAATGGATACAAAAACAAGACTCATATATATGCTGTCTACAAGAGACCCACTTCAGACCTAGAGACACATACAGACTGAAAGTGAGGGTCTGGAAATCAAAAGAAAGCTGGAGTAGCAATACTCATATCAGATAAAATAGACGTTAAAATAAAGAACGTTACAAGAGACAAGAAAGGACACTACATAATGATCAAGGGATCAATCCAAGAAGAAGATATAACAATTATAAATATATATGCACCCAACATAGGAGCAGCTCAATACATGAGGCAACTGCTAACAGCTATAAAAGAGTAAATCGACAGTAACACAATAATAGTGGGGGACTTTATCACCTCACTTAACACCTATCGACAGATAATCCAAGCAGAAAATTAATAAGGAAACACAAGCTTTAAATGACACAGTAGACCAGTTAGATTTAATTGATATTTATAGGACATTCCATCCAAAAACAGCAGATACACTTTCTTCTCAAGTGCGCACAGAACATTCTCCAGGATAGATCACATCTTGGGTCACAAATCAAGCCTCAGCAAATTTAAGAAAATTGAAATCATATCAAGCATCTTTTCTGACCACAATGCCATGAGATTAGAAATCAGTTACAGGGGAAAAAACATAAAAAACACAAACACATGGAGGCTAAAGACTACGTTACTAAATAACCAAGAGATCACTGAAGAAATCAAAGAGGAAATCAAAAAATACCTAGAGACAAATGACAATGAAAATACGACGATCCAAAACCTATGGGATGCAGCAAAAGCAGTTCTAAGAGGGAAGGTGATAGCTATACAAGCCTACCTCAGGAAACAAGAAACATCTCACATAAACCATCTAACCATCAACACCTAAAGGAGCTAGAGAAGAAGAACAAACAAAACCCAAAGTTAGTAGAAGGAAAGAAACCATAAAGATCAGAGTAGAAATAAATGAGATAGAAACAAAGAAAACAATAGCAAAGATCAATAAAACTAAAAGCTGGTTCTTTGAAAAGATAAACAAAATTGATAAACCATTAGCCAGACTCATCAAGAAAAAGAGGGAGAGGACTCAAACCAATAAAATTAGAAATGAAAAAGGAGAAGTTACAACAAACACTGCAGAAATGCAAAGGATCATGAGACATTACTACAAGCAACTATATGCCAATAAAATGGACAACTTGGAAGAAATGGACAAATTCTTAGAAATGCACAACCTTCCAAGACTGAACCAGGAAGAAACAGAAAATATGAACAGACCAATCACAAGTAATGAAATTGAAACTGTGAATAAAAATCTTCCAACAAACAAAAGTCCAGGACCAGGTGGCTTCACAGATGAATTCCATCAAACATTTACAGAAGAGCTAGAACCCATCCTTCTCAAACTCTTCCAAAAAATTGCAGAGGAAGGAACACTCCCAAACTCATTCTGTGAGGCCATCACCCTGAAACCAAAACCAGACAAAGGTAATACAAGAAAAGAAAATTTACAGACCGATATCACTGATGAATATAGATGCAAAAATCCTCAACAAAATACTAGCAAACAGAATCCAACAACACATTAAAAGGATCATATACCATGATGAAGTGGGATTTATCCCAGGGATGCAAGGATTCTTCAATATACGCAGATCAATCAACGTGATACACCATATTAACAAACTGAAGGAGAAAAAACGTATGATCATCTCAATAGATACAGAAAAAGCTTTTGACAAAATTCAACACCCATTTATGATAAAAACTCTCCAAGGGTGTGGAGAAAAGGGAACACTCTTGCACTGTTGGTGGGAATGTAAATTGATACAGCCACTATGAAGAACAGTATGGAAGTTCCTTACAAAACTACACATAGAACTACCATACGACCCAGCAATCCCACTACTGGGCATATACCCTGAGATAACTGTAATTCAAAAAGAGTCATGTACCAAAATATTCATTGCAGCTCTATTTACAATAGCCAGGACATGGAAGCAACCTAAGTGTCCATCATCGGATGAATGGATAAAGAAGATGTGACACATATATACGATGGAATATTAGTCAGCCATAAAAAGAAACGAAATTGAGTTATTTGTAGTGAGGTGGATGGACCTAGAGTCTGTCATACAGAGTGAATTAAGTCAGAAAGAGAAAGACAAATACCGTATGCTAACACATATATATGGAATCTAAGAAAGAAAAATGTCATGAAGAACCTAGGGGTAAGACGGGAATAAAGACACAGACCTACTAGAGAATGGACTTGAGGATATGGGGAGGGGGAAGGGTAAGCTGTGACAAAGTGAGAGTGGCATGGACATATATGCACTACCAAACGTAAAATAGATAGCTAGTGGGAAGCAGCCGCATAGCACAGGGAGATCAGCTCGGTGCTTTGTGACCATCTAGAAGGGTGGGATAGGGAGGGTGGGAGGGAGGGAGACGCAAGAGGGAAGAGATATGGGGACATATGTATATGTATAACTGATTCACTTTGTTATAAAGCAGAAGCTAACACACCATTGTAAAGCAATTATACTCCAATAAAGATGTTTAAAAAATAAAACAAAAACTCTCCAGATAGTGGGCATAGAGGGAATGGATACAGAACAAATGGATATTATGTTGAGATATCCTCCCTCAACATAATAAAGGCCATATATGACAGACCCACAGCAAACATCACTCTCAGTGGTGAAAAACTGAAAGCATTTCCTGTAAGATCAGTAACAAGACAAGGATGTCCACTTTCACCACTATTATTCAACATAGGTTTGGAAGTCCTCGCCATGGCAATCAGAGAAGAAAAAGAAATAAAAGAAATACTAATTGGAAAAGAAGAAGTAAAACTGTCACCATTTGCAGGTGACATGATACTATACACAGAGAATCCTAAAGATGCCACCAGAAAACTACTAGAGCTACTCAGTAAATTTAGTAAAGCTGCAGGATACAAAATTAATGCACAGAAATCTCTTGAATTCCTATACACTAACGTTGAAAAATCTGAAAGAGAAATTAAGGAAACACTCCCATTATCCATTGCAACAAAAAGAATAAAATACCTAGGAATAAACCTACCTAAGGAGACAAAAGACCTGTATGCAGAAAACTATAAGACACTGATGAAAGAAACTAAATATGATACCAACAGATGGAGAGATATACCATGTTCTTGGACTGGAAGAATCAATATTGTGAAAATGAATGTACTACCCACAGCAATCTACAGATTCAGTGCAATCCCTATCAAATTACCAATGGCATATTTTACAGAAGTAGAACAAAAAATCTTAAAATTTGTATGGAGATACAAAAGACCCCGAATAGCCAAAGCAGGCTTGAGGGAAAAAAGTGGAGCTGGAGGAATCAGACTCCCAGACTATACTGCAAATCTATAGTCATTAAGACAGTATGGTACTGGCATAAAAACAAGATGGAAAGCCCAGAGATAAACCCACGCACCTATGGTCAACTAATCTATGACGAAGGAGGCAAGGATATACAATGGAGAAAAGGCAGTCTCTTCAATAAGTGGTGCTGGGAAAACTGGACAGCTACATGTAAAAGAATGAAATTGGAACATTCTCTAACACCATACACAAATATAAACTCAAAATTGATTAGAGACCTAAATGTAAGACCAGACGGTATAAAACTCTTAGAGGAAAACATAGGAAGAACACTCTTTGACATAAATGATAGCAAGATCCTTTTTGACCCACCTCCTAGAGAAATGGAAATAAAAACAAAAATAAACAAATGGGACCTAATGAAACTTAAGAGTTTTTGCAAAGCAAAGGAAACTATAAAGGCGAAAAGGCAACCCTTAGAATGGGAGAAAATATTTTCAAATGAACAAGTGGACAAAGGATTAATCTCCAAAATATATAAACAGCTCATGCAGCTCAATATTAAAAAAGCAAACAACCCAATCCAAAAATGGGCATAAGACCTAAATAGACATTTCTCCAAAGAAGACATACAGATGGCCAAGAAGCACATGAAAAACTGCTCAACATCACTAATTATTAGAGAAATGCAAATCAAAACTACAATGAGGTATCACCTCACACCAGTTAGAATGGGCATCATCAGAAAATCTACAAACAACAAATGCTGGAGAGGGTGTGGAGAAAAGTGAACCCTCTTGCATTGTTGGTGGGAATGTAAATTGATACAGCCACTATGGAGGACAGTGTGGAGGTTCCTTAAAAAACTAAAGATAGAATTACCATATGCTCCAGCAATCCCACTACTGGGCATATGCCCAGAGAAAACCATAATTCAAAAAGACACATGCACCCCAATGTTCATTGCAGCACTATTTACAATAGCCAGGTCATGGAAGCAACCTAAATGCCCATTGACAGATGAATGGATAAAGAAGATGTGCTACATATATACAATGGCATATGACTCAGCCATAAAAAGGACCGAAATTGGGTCATTTGTAGAGACGTGGATGGACCTAGAGGCTGTCATAGAGAGTGAAGTAAGTCAGAAGGAGAAAAACAAATATCGTATATTAACGCATATACGGGTAACCTAGACAAATGGTACAGATGAACTGGTTTGCAGGGCAGAAATAGAGACACAGATGTAGAGAACAAATGTATGGACACCAACAGGGGAAAGCTTCACGGCGTGAGGGCGGGGGTGTGATGAATTGGGAGATTGGGATTGACACGTATACACTGATGTGTATAAAACGGACGACTAATATGTACCTGCTGTATAAAAACTAAAATTAAATTCACACAAAAAAAGAAAGTGGGTTTGCCAAGGGCAAATCAAGTTGCTTGAAATATGACTGTACTATGGATATCTACACAAGGGAAATAGAAAAAGCTGCATACTAAGATCCTGAAATGTCATTGAGATAAGCTTGTATTGAATTTGAAGTGATTATCTAGTCCAGGCAAGTCCCTACTGTATACTCACTTCATGCATTTGGAAGGAAGGAAGGAAGCAAACATAGGTAGGCAGGCAAATACCATCAAGAAATGAAGTGTTAATTGTAACACCCCAGGACCTTCTTGCTCAAACTGTTTCAAGGTTCTTCTCAGTCTAGCTGCAGCCAAAGATCATCTTTATCCCCCGACTTTTGCCCAAATTTGTAGCTGCATCCTTGCTTCATTGTCAAGCTAGAAGTCAGACACTGACCCTCCCTCCTAACTGGTTGGACAGTTCTTTTTTTTTACTTGAAAATTTGCTCTGTATCTAATACTTAGCTAGGGAATTGCAACCACCTCTACTGGTCCTAAGCAAATGCCCTACTCCCTATTATCTGTTTGCGTTTAATGCTTTGTATGTGCCTTCTCCCTAGTCCCTGGCCCTAATAAGAAGGCAATTTTCATGTATTATTCTTCTCCAGCACAAAATACTGTACAAATAAGTATTTGCTGACTTTTTAAACATTTATGCATTTTTGTATGGTGTATGTGTGTGTATATTGTGTATGTTTGTGTGCAATGTGTATTTGAAGTAGATGGCATGGTTTCTAATAAATGCATTAAGAATGCATATCTTGGTCTCTGCATCAATTCACATACAGAGAACTGTATAGAAGACAGAAGGTTACACATGGTGAAGCATGATAATTCCATCATGCTTTGTCCATCGTCAAGAAGAAATTCAGCAGTATAAGTACAGTTAGGAGTATGGTATTTCACCCATGGAGGCCCAGCTGGATATAGCTCATGTGAACCTGTTTTCAGTGCTTGACAGACATTGCAAGTGAAAATCATTTTGATCGAAGTCCCAAGTTAGATCACACCCTGGAAATTGATTCATCAAGGTTATAGCATAGACTGAGGAATACACTGGCAGTTTCTACCTGAGAAAAGCAGCTTGAAAATCATATAAGACTTGTCACTCCAGGAGACTTAGATATATGAAAAGTGTTTGATGTGGATGTTTGGAAAGTACCTGTACTAACCTGAACTATTGCCAAGATTATTAACGCATCACTTTGGTGAGCCAAGAATTTCCATTTTTTCCCCAGAGGGGAGGATGTCTTGGATCGTCTGATGTGGAGAGAGGACACAGCTTTTTATTTTAAGGAAAAAGAATGTCAACTTGAGGAAAAACATGCAGCTAGGTTTTGACAGAAGCTGTTGGGAGGTGGAGGCAAACACGATGTTTTATAAGTGTTGGTATTACAATCAGATCACTTTTGGTAGGTGCCCTCTGATCATCTAATCAGAGCATAATGTCAGCTGGGCTGGAGAATCATTTCTTTTTTATAAACCATCTGTTTTGTCACAAAAATTTCTTCATAAGCCATATGCAGGCAGAGTGTTCTTTTTCTCAACATTATCTTCTGTTTGTTTCTACATCCTGTGTCCTGCAATGTAGTTTTAACCTGTCTAGGAAGGATACAGGGAGTGCAACAGAATAAAGGAAGAAATGGTTGGCAAATAAACAAATATCAAGTGATTGAAGATACATCTGTCGCATCAGTGATTCTCAGACAATGAAGAACGCATTATCTCCAGCCTTCCTCACAAAAAAGCAATTCTGTTTCCAAAATGGTGGGCTTTGGATCACATTGCCTGCAGAGCCTCAACTTTCCTGGGAGTTATAAAAATGGGAGATTTTGTATGGAGTTAATTAAATGTAATGCATATGTAAAAGGACAATACAGGTGAAACTGCACATTATAATAAATGATATATTAAAGATGATTTTATAAACTCAAATACAAAAGAAATGAGAATAGTAGCAGTTGGATACATTTTAATCTTTGTAATAAACAGTTATTAAGCACTAGAAAGCAGCTTAATGTTAGCCATTTAATGACAGTTGTGTACCGTTGGTGATTTGCCAAATTCCCTTCCCTGGTAGGTTCTTCCCACATATCTGGAAGCATAGCCAGTCTTTTGCAAGCTACTAAGGTTGATGGCTATAGAATGAGTATTCAGGATTCGATTTTCCTTTACCTTAAACTTTAAGTTATGTTCACAGAAAAAATCTGTCACACTCCTGACTTCAACTTGATCAGAATTTCATGGTTGTACTTGAGCCCTGTTGAGATCCCAAGAGTCTGGCTACGTATTCATAGGTCAGAAGCAATCAGAAGATCAAGAGCATCATTATTAGTTCAGGAATGAATGGATAGAGCCCTGTGATCAAGCAAGGAGACCAGTTTTAAGCACAATTGAATGCTCTTACAACATTTCAATAAACTGTATGGATGATGAAAATTTTCAAAGGCGTGCAATTCACATAAAAAAAAATAGCAGTCTTCGTTGGACCATTTTTTGGTAGTAATAGTAGCACTGTTATTGTTTATATTTGCACAGCACTTTTACTATTCTAAGTGCTTTAAAACAGATTATCTCACAACAATGTTTAGTTTTACTTGTTTTGTCTTAATTTGCAGATATTAAGCTTGAAAACTGTGGCAGAAAACAAGTCATATTAGCTCATAGAATTCATATTAGCTTACACATTTTGAGTGTCTATTAAATGAAGAACTTTCTCATTCTCCTTATCATGTAATATTCCAACCTACTGGGATGTGTTAGTGTCTTCATTTTTAAACAGAATAAGCTGAGGCTCAGGAACTTGGCCAGTCCCACAAAAACATTAGTGATGGAGCTAGGATTTGAGCCCAAGTCTTCTGACCTCTTGGCCAGCATGGTTGCAGTCTGAGCACCATGCTTACAGTCTGAGTTACTCTGCGAGGCGGATCCTGGCTGTGAGGGGAGGGCTATAGGACAGAGAGCAGTGCTGTGCTGAAGAGAAAGTCACACTACAATTGCCAGCTTGTGATGTATTTCATGTGGTAAAAGTGAAGGCATACTTAACAAATTGTCCCCTGGGTTCCCGTAGTTCCTCTGTTCACAAGCTGACTGTAACAGCTACATTCTCTTCATGAAAACAGGTTAGATGGAGACAATCAACTGACTGAAAATGTGGAAGAAAAAGGTATTTGAAAACAGTCTCTAGAAAATAATTATTCTAAAGTTTTACTTCTACAATTTCAAAGTCCAGAGAAACTAATTTTGGAATTGAGGGCAAAAATAATATCCTAGGAATTTTATACTTTCCTTGGATATAGTACTTTCCACTGAACCAGTGATACCAAATATACATGAAATCATTTATTTTAGGAATATTGTACCATCCCTCCCTACACACAAACGATGTGATTGAAAAACGAGAGCTTGACAAGATGGTGAGTCATGCTGGGGGATTGGGGGTGCAATGAGGCAGGTGTAGTGAGAACTGGAAGGGAGCAGATTGGATGCCAGAAGCACAGGGATCATGAGAGTTTCAGCATAGAATGAGACCTTAAAAGTATCCCAAAGCAGTAAATTCCAGCCAGCACAGATGTTATGCTTTCTCATCTCTGACTCAAATGCTGATAGAATGCATGACTCTCTTTTTTTTTTTTTTTTTTTTTTTTTTTTTTTTTTTTTTTTTTTTTTTTTTTTTTTTTTTTTTTTAATTTTAGATTTTTTAAAATTTTATTTATTTTTGGCTTCATTGCTGCACGGGGGCTTTCTCTAGTTGTGGCGAGCGGGGGCTACTCTTCATTGCAGTGCGTAGGCCTCTCATCGTGGTGGCTTCTCTTTGCTGTGAAGCACAGGCTCCTGGCGCACAGGCTTCAGTAGTTGTAGCACGCGGGCTCAGTATTTGTGGCCCACGGGCTCTAGAGCACAGGCTCAGCAGCTGTGGCGCATGGGCTTAGTTGCTCCATGGCATGTGGGATCTTTCCCAACCAGGGCTCGAACCCATGTCCCCTGCATTGGCAGGTGGACCCTCAACCACTGAGCCACCAGGGAAGCCCCGCATGACTCTCTTGATGATCCCTTTAGCGAGCAAGATACACTAAGCTGGGAATCTTTTGCAAGAGTGAATCTTCTGGAAAAATCATGAGAGATATAAACTTTGTATCAGATGTAGATATATTGGTAAACATATTTTGAATGTAGCCAAATTGTTAAATCATAGTAACTGACGTAGTATTAAGAAGAATGGTATATGTATAATAATGACGTGTTCAGGTTCCACTCTGTTTCTACCACTGACACTTAGCGAGTTTTCTTGTAATTTTACTATCTTTTCTCTGTTTGTTTGTTTGTTTATAGGCATCTGAATGAGTAGAAAGACACTGTATATAGAAATTTAGTAAGGGAGCCCAGAAAATTTCTAGTTGTTTTCTAAAGTGTATTTTATAATAATTAGTTGCACAAGATATTTTTAAGGGGGGATTTCACGGTTATGTAAGCTGGGGAAAATACAGCATTTCATATTTCTCCTTAGAAATTCACAGTATACATTGACAGATTAAAGACACTGAGACACCTTGCAGTTAAAAATAACTGCTTAATTTTGTTTGACTCAGTTTTATTCCACATTTATACTCGTTGACTATAACTTGGGTATTACTAATAGAACTCAAGGTACTAGTGTTCACTAAATCACTCTTAAAAAGAAAATAAGGTTTATTCTAACCCTTTATTCACTGGAGAAATAACATGGTAGCACTAACCACACACATTGGTGAACATGTGTTTTGGGTCCTGTCAGTCTTGAGTGATAATTAAGGAAGAACCATATGACAAGCACCTTGTTGTGCGTCAGATTCGACTCCTTCAGTGTGCACTTCTAGAGGGTTTTTATTCATTTTGTATCAAGAGATTTGCTATAATGTGTTGCTTATGAAATTCATAAGTTCCTGGGCTGAGACAATTGGCCCAGCTACCTAAGCAAAGATGCTCTCTGAACGATGCCTAATTGTTCTGGTGAAAAATACAGTTATTACACTGAGTCCTCATAAGGGAATTAAGACTGTGAGAGACTTCTTTTTGGCCCTGAACATCAGATTTCTGTCTAGGCTTTCAATAGCCTGTTAATCAATTCACGATTACTTTATTCACTTACCATCATCAATCAGGGAAGCATATGTGTCTTAATACCAAACAAGTTGTCTTTTAAAAATTGTTTTAAATCCTCTGTGATTTATATGTCATGTGCCATTAACTCAACCCCGAGACTTTATTGATACAAAATTCTACCCGCAAAGTATCTCTATCCCACCTTTGCATAATTGAGTTATTCAACTGAATGTGGTATTGCAAAACCTATCCCTATGAAATGTCAACTTCTATCCTTTGATCCTTCTTTTCAGGCTTTGTTGCTGAGAATATGTTTGAAAGTTGAGTGGTGTATCATCTGTCATGTTAGCTCTTCCTCTCAGGTTGCTTTCACGTTATCCCCAATACCTCCTGAAAACACACACACACCAACACACCATCCAGGTGTTTATCCCAATCACTAATATAAAAGTGGTGAAGGACAAGTGCAAGGGCAAAGCCTGCAGCATGTGCTGCTCGAGGCTTCTGTCCAACTTGATATTAGCACTCTTGAGGGACAGTTGATGATTATACTAACTATAAATCTATAAATCCAAACTGCATCATATCCCGTTATCTTGCCCACAAGGACATCATATGTTCCGCTAAAAATCAAGAAGCACTCTGTCATTCTTCTAGTTTGCTTTGTTAGTTCTGTTAGTTTGGCTTGTCCCATTAATCCAGTCCATGAGAGAGCTTTGTAATAATTCTTTACAGTTTTATATTACAACACTCCTGATTTAATTGGTACAAGTCTGTCTTCATCTCTTCAAAGTAAGAGTACTCGACCCCCTCCAGTCTATTGGCAACTCTCTTATCTTCCAAGGTTTGGCAAGTGTTAATTCATAAGTATTCTCGGTAGTATTTACAACTTGTTTGTAAAGGATAATTCATCCAAATTTTTTAAAGTATTGATATTTGAGGCCTGACTCAACTCATAATTCAAATAAATAGCTGCTCAAATTTTTCTTTATGAAATAATATGCTCATAATATTACATCAAGAAGGCATCTATCTTCCCCCCATCCCACCCAAATCACTGAATGATAGAAATAATACAAAAACAAGAATAAGTTGATAATAGTGCTCACAAATAAGTAGGGGTGGCAATCCTTGGACAGAAAATCCTGAAAATCAAATGCATATTGAACTAGTTTGCTGTAGAAACAAGAGTGGAAGAAACCATAATTCACATAACGTAGAAAACTGTAGGAAAGGGAAAGGCAGGTTCTGTGGTATTTGCATTTCATGATCAATAATATGTGACAAGCCCTTTGAGATAGCCCTTCTGACACCGCTACGTGCATCTGAATCACCTGCTTAACTTGTTCAAATGCAGGGTCCGATTAGAAGATCTGGGGTGGTGGCCAAGAGTCTGCATGTCATTCCAGACAGCTCAACCACTGAGCCACCAGGGAAGCCCCGCATGACTCTCTTGATGATCCCTTTAGCGAGCAAGATACACTAAGCTGGGAATCTTTTGCAAGAGTGAATCTTCTGGAAAAATCATGAGAGATATAAACTTTGTATCAGATGTAGATATATTGGTAAACATATTTTGAATGTAGCCAAATTGTTAAATCATAGTAACTGACGTAGTATTAAGAAGAATGGTATATGTATAATAATGACGTGTTCAGGTTCCACTCTGTTTCTACCACTGACACTTAGCGAGTTTTCTTGTAATTTTACTATCTTTTCTCTGTTTGTTTGTTTGTTTATAGGCATCTGAATGAGTAGAAAGACACTGTATATAGAAATTTAGTAAGGGAGCCCAGAAAATTTCTAGTTGTTTTCTAAAGTGTATTTTATAATAATTAGTTGCACAAGATATTTTTAAGGGGGGATTTCACGGTTATGTAAGCTGGGGAAAATACAGCATTTCATATTTCTCCTTAGAAATTCACAGTATACATTGACAGATTAAAGACACTGAGACACCTTGCAGTTAAAAATAACTGCTTAATTTTGTTTGACTCAGTTTTATTCCACATTTATACTCGTTGACTATAACTTGGGTATTACTAATAGAACTCAAGGTACTAGTGTTCACTAAATCACTCTTAAAAAGAAAATAAGGTTTATTCTAACCCTTTATTCACTGGAGAAATAACATGGTAGCACTAACCACACACATTGGTGAACATGTGTTTTGGGTCCTGTCAGTCTTGAGTGATAATTAAGGAAGAACCATATGACAAGCACCTTGTTGTGCGTCAGATTCGACTCCTTCAGTGTGCACTTCTAGAGGGTTTTTATTCATTTTGTATCAAGAGATTTGCTATAATGTGTTGCTTATGAAATTCATAAGTTCCTGGGCTGAGACAATTGGCCCAGCTACCTAAGCAAAGATGCTCTCTGAACGATGCCTAATTGTTCTGGTGAAAAATACAGTTATTACACTGAGTCCTCATAAGGGAATTAAGACTGTGAGAGACTTCTTTTTGGCCCTGAACATCAGATTTCTGTCTAGGCTTTCAATAGCCTGTTAATCAATTCACGATTACTTTATTCACTTACCATCATCAATCAGGGAAGCATATGTGTCTTAATACCAAACAAGTTGTCTTTTAAAAATTGTTTTAAATCCTCTGTGATTTATATGTCATGTGCCATTAACTCAACCCCGAGACTTTATTGATACAAAATTCTACCCGCAAAGTATCTCTATCCCACCTTTGCATAATTGAGTTATTCAACTGAATGTGGTATTGCAAAACCTATCCCTATGAAATGTCAACTTCTATCCTTTGATCCTTCTTTTCAGGCTTTGTTGCTGAGAATATGTTTGAAAGTTGAGTGGTGTATCATCTGTCATGTTAGCTCTTCCTCTCAGGTTGCTTTCACGTTATCCCCAATACCTCCTGAAAACACACACACACCAACACACCATCCAGGTGTTTATCCCAATCACTAATATAAAAGTGGTGAAGGACAAGTGCAAGGGCAAAGCCTGCAGCATGTGCTGCTCGAGGCTTCTGTCCAACTTGATATTAGCACTCTTGAGGGACAGTTGATGATTATACTAACTATAAATCTATAAATCCAAACTGCATCATATCCCGTTATCTTGCCCACAAGGACATCATATGTTCCGCTAAAAATCAAGAAGCACTCTGTCATTCTTCTAGTTTGCTTTGTTAGTTCTGTTAGTTTGGCTTGTCCCATTAATCCAGTCCATGAGAGAGCTTTGTAATAATTCTTTACAGTTTTATATTACAACACTCCTGATTTAATTGGTACAAGTCTGTCTTCATCTCTTCAAAGTAAGAGTACTCGACCCCCTCCAGTCTATTGGCAACTCTCTTATCTTCCAAGGTTTGGCAAGTGTTAATTCATAAGTATTCTCGGTAGTATTTACAACTTGTTTGTAAAGGATAATTCATCCAAATTTTTTAAAGTATTGATATTTGAGGCCTGACTCAACTCATAATTCAAATAAATAGCTGCTCAAATTTTTCTTTATGAAATAATATGCTCATAATATTACATCAAGAAGGCATCTATCTTCCCCCCATCCCACCCAAATCACTGAATGATAGAAATAATACAAAAACAAGAATAAGTTGATAATAGTGCTCACAAATAAGTAGGGGTGGCAATCCTTGGACAGAAAATCCTGAAAATCAAATGCATATTGAACTAGTTTGCTGTAGAAACAAGAGTGGAAGAAACCATAATTCACATAACGTAGAAAACTGTAGGAAAGGGAAAGGCAGGTTCTGTGGTATTTGCATTTCATGATCAATAATATGTGACAAGCCCTTTGAGATAGCCCTTCTGACACCGCTACGTGCATCTGAATCACCTGCTTAACTTGTTCAAATGCAGGGTCCGATTAGAAGATCTGGGGTGGTGGCCAAGAGTCTGCATGTCATTCCAGACAGTGCTGAGGCTGCTGGTTCTTGGATCTTGCTTTGAGTATCAGGGGTCTTGATCGGAGGCTCTCTGGAGTGCCTAGCAATCTGTCTTAGCAGGTCCTCCAGGGGATGCTAATATAAGCTCAAATGTGAGGCCCACTCCAGTGTTAGTTAAGTGAATAGGTGCATGTAGGTCAGTTGGTCTATTGCTCTCCCTTTACCATCACTTCCGTGCCCTCCTGTGTTCCAAGCTGCAAGATCTACAGTTGTTTTCTCCGGAGATTAAAACCTTACCTAACTCTGCTCTCAAAAGGAATTAATCAGTGCTGCTGAGGAGGGCTTATAGTGTTGATTTGTTATCTGAGGTAGAACAAAGCAAACTTAGAGATAACCTTTATCTCTACCATCTACAAGAAGAGGCAGCTCTGCCCACTGAGAAAAATCTGTTCAAGTGATCCATCCCAGATTGAAGAGTTTCTTATTTTAGTTTATGCATGACAGAGTCCCAAGCTTACCTGTGAAATCCCACTCATCTTTCCTAGAGTTAGCCTGCCAACTGACACCCAAACCACCACTTATATGGAGCCTGTGTCTAATTTTGCTCCTAATTTTTGTAGGGACCAGCCGAAGGCAAGCCTAGAAGCCCGCCATATATTAAAACCTTGAATGTTATAATTCAAGCTAAAAGCTATTAAGTAAAATGCTTACCCTCCTACCTTGATAATGAGCTGGAAGGTCAGGCTCATATTTAGAATCTGGGATTTTTTGGAGTTCCACATGTGAACGTAGAGTCACGGGACAGCCTGTACCTGGCCCCCAAGCCCACCACTTCCACCCTGTGCGATGGTCCTTTATAAATTTTTTCTCAATCTTCAGCTGCCCATCTCAACATTTTGCATGTAGGCAGATTTCAGGGATTTGAGACGATCTCTTCAGCTAAAATACCTCATCAGAGTACAAAGTTAAATGCTGTCAGTGTCTGGTAAGGGCAACAGACAGCTTGCCTCCCCAAAATGACACATTAAAATCTTGGAGGACATGTGAAATTTGAAAAACTTATGATTGCCTAATTAGAATTTTGGGATTTGAAATCATTTTATGTGATGTTTCCATTCCTTTCTTGATTATGTCTCCAGAATGGAGTAATTCCTTAAAAATATCAGTAATATTTGCTCTAGAAATTGTATTTTTTAAAAAAAAACTTAAACATGATAGACAAAGCTAAACTCTCTTGAACATTTTCTTCCTTCACTGTGTAGATCACTTTCCTTCCTTGTGAGTCATCATCCTGGACAAGCATTTACACTTTTGCCCCTATGTAGGGCTGGTGCTCAGCTGATAGGTGCCATACAAACTTATTTTCTTTATATTTTCCCATACTACAGCATGCTTTATAAATCTAACCATTTAGATATGATATGTGTATATTCATTTATTTCTGAATATTTTATTCTGAACACTCAATTAAAAAGAAGTATAAATTTGAAATGCTAAAAAATATAACCTATTTTAGAAATCATAAAAAACTGAGTGGTACCCATCACTCAGTTTCATCATATAAATATTTGCATGTTAACTGCAGGGTTTTTTTTTATGAAAAACAACAACAGAAACAATTGAGAGCTTTTTGAAAATTTCCCTTTCATTTCATTCTTTCTCAAAGTAGCCATCATGATAAATTTAAGATTTCACATTCTGTGAATTTTTTCCTTAATGCAACCTCTGATTGGCTTTGAGATTTTTCTCCTAATCCTTGATGTTCTTCAATTTTACTATAACCTATCTAGCTCTGGATTGATTTATTTTAGAAGTTATATATTTTGGTACTTTTAGTGTGTTTTTTGATTAGAGAACATCTATCTTTTTTCAATCTTGAAAATCCTCAGCTATTATTTCTTCAAATATCGCTTTTCTGTCATTTCCTCAATTTTTATTTTTTTTCTGGGATTACTGTTGAGCATATGCTACAGCCTCTCCATCTGTCCTACCTGTGTTGTATGAGTTATCCCTTTGTCCCTCTGGATTTTTTTCTGGGTGAGTTTCCCAGGACCATCTTTCAATTCACTAATTTGTGTTTTAATTATATCCAGTTATGTTTACCCATTGAAGGCATTTTCTAATTTATATGATACATTTACATTATATTATAGTTTCCCTGTGATTTTAATTAATTCTCTTTCATAAGATGAGAGTTTTTGTTTTTTAGAGGGAGGATGCTTTTGTTTTATGCTTATTTTTTAATTTGAGTTAATATTTTATCTCACTGAGCATTTTAAACATCTTTCAAAACAATTGTTTGTTCCATAAAATCATTTTTTTCTGGAGTGAATTTTATTGACTCAGTTTTATAGGATTCAGTTTCTTTATATGTTTTCAATATTTGCTTTAAGTCTCCTTTTAATCAGAGAATTGTGTATAGCTTTTTTGTTTCTTTTTTTCCTCTCTCTTCCTACCTTCATCCTCTCCTCTCCCTGCTTACTTTCCTTAATGCCCATCCATCTCTATAATGCTACTGTCAGTTGCCTCTGAGACCCCCTGGATTCAGGCAATCCAGAACTGGGTTTTATAAAGGTGTGATATTGGGGATACACAGATTCAGTCCCCAACCCAGCAGAAGTCTAATCAGCTCATGAATTCCATGTCCATCTTCTTTCTTCTCCCTAGGCCTTTCGGTTACTTAGAGCAATACTGTCCAGTAGTAGCCACGGGCCACTTGTGGCTATTTAAATTTAATTTCCAATCAACTAAATTAAATAATATTTAAAATGCAGTTTCCCAGTAGCACTAGCCATTTGTGTCTAATGGGTACCTTAATGGACAGTTCTTTCCCATCATCACAGACAGTTCCATGTCTGCTCTAGTGTTATAATCCCAGGCTTTTTTTCTTCCTTAGCAGTTTTGAAAGCTGCTTTTCTTTGGAGGGGATGAACCATATACCCTGGTCCCCAAGTATCAAACAGGGAGCCTGACTCTTCTTATATTCCCTGAGGTCACTGTTAGCCCTTTTTTCCTGAAGGAGGTGAAGTCTAGACTCCCAGAATTTGCACTTGGATCCTGAGCCTGGCAAGTCCATGGTTGCAGAACCACTCATGCTTTGGATTTCTGTTTCTTTTCTGGTATTCAGACCAGAAGCTGCTTTTAGATTTTCATTTTTATATTTTAACCATTGTGAATAATTACTTGAAGCAGAGGAATTTCTGAAACAAGAACTCTGTGCATCTTGACCTAAAAATAGTTCATTCACTTTTACAGTAGGCTTCTATTCCATTGTAAATTTGAACAATCTATGCTTATTTATACATATCCATTTTATGGCCATTTTGATTGCTTCTAATTTTCACAATTAAAATAAATTGCTGCCATTAATATTCTTGCACATATCTTCTGTGAGACGACAGTGTGAAAATTCCTTTGTGGGCATATAACAAGGCAAGAAATAGAACCTCTGGGTCATAGGAAGCATGCTCATTTACTTTTATTTTATATTCTACAAAATTGTTGCACCAATTTATACACTATTCCGCATAATTCACCACAATTTAGAATTCATTTTTGCACCTATGTTGGATGTAAAATGACATCTCATTTTAATTTTCATGTCTCTAATTATTAGAGAATAGCCTTTTTAACTTTTTGTTTCATTATTGTGTTTTGGGGGGTGTCATTTGGGTTTCCTTCTTTGTTATTTAAATGTTAAAGTGCTTTTAACATGTTTGCATTTTTCCTTTCTTACTGATTTTTAAAAGTTACTTACACATCATAAGAGGAAAATTCTTGGTTATATGCTTTGCAATAGTCTTACTATCTTTGACTTTCTTTTTAAACTTTGTTTTGGGGATTTTTAATGGTGCAGAAGTATCTTTTGTTTTTGTATTAAGAAATCAGATTGATTTGTTTTTAATTATCATTTTTTCCCTGTGCATCTTAGTCAATAAATTATTCCTTAGCCCATGTTCATAAAGATATCTCTCTGCTGTATTTTCCTCTAAATACTTTTTAAATTTTTTCTTATTTAAATAGGTAATGCAACTGAATTTATTTGTATGTGTGTGTATGTGTGTGCATGTGCGCGTGTGTGGGTGTGTGTGTGGTGAGACCATCTTCTAATTCATTCTTTCATATGTATGATCAGTGGCTCTCCAACTCTGTGTATGATTTTTCCTCTCGCCTCTGACTTCTTCTAATGTTACTTAAGTGTTATAGTGATGTCTAAGTATATGTAGGTTTGTTTCTATTCTCTCTATTCTTTACTATTGGTCTGTTTATCACATGACCGATTTCACACTGTCTTTACTACCAGTCTTTATATCTTGTAAGGCAAATCCCCCTTACCTGTGTGTCTTCAAAACTTTATATATTTATTTACTAACTTAACTTCTTTCACACTTTAGTATCCTATCTAGTTTTTGAATCATGCACACATGCACACATACACATACGTTCACACACATGGGAAACTGCATTTAATTTGTAGATAAATTTGAGAAAATTGCTATTTTACAGTGTTGTTCTTCCCATTCAGGAAAATGATATACTTTCATATTTCTCTGTTTAGAGAAACAATGTTTTAGATACTTCATGAAATTTTATAATTTTCTCCAAAAGGATCTTATGCACCATTGGTTAGGTTTATTCTGTGGCACTTATAATTTCAGTAGCCACTTTGAATAGGATTGTTTTTTCAAAAAGATTCCTTATTCTAAATATTTGCTCATGGGGTATAGAAAAGCAAGAATTTTATATACTGTGTTCTGGCCAGCAAGATTAATGAAATTCATTATTAATTTTAAGAGTTTGATTTTTTTAAAAGGATTATAATACCTTGGAAAAATAGTAAATTGGTATATTTCATTAAACTGTATTTACTTTTCTATTCATATTTTGCTGGCTAAAACCACCAAGAAACTGACTAATTGAAGGGTTGAACCTGGCATCCTTGTTACATCTGACTTGAAAGGGAAAGCTTCTAATATTTTTTCGTTAAGTAATGTTACTATAGGACAATGAATCTCGGACCTCAGGGTACATCAGAAACACCTGGAGGGCTTGTGCAAGCACAGATCACTATTCTCAGAAACCCCCAGAGTTTCTGAATCAGTAAATCTGGGCTGGGTGCAGATAATTTGTATTGCATAATAGGTTCTCAGGAGATGCTGTTGCCACAGGCCAGAGAGCACACTTTGAAAAACAAGGTGGAAGGGTAGAGAGCCTGGGGGCTAGTGGTGGGAGGCAGGTTACGGTGGTCAGGTGAGGGCTCACTGTGGAGGTGCCATCTGAGCCAGGTCTTGAGGGCATGAGGGGACTTGCCACAGAGATGCCAGAAAGAGCATCCCAGGCAGAGGGAACATGAGAATGTTCCTGATGTGTTTGACGAACTTCAAGGAGGCTGCTGTGACTGGAGTGGTATGGTTTGGGAAGAATCATAAAAAACACCTTAGAGGGACGACAGGAGGACAAGAGGAGGCCCTTATTCATCATTAAAGGACTCTGTCTTTCATTTTCATGACTTGGGGAGTTTCTCTTAGGAGTAAGATCATATGACTTATATTTTTAAAGGATTATCTGATCTTTGTGTTCAGAATAGTCATTAAGGAGCCAGGGCAAAAGCATAGAGACCAGGAAAGGGGCATTTCAGGAATCCATGGGAGAGTTGTAGCAGTGGTGGTGGGAAGAAGTGGTAGGATCTACATAGAGTTCACGCTAAAGCCTGACACCTTTCTTGCCTTTGGAGAAGGTGTTGGAGACGGAGTGGGTCATGGATGCTGACAGAGCTCTTCCTTGAGCAACAGAAAGGATCTTGGAGCCATTCAAGGATACAGCACCCCTGGCTATGAATATTTTTCTCAAATGAGAAAACTTACATAAATCAAACTGTCCTCACATTGCCCTGAGAGTGAAGGATATCCAAAAGAATATTAATGCAGAGAATTTATTGAGTCCATACTGAGGGCCCGGTGTTTTTTTTTATGAAGGGTTATTAAAGGACTAAGGACCACTGTGGACTTCCCTATGAAAAAAATAAATTGTATTTTAAGACTGGCTAATGTTAAACCTGAGACTCTACATCAGACCCACTCAAAATGAGTATCTCTACTTTAAGGTTTGCCCTGGCTTAGATTTGTTTAGTATTGTGCCTCTTGATTCTTGCCTCTGATAAACAGTAGACATTTCAAGTCTCTTTTTTTTTTTTTTTTTTTCCTGAAAATGGGAATGGAATGCTCCTCTGACAAAGTGAACTTCCCTTCCCACACTAAGATGCCCGGTGTGTGCAGCTGCAGATCCAGCTCTGTTTTGGGGACAAAGAAAAGCATACTGTGGAAGTTACCCTGCCTCATGCTTCTTTAGTAATTATTTTTCTTTGCATTTATTTTTATTCTTCCTAAAACGCCAAAAACATTTTTTCTTCTGATTTACATCAACTATTTATTTTATATAAAATGTGCCTTACCCTTTTCAGTTTAACTAGGATTACCTTTGATTCTCCCTGGATATGGAATATATCATGCACTAATTTAAAGATCAGGGTTTCACACAAGGTCAGAACATGACCCAGTGTAGACAGGAAGTGATGTCATTTGCAGATAGTCTAATAGGAAGAACATTGTGGTATATCTGAGAAGCGTTTTTAAATCAGCAATGTATATAGTTCTTATTCACTAGCTCTTAAGTATATTTAAATGATTCTTTTCCCTACCAATCAAATCAGTGGCTCACTGACATGACACTGAGAAAAGTCCACATTTCTTGATTATTAACATCTGTGAACTATATTTTATAGTATTTCTGACTGTGTATTCTTTTTTTGTGTGTGGTACGCGGGCCTCTCACTGCTGTAGCCTCTCCCGCTGCGGAGCACAGGCTCCGGACGCGCAGGCTCAGCGGCCATGGCTCACGGGCCCAGCCGCTCCGCGGCATGTGGGATCTTCCCGGACCGGGGCACGAACCCGTGTGCCCTGCACCGGCAGGCGGACTCTCAACCACTGCGCCACCAGGGAAGCCCCTGACTGTGTATTCTTAAACATCAAAATGAAAAATAAAATGTAGCCCTTTCACTTCAAGTGCTTATCTTTGATTTTCTGAATATTAAATAGAAAGGAGAAGTTCATTCTGTAACTCCCCTCAGCATCATCACCACTATTTAGCGTCTCAATAGTAAGACTATATTTTTTGAGTAGGGTTGAGGAAAAAGAGGACAGATTTAGGAGTTTAAAGACCTGAGTGTGAATCTTGACTCTTTCCGGTGGCATCCCTGACAAGTTGTCATCTCACCTCCGCTTGAGTATTATAGTGACAGAAAGTACATTACCTTCCAAGGTGGTGCATTGTATCTTTCCTGTTTCTAGCTGTTATTTCCATATACATATATAAACATTTGAGACTCAGTTTCCTCAACGAATAAATGGGAATTGAGTTGGAAATATCACAGGACAGAGGTTTAATGATAATACATATAAGATGTGTATTTTGTTGTTGTTGATTTCCAAATGTTCAGTTAATATAAGTTATTTTTATTATATTTAAAGAATTGTGTCAAATCTTTGACATAAAGGAGAGACAGTGTCACTGGAATATTAAGATGTAAACAAACAAAAAAGTGAACTTGAGGTTGTTTTTGTATAAATGCAGTTCTGTAGAAATAATACAATAATCTGATTAATTGGCAGAATAATGATTTAGAAACAATGGCAGGAAGACCTCAAGGTGAATAGAGAATATTTTAGATAATTAACATAGAAGTAAATTTGTAAATGGAGGTATTATTAAGCATGCATATATTCTAAGAGGAAATATTATCTTCTCATATTGTATAGCACTGAGATAAAGTGACATAATTCTTTTAAAAAAAAAGCAGAAGAGCTAGTGGGAATCTGCTTGTCTCTGGCTTCCAGTGTGGGTGGGGAACCGTGACGCCACAATCTGGTGTTCTGCCAGGACCACTGCAGTCACCTCAAGCTGTGTTCCTTGCTTCCAGCCTCAGCACCACCCCACCCAACCTCCAAACCACCATGGAAAAAATAATAAACACACACACATATCATACACAGATATATGCTTTCACGTGAAAATTGTTATTTGAACCCAAACCCAAGTATGCATGTGTGTGCGTATACACACACGCAGACACACACACTCACACGCCTCCGTATATCTCAGATTAAGGCAGATGGGAACCTCAGAGAGAGAGAGAGAATCACTTATAGCCTTCTTCACAAAAGCATTGGTTCTGAGACTAAGAGCACACCCATTTCCAGGTGATTGGTCACCCTGTAGAAGTCCTCTAAGAGAGGTATAGACATAGAGGTCCCATGTGGCCTGCTAATGATAACTCAAATTGAACTCAGCTTCAGTAACACCTGATGAAACTAACTTTTCTTGGTCCATACGAAACTGAAGCTAATTCATTTCAAGAAAGGCTCTTAAAATTATTGAGGAAAGCTGTTAAAAAGAAATCACAGGCTCTAGAGATTCCAACTCTCTAGCTCTTCCAAGTCTAATAACATCATGGAAGCAAATTAGGGTGGAAACTGATTACCATTGATTGCAAAGGTGTTTATGCATAATTTAAAGGATCCATAGAGAACAGCTAGTGGGCTGGTAATCAAAATAACTTACTCTATAACAGGAAATTTAAATGGTTTGTTCACAAGAATATAGATGTTCAAATTATGAAATTTTAAAGCAAGTATCTTTCAAAAATATTTTTATTGAGGAAAACGGTTTCTAGGTAATCAAATGAAAATAAATTTATGAATATGAAATCACATATTTTAAAATTAGAACTAGTTTTTACTAGTTGTTTCATTAGTTAATGTGGGCTAAACTCAGGAACAAATCCTAATCAAAATAAAGGGAAAGGGGCTTCCCTGGTGGCGCAGTGCTTGAGAGTCCGCCTGCCGATGCAGGAGACGCGGGTTCGTGCCCCGTTTCGGGAGGATCCCACATGCCGCGGAGCGGCTGGGCCTGTGAGCCATGGCCGCTGAGCCTGCGCGTCCGGAGCCTGTGCTCCGCAAATGGGAGAGGCCACAACAGTGAGAGGCCCGCATAACGCAAGAAAAAAAAAAAATAAAAAAAAAAAAAAATAAAGGGAAAAAACATAATACCTTAAAAAATATAAAGGTGTATTGAAATTTAGTAAGTTCTGCATCTAGAAATAGTTTGGTTCATCTGATGCTTCATCCTAAACCATGAGCTTTGTATTATGTAAATAATTTCTCATATAGAACAGTGATCATGATTGTTAAAGATGGAATACTCTATAAGCAAATGTTTTGGCATCAGCTGCTTCTTCAGTGTACTCATCCAATATCACGGATTTGTAGAAAAATATTGACTTATGCATAAGAGAAAACTCTTACATAATCTCCAAACAGACCAGATTTTGAGTAATTTGAGTATACAGGAACACTGAATTTTTCAACCAAGTGGTTTGGGGCCACTGAAGTAACATTCCACTTCTGTAGGGATTTGTTTAAAAGTCTTCCCTGCAGCTCATGCAGCTCAGTATGACAAAAACAAACAACCCAATCCAAAAATGGGCAGAAGACCTGAATAGACATTTCTCCAAAGAAGATATACAGATTGCCAACAAACACATGAAAGAATGCTCAACATCATTAATCATTAGAGACATGCAAATCAAAACTACAATGAGATATCATCTCACACTGGTCAGAATGGCCATCATCAAAAAATCTACAAACAATAAATGCTGGAGAGGGTGTGGAGAGGAGGCACCCCTCTTGCACTGTTGGTGGGAATGTAAATTGATCCAGCCACTATGGAGAACAGTATGGAGGTTCCTTAAAAAAGCTAAAAATAGAACTACCATACGACCCAGCAATCCCACTACTGGGCATATACCCTGAGATAACCATAATTCAAAAAGAGTCATGTACCAAAATGTTCATTGAAGCTCTATTTACAATAGCCAGGACATGGAAGCAACGTAAGTGTCCATCAACAGATGAATGGATAAAGAAGATGTGGCACATATATACAATGGAATATTACTCAGCCATAAAAAGAAACGAAACTGAATTATTTGTAGTGCGATGGATGGACCTAGAGTCTGTCATACAGAGTGAAGTAAGTCAGAAAGAGAAAAACAAATACCGTATGCTAACACATATATATGGAATCAAAAAAAAAAAAAAGGTCATGAAGAACCTAGGAGTAAGACGGGAATAAAGACACAGACCTACTAGAGAATGGACTTGAGGATATGGGGAGGGGGAAAGGTAAGCTGTGACAAAGTGAGAGAGCGGCATGTACATCTATATATACACTACCAAACGTAAAATAGCTAGTGGGAAGCAGCCTCATAGCACAGGGAAATCAGCTCGGTGCTTTGTGACCACCTAGAGGGGTGGGATAGGGAGGGTGGGAGGGAGGGAGACTCAAGAGGGAAGAGATATGGGGACATATGTATATGTATAACTGATTCACTTTGTTATAAAGCAGAAACTAACACATCATTGTAAAGCAATTATACTCCAATAAAGATGTTTAAAAAAAAAAAAAAGTCTTTCCTTTGAGTGAGCCAGCATCTTAGTCCCTTCCACTCCCACTCACTGGTAGGTCGTTGTATACATCAAGGCCTCCCATAACAAGTGTCCCAAGCTAGTCATCAACTATGTGATGACAACCCCACTTTCCTCCCCTCAAAGTAGACTGTCTCCAGTTCTGCCATTCATCAACATGTTCTTCTAAATAATTTATTTTCAGTTTCCCCATTAAAGGGTGCTGTCTGCAAGTAAACCTATTCTAGGTGTGGTTTCTTTGTACTAAGAATAGGGCAGTCTTCTTGATTCTGATTATTTCTCTTCTGCTGTTCAATGTCTACTTCCTGTTTGTAGCAAAAGTTACTATTGACCCTAAAGGTTCTAATATAGGGGTTGACAGCTGTGGGCTGAGGAAAAGTAAGTTACAAGCTTTCCAATGTTCAGCAATGAAGAGTCACTGGCAAAACGCCCCGGACACAAATCACAACTTCAAACCTTACTAGCTTTGTTACTTGATCAAATTACTTAATCATTCCAAACCTCTATTTTTTGCCTTTAAAACCACAAATAGAACAATGCTGACATAAAGATCCTGGGTGGAATATATAGGTAATTGTGTAAAGTGTCTAGCACAGAATCTGAAAAACTGTAGGTACTTGATAAATATGACTTCTCCCTTTTCTACACCAAATAATGTAGATTACTTCCAAGAGCCCCAGTCACTTCTTATTTACTTCTGACAAATGATTTTTTTTTAAGTACTGATTATAAAATGAACTAATTATGTCGTAGCCTTGGGAATTTTTAGAGTAGGTCATTAAAGTTGTAATTGTGGTACAACTTTTTCTAGATAGAAGTCTGGTAGTAAATCCCCCAGAAACCTTTATATAAGGTAGCTTTTTTATTTGAAGCAAAGGAACAGAATGAGAAAACTAGAGCTTTTCATCTTCACGAGAGTTTATGAGCTTTATGTAAATTAACAGGTACGGCTCTCTTTTGTGCACCAGGCCAGGGCGATTAGCCCTGTTGGCAGAGGAGGAAATGAGCGCCCAGAGGGGTGAATTATACCCCTCAAGGTGCTGTGAGCAGGATGTGAATGGGAGAGTTTGGGCCCGTGCATGTGCATTTAGGTGCCCGTGAGTGTTTGTGGTAGAGGTGGGTGTAGATTGGAAGTAGGGAAGATTCCTAGTGAAGACTGATGCAAAGGCTTAATAGTATAGTTTTTACAAGTTTAGTAAGATTTCTGTTGTCTAGAGTGATTGGGAATAATGGCCTTCTGCTGCCCGTGTTAAATTGCATGGGTGTTTGTGTTATATAGATATAAATATGTGGATATTTACCTAATTGTGTGCTATCTAGAGTGTGTACCCCATGTATAACCAACTCAACTGATCGGTTACCTGTTTGCTTTACATCTATACTCTGCCCATCTTTTATTCTTTTCTCTATTTCAGAACCACATTTCTTAGGCTGTCTGGACCAATGGCTTCTGAGTGGAGTTGGCTGGTAGGAAGCACTAAATTGGAAGGCAGGACTCTATTTCCTGTTCTATTTTTTCCCCTCTCTCTCTTCTCTACCTCCTGTTTTCTCTGTTTCCCGGTTTATTTCCAGCAGCAGCTAGGTTCATTTAGGGTTCCAGCTCTGGTCTGATGGACCCACTGGATTTATCCTAGTTTCCTGGACTCAGACTTTATCCCTTCAGCCTAGGGGTGAGAGTGATTTCATGTTGTTGTCAATTCCTGTGTGACCCTATTGTTCTTTCTTTAGCTTCTTACCCTTTCTTTCATGTGGTCAATCAATTGTCTATTAACTTTCCTGGTTTCAAATATTTAAAGAGGTTTCTGCTTTCAGATATACCAACTTTTTCTTTCTCAATATATATAATTTTGAATGAGCATATGAATTGAGAGATTAGAATGTGATGATATATTATTGAGTCTACATTTTAAAAAACGCCACATTAAATATCACTGTATTTTTCTTTTAGGCTTTTGCAAGTTAATTCAATCATGCCATGATATAACTGTGGGCAAATCGTTAAACCCTTAGTTTCACTTTTATCTTTATTTGTGCCATAAGCGTAAAATGATAGGTCCTCTCCTCAAAAAGTAGTTAATGAGGTAGAGCACTTTAAAGAGATACGTAACACAATCTGAACACAAACGACTCGGGGTAGAGAAATAAATATGATCTCTAGTGTTGGTTTAACTTGTCCAATCCAAGTTCTAGCACATACTTTCCATGTGTCCCGGGACACAGAAGTTAATTTCTCTAAAACTTCAATCTCCTCATCTATAAAAGAATGTTAACCCCATCTCCTTTTTATCAGTTTCATGAGGATTACTTTGTGTAACCTTTGTAAATCTCTCAGCACTGTGCTTTGAGCAGAGGACGTCTTCAAGGAGCCCAGATTGCTCATCAATTACTCTGCAAGATGTAGAGGTGCTTTCTGATAGCACTTTCTCCTTGATTTATTCCTAGGTAAAACACATATAGGAATATCAGATACATCACCCATAACTTGATTAGCTGAATCTCTCTTTTTTTTTAGAACATAATCATATTTTATCGGTTGCAAGTCACTGCTCACCTACTGAGTTTCTATTTCACCTTACCAAACACTCCAGTTAAATAACATTCCTTTGAATTCTATTTTGAATTTGCTGACTATGGATGGTTACTTAATTGTTGTCAACCTATCTGTACCAGATTGCATATTCCTTCGTTTTAATTAAAGGTCAAGAATCTTACCCATATGACCATTAGGAAGAATATCCCCCCTCATATGTCTTCTCTAGCTGACCCATCCTTACCCATATGCCATTGTGTTATTTTCCCACTTTCAATATGACATTCAGGTTCAGAACATATTTCACTATCTGATCTTGTCCAAGCTAGGGACAGTGATATCGCCACCTCTTTCTGACCTTGCTTGGTTACCAGAACTCTAGCCAGTTGTACTGTGCTGACTGATCTCCAACAAAACATCTACTTTCACTGGAATGACTAAAACATTTGGCATCAGAGATAGCATGTAGATTTAGGAATGTCTTTTCTTTTTAAGAGGAAATGTGAAATAGCAGAAAGAGCACTGGATGATCCTCTGTGCTCTGCCTATTCATTTCTTAACCCCAAACCCAACCCCTGGCAACCACTGTTTTTTTTTTTTTTTTTTTTTTTTTTTTCGGTACGCGGGCCTCTCACTGTTGTGGCCTCTCCCTTTGCGGAGCACAGGCTCTGGACGCGCAGGCTCAGCGGCCATGGCTCACGGGCCTAGCCGCTCCGCGGCATGCAGGATCTTCCCGGACCGGGGCACGAACCCGTGTCCTCTGCATCGGCAGGCCGACTCTCAACCACTGTGCCACCAGGGAAGCCCAACCACTGGTTTTTTAAGTCTCCAAAGTATTTGCTTTTTCCATAGTGTCATATAGTTAGAATCATACAATATGTAGCCTTTACAGATTGAATTCTTTTACTTAGTAATATGCACTTAAGTTTTCTCCATGTGTTTTCATGGCTTGATAGCTCATTTCTTTTTTAGCACTGAATAATATTTCATTGTCTGGATGTACCATAGTTTATTTATCCATTCACCTGCTGAAGGACGTCTTGGTTACCTCCAAGTTGTGGCAGTTATGAATAAAGCTGCTATAAACATCTGTGTGCAGGTTATTCTGTGGACATAACTTTTCAACTCCTGTGGGTAAATACCAATGAGCATGATTGCAAAATCAGGTGGTATGAGTATGTTTCGTTTTGTAAGAAACTGCCAAACTGTCTTCCAAAGTGGCTGTACTGTTCTGCAGTCCCACCAGCAGCGAATGAGAGTTTTTGTTGCTCCACATGCTCACCAGCATTGGTGTTGACAGTGTTCTGGATTTTGGCCATTCTCATAGGTGTGTGTAGTATCTCATTGTTGTTTTAATTTGCATTTCCCTGATGACATACAATGTGAAACATCTTTTCATATGCTTATTTGCCATCTGTATATCTTCTTTGGTAAAGTATCTCTTAAGGTCTTTGGCCTGCCTTATTTTTTATTTTTATTTTTTTTTGCGGTACGCGGGCCTCTCACTGTTGTGGCCTCTCCCGTTGCGGAGCAAAGGCTCCGGACGCGCAGGCGCAGCGGCCGTGGGTCACTGGCCCAGCCGCTCCACGGCATGTGGGATCTTCCCGGACCGGGGCACAAACCCGTGTCCCCTGCATCGGCAGGCGGACTCCCAACCACTGCGCCACCAGGGAAGCCCTGAATCATTTTTTTAAATTAAATGATTTGCTCTACTTACATGTCTTCATCATCTAAGTGTATATATTTTTAAATAAAAAATACAAATGTGCTTATAATGAAAAGCCACCAGCCTTGATCTTATCCTTTTGCACTAATTCCCCATGCCCGATTGCCCCAACATGCACCCCTCCCCAAACACTTGGACGTGCTTAGTAAACCATTTTCGTTTGGTATTTTCCTGCTTGTTAACTTCATATCTCTAAACAACATATTAAGCCTCTGTTTCTTTATTTATCTACTTTAGTTATGACACATTGACTTTCCATAATCATGGGAATTTAAGTCACTTACACAACCCCCCACTTCTACTCCCTCCTCCCTCCCTGGTTCTGTCACTACTCTCAGTTCTCAAAGTTAGACTTAATGGCACATTTCAGTAAGTAGAATAATATGGTTAAGAAATGGGGCTTTTTTGTGTAAAACTGAGGTTGATCTAGTTACATATTTCCCTGGTTTCCTCCTAACAGATTTTCAAACTTACAGTAACAAATATATTAGACTGAGCATCCATTTAAACTTACAAGCCTGTGCCATTTTTTTTTTCAAGGCAAGACCCTACTTTCATCTCAGTCTGAGTTGCATGAGGCTTTTAATATGAAATCACTTTCCATTCAGTCCAAAGCTTCCTTGTTGCTGATGAATGTAATACATAATGAAAGATTATATCCATTTATCCTCAGCAGTAAATCATTTATCACACAAAGGAGATATATTATTGTAATTCGGATCAAAGCTGCCCACTTCCTTTAGCCGGCAGAAACGCTGCACCGTTAGTGGATTGTACAATATCCTGGGAGAAACGGGAAATTATGCTGTTGAATGAGGGTTCAGCAAACTCTAGGGGTTTCTAAAATGGCTTTTAAAAAAATCACGTTTCACGTAGAATTTCTATGATCCAGGCATGTGAGCTGTAAGAGCCTTTTTTTTTTGCTTTCTTCACTTAATTAAATCTGAAAGCGGTGGGACTTTTTGCAGCTTGCTCTGTGATGTCTGCAAACAGATTTGTAAATGACGTTGTGTGGATATTTTGCCCCCTTTCTTAGAGAGGCAATAATTAATACCACTTCCTTTTGAAGCATGCTGTGAGTGGTTTTATCAGTTCTTTTGCTAATGAGCTCCTTCTCTGCTTTATAATGCCAATCATAAAGATGCCTTTTAAATAAGATTTATGTCTCAGATTTCTTTTCACTCTTCCTTATCAAGCTGTGTATGGCTTTGTTTCAGGAATCACCCACACTACCCAGGCAAGGAACAAGGCTGGTCTGTTTGATCTCTTGTTGATATCATGCTCTCTCACAGTCTCCTTCTGAGAGCAGTGAATTCCAGAAAGGACATCACAGTCCTCCAGAGGAGCCTCTTCTTATGTTGTGTCTTTGATTTTAGGTTATCGTTGCCCTGTATTCCACATCTGTGTTCACTGCTTTTCAAATTCAGCAGCATGTGAGTGCCTCAGTATTAAAATGATCCTAAGTAAAGTGAGCTGCAGAATGAAGGAGGGAGAATGGGCCCTCTTTCTTCCTTTGGTCTTACTTGGGCTCCTGGCCAGGATGCTCTTACAGTTTATTCAGAATTTATGCAAAATAGTAGCTAGTGATTCACATGATCAAGTCACAAATCTGCACCTAACGTTTACAAACAACATTACTTCATCTGATCTTCACCACATTCTGGAAGTAGCCTTTCAGTGCTTTGGCCATTTAAGAGCTATAGCTATTGAAATTCCTATCCTCCTCCATACTCTCTGAGCTCATTATGTCCCTTGCATGGTTGATAGAAATAAATATAATGTGCACAGGCTCATTAAAACAAGGCTTAAAACAAGAGATTGCTAAATTTATCAGAACAAGATATAGTGATAGCAAAAATATTATACGTTAACTTTAATCCAGATGTTCCTATTGATGGTTCTTACTTCTCTGACTATTCAGATGCTTTTTACTCTCACGTAGGTACAGTTGCCGGACCTAGGGAATAAAATACGGGACACCCAGTTAAATTTAAATGCCAGATAAATAATGAATACATTTTTAGTATAAGCATGTCCCACATATTACATGTGGGACACACTGATGTAAAAAAAATATGTTTACTTGAAATTCAGATTTAACTGGGTGTTCTGTATTTTATCTGGAAACCCTAAATATGGGAGAATCCAAATTCTGGTCTTTGCTACTCTATAGCTATGTTACCCAGCTTAGTAATGGTTAAGGACTGAATTGTGTCTTCTGAAAACTCGTATGTTCAAGCGTTAAATTCCAGTCTGATAGTTATCTGGAGATAGGGTCTTTTAGAGATAATTAAGGTTAAATGCGACCATACAGGTGGAGTCCTATTCTGATAGGATTGGTGGCCTTGGAAGAAGTGGCAGAGAGAGATTGAAGAGGGAGAGCCAGATCAATCTCTGTCTCTCCACCATGTGAGGTAACAGAAAGCAGCCATCTGCAACCCAAGGGGAGAGCCGTCCCCAGACGCGTACCTTGCTGGCACCTTGATCTCGACCTCTAGTCTCCAGAACTGTGGGAAAATAATTTTCTGTTGTTTAAGCCACCCAGTCTATGATATGTTTTTATGGCAGCCCAAGTTGACTAAAATGGCAAGTTTAACATGTTTTCCTCTGGCTCAGGTTTACACTTCTTGCTGAACTGTGAGCTGGAAAAGACTGTTGTCACTTTTCTTCCACTGACTAGTCTCAACATGTGAGTCAATTACACTTCTAATTTCAAGAAAGTAGAGAGAGAAAAGTGAAGGAATCTGCTAATAGTTGAACCTTAAGCCTCAGAGAAAGTCTGTGATTGGCTAATCTCACAATCTTAGTGACATCTTAAGTGAAAATAATAAAGAGGGATCATAGGGAGTAGATGGGACAATAAATCCCAGTCCATTGTTGGCTGGGAACTATCAAAGGCAGTCATGGGAACTTTGAATTAACTAAAGAAGTGGGGGAAGACAGCATGACTGTCCTCTGACTTTAATGTTAGAACCTTAATTATCTGCCTAAATTTTCTGATTACTAAGCATATTTATAAGCATTGGGGGCAATGTCTGTCTATGTGTGTGTGCAATGTGCACAGAGCACACACTAAATCAAGGCTCATAACCCCACTTAGAGATGAGCACCTGAGACCTTAGAGAGGTCAGTCACTGACCTCTGTCATACCTCTAAGTGGCAGAATTAGGGGCCATTCTGCATCCATAGGACATACCTTTTCCACCATAACAGGCTACCTCCCTTGAAAACTAGAATCTCATGTTCGTCATGTTAGAATTTGTGTAAACTAGGAAATTAATAACATAACATTTTCTCAATTTGAATTTATAAAGCAAAATTCCATCTATCCTCCACTTGTCATTATTACTCCCTAACCCTCTTGCTCTTGATAAAGACAATGATTATTTTACTACCTCTAATGTGATATTGAAATTAGTCTTCCTGGCAGAAAGGCCAATAGATTACTTCTTAATTTACCTTCTTAGCCTAAAAAGGGATTATTTTTTTCTTTTAGATGCAGTAAAAATCAAAGCTAAGTTAGGTAGAATGGCTTTTTCAGCCCACATAGCTGCTTTGGATACTATTGCTGTGCACTCTAAGCTGCGTAGTACCTTCATGTCATGTTATGTGTTTTAATTTTGTTAACGAAGAGTAGTAAGGCTGAGTGAGGCTCTTGGCCACATAGGGTCAGAAATTTCTATAAAGGCCAAGATATTTACTCAGACTGACATGAGAACTCCTTAGCCACTGATTGTTCAGAAGTGAATGTACCATATATGGGAGTAAGAGGACGATGTAAACAGGTTCTGTCCCTCTGGTACTAAAATTGACCAGTGAAGTGTATGGGTGACTGCTGGAACAGGCACCTAATGTTTACACATGGTTGAGAGGAACTTGCAGTGGAGGAAACACATGTTTCTTATATTTTTTTAATGTATCAGACTTGAAATCGTTCTTTTCCTTTTCGTCTTTAGGGCTCAAATATTAACTGAATGCAGCACACCTCCTGAATTTGAGCAGATGCTTTCAAATTCACTTCTGAAATCATATCAGTCTCACGATGAAGTAAATGGCCTCCATCTACTTTTGAGTTCAAACTTTGCTAAAGGGGAATTTTTAAAAACCTTTACATTTTCTGAAAATTGCAGGTATAATTTCATTAGCAAGAATAATCATGGTTGTAAGGTGAGTGACTTAAGCAACAGTTGCCTCAGCCATGGAATTTGTGATATATTTGAAAGCTGTTGATACCACATTGGAGGACCCTCATGGGTTTGAAGGCAGTTGTTGCTCTGCAATTTAAAATAATCTGATTCTAAATTCTTCCATCTGTAGTTCAAAGGATTTTAGAAAGACTGTACCTACAGCCAGGCTATAGGTAAATTTAATTCCAGTTGATTAACGTAAAGATCTTGCCATCTTAATTAGTGCTCCTTTTAAATAAGACCACTTAATTAAGTTCTAAATTCAGCTAAAGAAAACTTACACCTTAATCAGTGTCACAATATTCTCCATAGCAAAACCTAGATCTCGGTTTCAGCAGTTAGTGGCAGGGAAGGGAATTTGTTCTAACACCATTAATAATTTTTGAGCCTGTAACTCTAGGCTGCAGATCCTTAGCTAGAAAAGTTTCTGGTCCCCCCAGCACACATTTGCATTCAGATAGAGACCTGGTTTGGGATTCTGGCTCCAGAACCCCTCATCTCTTCCATGCTGGGCAATTCATTCACCTTGCTGAAACTGTATCTTCTGTTTTTGTTTGTTTTGTTTCTGGGTTTTTTTTCTTTCTTTTTTCATTTTCTTTTTCTTTTATTAAACTGAGGACAGTCCACAATCAAGCAATGTTGTTCTTTAAGAGTGGTACTCCTAAAGATCCATAGTTAGTGAATACCCCTTAAATTAACACAAAGCTTAGGACATTTGCCTTTAAATCAGTGACCAGCCTCTGTGACATGGTTTGCTTAAGAACATTTTAAAATTGGATAATAACTTACAAATCTAGGTCTTTAATTCTTACCATAAATTATGGCTTCAGTTCACGATATTTGGACCACATTTTTAAATACTAATCTTAGGAAAGATACCTGGGTGAACGATGATTTATGTATCTACTGAATTTCCATGAAGAATGTCAGAAAGTGCCACAGATCAAGCAAGGACTTTAAAGTCAACTCCAGCTGAGTTTGTACCTAGTTCAAGTACTCACTGGCTGTGTGATTTTGGAACAAGCTGCTTAACCTTTCTGAACCTCCGTTTCCTCACTTGAAAAGCTGGGATGATGATTCCAAATTCAAAGAATATTTTAAAAAAACTAACACGTGTTGAGTGCTTACCATGAACAACAGGTGTTATTTATTCCTAATAATAATTCTAGGAGGGAGCAATTATTATTATCTCCAAGTTACAGATGAAGAAAAGGAGGCAGTGGAAGGCTAAGCAGCTAGTAAATAGCCGATCCTGGATTTAAAACCAGGCTGTTCTCCAAACCACCCTGCCTCTAAAATGTAAAGTTTAAACGCCTGATGATTTTTCCATTTTTCCCAACCAAGGGCTGACATTGAGGCTGAGGAGAATTGTCAGGAGATAATTGCCAAACTGGAGGGATTTTTCTTTTATCAAATCAGCATTTAATAGGCCCCTTAAAATTGGCAGACTTGTACATCACTGACAAAGTGTCTACTTTCCTGTAACACCAAAGAGTAACGACCGTTTTTTGGTCTATGAATAAAAGTTGGTACAGTCAGGAAACAAACCATACAGTTTGCCACCATTTCTCTTGTGAAGTTAATTGATTTCTGCTAGTTTAAATTTTATGTCTAAAATCAAGTTTCCAAGAAGGAAGCATGTATACTTTCTCTAAAATGTATGCAGAGACCAGGCCCTACACCAGGATTGAAGCAAACATCTGAACATTTTTCTAACCTCCATATATTTCTCTCTGTAGATTATGTAAAATGCATCTCTGCAAATACGCGAGGTAGAAGGTCCCTAAGCATAAAAATGGCCAAAATTCATGTATGTAATATCAACCATGCGTGCTTGTTCACTTTTTCTCCTTCCTGGTATCATTCCCATTTTGTTCGGGTTTAAAGTGGGGAACAGGGATATTAAAAGGTTTGCGTAAAGTATATCCATGCAAATACTAAGTGAAGCATTAATATTAGCTCTCATTTGTTGCTATTCATAAAATGAGTTCAAAGAAATAAATTGGCATGTGAGTATCGTAAGAGAAGAGATGGGCATGGTCTGAAGTTAGTAGTGTGGGCTGATGGCCATGGGAGCCACTTTTAGCTGGCCAAAGGATGCCCATTTCTGTGGGAACATCAGCAAATGAGCTGACCATTTAAAAAGTCTCTTCCTTGGGGGTCCTCCACATCCAGGCTGAGTGCTAGGTTCACTGCTTCGGCTTTAACACACTAGACAAATCGAGTATTAGCTTCTAGCTGACAATCATGCATTTTGTATTTTCTTATCTTTGCCAGTATTAGTCTCTTTTCTTTTGCCCAAGAATTGCCTTTTAAAACTTTTCTCTAAAACTGGGCTTTTCTTCAGGGATGATGTAGAAGGGGAAAACATGAATAGAAGGGGTGGCTTGTTATTTTAGGTACAGGTGAACAAGTGGGAGGGGCATGAGGGCCAAATCAGAAGGATGTAAGGAGTAGAAAAAGTGAGGTCTGCATCTGAAACTATACAGCTGGCCCTATCCCTGTGGAAATGGAGGGACGTGGCTCGTGATTTGGCCCTGAGGCTCACCGAGAGAGCTACTTTGCTGACACTTAAACTGGGCTCAGAATCTCCAATTTCTGACCCCACTTCATTGCCAGGGGCCAGTTTCCCTTATTCAGGGTTACCACACCACAGTTCTCTCTTCAACCCTTCATCTGCCCTACCCTGCTTTGGACATTGTCTCCTCAATGATGCCCTTCCCCACTGCCTTTTAAATTTGTAAATAAAACACGCAACACAATCAAGAACTTAACTGATTTCTGAAGTGACAAGTCCTTCATCTCTGAGTAGGTGAACACACAGAATTTAAGACTAATTTTTTTTCAAAATAAAAGTCTTAGCTCTTGCTGACTGAGTTGACTTTGTGGTTGTTCTGCTGTCGATAATGCTTCTCCCATTTTCGTTACCCAACTCTTTATAAACCGTGGCTGTCTTTTCGATTCTACTCCTGTTCTTTGGCCATCTAGTTGTAGAAGCAAAACTTACTTACCTGTTAAGACCACCAGGGAACACTGATATTTTTAATAAAATTTCTATGTTGCAAGCCTTCTCAGGGATAAGTAAATTCAGAGAACAGGCAGTGGATGAATTCAGTGGAGCTTTGAAGCAATGCAGAGTAGAAAAATAATAGAGTATTTAACCTGGTTAACGCAAGATTTGTGCTTTTTTTTTCCAAACGTGTATTTACCCTGAAAGATTACACATGTACTTGTAAAATTTTACTAATTCTGTCATGCTTTATTAAGATGAACAAACAGAAAGAACTTTCTGTTATATGAACTTCTCTTGTTCATATACCTGTATCTCTCAGAAAACAAAAAATCTTAAAAAAGTCTCAAAATCCCCCCACAACTAGCAAAAACCAAAACAAACATGCAATGATATTTCTCAAAAGATGTGCTGTTTATCACACTGTCAGAAGGTCTGCCAAACTCAATCTGTTCAACAGAAGTGCATCTTTAGACATTTTTTCTTTTGCTTTATGTCTTTAACAGTGTCATAAATTCAATCCACCTCGTTGGCTTTACCTGCTGGCCACATTTTGTCTTCAAATTTGGATGGATTTGAACTTACCAAGGTGACGTGTGATTTTTAAGTGGAAATTTTAATTTGTCATTCTTAAAATCCGGCACCAATTAGCAGGGACGCAGCCACCTTAACAAAGGAGCAGGGCTTTGCTGCATATCCAGTCACAGCCCTCGGCAGGTTTCCTAGCCTGGGCCGGGCTGCTCCAACATCATCACACTTTTTTATCTTCATACCAGCACACAGGTGTGAAGGCAGTATGAAGGAACACACTGTGCAATTTTCCTGATACTCCATGAGGCCTGAACACTTCAGAGTGGGCTCAAAGTCATGGAAAATCAGTTGAAGACTAGAAAAATTTCAAACATCTTCCCTTATTTTCTTCTCCACACACAAATGGAATAATGCATTTTAAGTGTTAAAAACCCCTTAAAAAGCAAAGCAAAACAAAAGCACTTCCCCTTAAAAGCAGCTATCTTCCTAGGATATCACTTTCATATTAAATGAAGATACAAAGAGTGAAGTGTGCTTAAAATCCCCCACCTATGTTGGAAAAAAAACCCTCAGGAGTAAATAAATGCATGTTACAGCACACACCCAGCACCTAAGTCATCATTACAAGAAAAAGAAAACCCAAACACTGTGGTTCAGGTAATTTTGAATAAAGGCAAACTAACAATGTTAGGGCAGCTTTCAGAGAACAGGAATTTACTCCTTCATCACAAATGTGCTTCAGTCTTAAGTATTTTCTGACTTTGTACCATTATCGAACCAGTGATATGCCTGCTTTATTTCAAGTGCAATAAATGAATTTTTAAAAAGGTTCTGAAAATATGTGTCTGCTTAAGCAAGTTCGCTCAATAGCCTGTTGGGTATTTGGGGTGTCCATATGTCAGAAGTCTTTGTTCTCAATCTATAGGGAAAATTGCCAAATACACTCCAGCGTTCCAGGCTTAAAAAGGTGCTAAAGAGAGCCTGCCCCATTACCTGTATTCCAATTCAGCTCACAATGAAAGGTAGAAAAATTACCTAGGTGCCTTTCACTGTGACTGCTCCAGTTGCAATAGACTTTATCTAATAAAGTGTTTATTACACTCAGAAAGCAAAGCATATTCTGAAGAAAGAATCCATGGCTCCCATCTCTGACAGAATGATCTCTTTGAATTCTTTTGTTGATTTTGTAGATTTCTAATCAACCAGAGGATTGTTTTTTAAATCTGATTTTTATGCCAGCAGCACAATTTCCTCCTCAGTGAGTAGGACAGATTCATCCCACAAGCAACAATGGATGTGTTCCTGCTTAACTTGAGCATGAGAGATTAAGCTTCAAGCAGATATACTAAATGCCACCTCCCCGCTTACAGAGACTGCTCAGAGGCAGGCGTGTGGAGCCTCAGCTGTATTTTGTTCCTTGAACTGCCAGCTGATGAGCTGAGGCTGTCCCAGGCGGCCAAGCAGCCTTGATTGAGCGAGCTGTGAGAAGACTGTGGACTGGCAGGGCTGAAGCTATATGCCCCATCGCAGGGGCTTTCAGGCAAATTCCCTGCCTCCAAATTGCACCCACCTTAGGAAACTTGCCTTGTACAATGCCTCGCAGAAAGTACGCACTTTGCACCTGTTTGCTGAATACAAAAGAGAAAAATGAGGAGAGAAGAATGTGAGTTTAAAGAAAATGCACAGAGGCCTTGCACATTGAGATAGATGCCTTTCAGATCTTGCCAGATCTGAAATAAATGCTGCTATTTCTGACCCAGCAGTTAGGCGGCACTGACTGGAGGAATTGCTAAGTTTAAAAAAAAAAAAAAAGAAAGGTAAAATTAGCAAATGAACAAACTAGTAAAACACAAGGAAAATAAACAGCCCAAATCTACTGATAATATTTGATCAATCACGTTAGAAAATGATTTTTTGTTAGGAAAATAACACTTGCAATATGATGCTTTCTGAAAGGGTATTTGCAGTCTTTTAGAGACCAGTGTGTTGCATAAAGAATCCTGCAGAATTATGAGGGTAACCATTATTCTTACTGCTATGAGGGGCATCTTAAATTGCTATTAAGTTTGCTCATTAGATTTTACCTGTAAAACTATAAAAGCAAAGTGCTGCTGTTTTTTGACACAGACGTGACTAAAATTCACCTACTATCAATGTTAGAAACAGACTGAACCAAGCCATACAAAAGCATGAATGTACTGTTCTCACGGTGATATAATTGGTGGCTACTTGGCTTGTTGAAATCTCGAACCATTCACAAACACATGCATATGTTTGTCGTTTACCCCTTTTCTCAGGTGCAAAGAAGGCTACCAAGGAGTCCGTTGTGATCAATTTCTGCCGAAAACTGATTCCATCTTATCGGATCCAAGTAGGTCAAGCGTTTTTCTTCTGTCTCTAACACAATATAAAACTCTGAGCCACAGTTGCTAACTCACTGACGGCTGTATCTCAGTTTTGTGTCTCTAAATGCTGCCAAGGGTGGGCGCTGGGGACGGACACTCACATTCAAAGTTTGTTCAGAACTATCTCTGTCCAGGTGTAGGTCTTCTCCAGGGATGGGGCCTGATTTCCAGATTCATCTCTACCACTACCCTCTGCTGGGAACTGCAGCCAAGTCCTGCTCCCTTAGCTTTCAGACTCCCCCACTATCACTCCATTATGAAAGCAAGAATATAGAAACATAAAAGACCTTATTTTTTATCCAAAAGAGTATTATGAGAACTATAATATCATATTGCTTCTTACCCACTGGTTGGTAATTTGTGAAAATATTAAACCTATTAACCTTTACCTTCCTAAAGTAAGGAAATACACATAAAAAATTATATAAGAAGTTTTCAAACCAACTGTGAAAACCTCATTTTTAGCAACACTCTTCGAGTATCAGCGATTACTGTACCAATGACAAATTATTTTGTTTTCCATTCATGAAAGAAGACAATTTGCCACCACAAAATATTGCCACTCATTAGTTTCTGTCTCTATACAGAGTAAAAAGTAACGTTCTCTACGAATATGCCCAATTCTGGTCAAACGTGAAATTTTTACTTTATCTGTAAATAATCTGCTCTTTCAATGACTGTTACAATTGAATTGCCCACTAAGGAAAAGGGGACTTCTATTGAATCAGAAGTTTAGTTCAGTGAAGATAATGACAGACATTTCCAAATCGTAAAGGCAATATTTTGGTTCTCTGAATACCAAACATGCATAGCATAAACTTTATCATGCATTGACAACAGCCAGAGGTCGCCTGGTCTGTGAATGTGCACATCGCTGCATAATGACCATGTTTAGCCATCCTTCAACACCTTTTTAAAATGCATATTTCCATTTCCCCCTTGAATTTTTAGGTATGTTTCCTCGGGTAAATGTAATATTTTTTAAAAAGGAAATTTTTGTTTAATTCAGTTTGCTTGTGTTTTATCTTGTCGAGGCAAGCTGCCACTGTACAGCATTCACTCCTCTTTTTTTTTTTTGCAAATTTAGCTCTCCTAGAGAAAGGTGTTTGTTGCCTAAAAGCCAGCAACCAAGCTAGCCATGATCTGTGTTCTCTGAAATGTGAGGCTCTGGTCTATAGGAGTTTCCCAGGTAGGGGGCAGTTACTAGAATGTGTTGAATCTTTCCTATCTTGTGATTTTTGCCACTTGCTAAGCTGATGTCTAAAAGGTATGGTTGTGGCTAGAGACGTATAATTTGGAATACTAGAAATCTTACAAAGAAGAGTGGGTGTGCTGATTTCTTTCTTTCTCTTTTTATTCACTTTGATGTATTATACTTAGCTTCCCTCTTTGTTTTTTTTTCTTCCCTTCTTTCTTTCTCTTTCCTTCCCTTTTATTGTCCCCTTTCCTTTTCTTCTCTTTATTATTTTCTTGCATCCCTTTATGCTTCCTCCCTTCCCCTCCCTTCTTCCCTCCCTCCCTCCCTCCCTCCTTTCCTTCCTTCCTTCCTCCCTTCCTTTCTCTCTCTTTTCCTATATAGCTGTGGAATATCTGTCCAGTACGGGTACTGGGACAGGGCTTGCATATGGTACAAAATGGGTAAAATAATCTTTCTTTACACAGTCTAATCAAACCTTTGCCATTCAGTTGAATATGATAGTCCATCACTGCAAAAGCTGAGAATGAGGCCACTATAAGGACTGTGTGCTTCTCAAAGAAAAATGATCCCATGATCAGAGTCACCAACCCTGAAAACCTTGGTCTCACATACACAAAAATATTTAGTTCAACAATACTTACAATGGTGAAAAAAGAGACAAATTCTGAAAAACAAGATTATGTTTAAGTAGAACATTATATGGCACATCGATCATGTTCCAGTAAATTATTAAAATAAGAGCTGTATGAAATAGTCCTATTAAGTGAAACAGCAAGTTAGAAAATTATTTTCATGTAAGATTGCAATAAGAACTTTCTTTGGTCCAAAGGTGGAAAAAAACACTAAAATGCTGAAAGGGAACTTTAAGTATTGGGATTATAGAAGTATATGAAAAATTTTCCTTTGTATCCTGTTTTCTGTAAAATGACATATCATTATGTGAATCAAAATCCCAGAATGCCTTGTGTTGGGCCTCACTACACAGGCCTGCAAGCCCTATGCTTGCCCAGCTTCAACACCAAAGAAAGAGCCCAGAGTCAGCAAGAGACAGCAGCGGTTTAATGGATGAGGAAGCTTACATGTCTGAAGCAAGGTCCTGGAGCAGGACCCCACCATCTGTGGCAGATGGCGGGCAGAACATGGTGGCGGGCTTTGCTGGGGTGGGGGGCAGGGTCACCAGTTATAGGGGGAATTAACATCAGGTCGGCTCATTGGTTACCAGGGAAACCAGCAGAGGGACAGCCTGCTTCTCACTGCCCCTTTGATAAGCTATCAGAGCGGAGATGTTCTGATCTAAAGCTAGGACAGTCATTAGCTGGAGCCTGGGGCAAGTATGTAAGAACGTCAGTCAGGTGAGTAGGGTGTAGGTGAAGCAGACACTAGTCTAGTCGAGAAGGGGATGTCCAGAGAGCAGCCATCTTGAGTGTCCTGACCATACACGTTGAAATTCAAAAAAACAAAACAAAACATTGAGAAACCTATGGATGAGTCCCTGTGACACAGTTTAAATGGGAAAAGCATTTATTTCCCATTCATCTATGCATGCATCTATTTACTTATGCAATCATTAATTCCTTCCCCAAATATTTTCTGAGCACCCACCAAGGGCCATCTATAATTGGTCAGATTCTCTTAGTACAGAAGTGTACAAACAGGATTTAGGCTCTAAGGCCCCCAAGGCTAGTGAGGGAGAAAAACATGTAGACACATAAGCATGGGCCTGTTTCTGGTGGAAACATTTATTCCTTTGTGATCTTGGCAGATTTATTAAGCCCCTGAGCCTCAGGCTTGTCATCTGTATAATGCCAATAATAATACCTATAGGCATCTGTCACCATGATTGACAGGAGGTCAGTTCCAGGTAAACATTAGCCTGCTTCCTTGTTCATCATTGTAATCATACTAATATGTGTTTAGAGTTTACATGTGATAGGCACTGGGCCAAAGGACTTTACTTGGATTACCTCATTAAACCCTCACAGTCAAAGTCCAGCAGAGTTACTGGCAATTGACCACATTTTGTAGATGAAGAAATTAGGCCTCGGAGATATTAAATAAACTTGCTCAAGGTCCCACGGCTAGTTAATGCTGGAGTCTAACTTCCAATCCACATGACTTTGGGACCTGAGCTCCCAACTGCAGGGCTCTTTCCTTCCTTTCCTAGGCCCCTCCTTCCTCTAGTTATTTTCAATATGATATTTATCACTCTAAATTTCATTGACTGAAACTCAGTGACCTGCAGCAAACATTATTCTAAGGAACAATATTTGCACAATTTTCATATCTTAATGCAGCAACTTGAGCTTCCATAGAGATGTAAATCCCTAATGAAATTCCCTTGTCAAAATTCTTGCTGAAGGATCGTTTAATTTGCTGCTCATGGTATCTTGGAATGACTCTGCTCTGGAAATAAGCATCCCTCCAACACCCTCCCTCTGCTTTTCCTCCTCTCTCCCTTTTCTTTTCTCTCCCCATTTTCTGATTGCATGTTCTATTTAGTGAAATCCTAAGGAACAGGAGGTAGAAGTCTCTGCTGTTTTATTCTCCCCCAGTCGATGCAGAGTTGATCAGAAATGTGTACCTTTGTCAATTAATTTATTATAATAATAATAATAATAGTAATAATAATAACCTCAAGTTACATGCATTTAGGGAAGCAAAGCACGGATGTCACTGTGAGAAACTCAATGGCTGATAGGACCAGTGTTTGCACTGTGGCCCCAGGCTGGGTCTTCAGACCTGTTATTCCAAAAACTCACAAAGAACGTTTAGTCAGCTCTACTCAGGAAGACTTGTATACACATAAGAATCAAACTTATACAATGTCTTGATGTCAGTTTTCGAAAAAGTATAATGCATTGTCAGATTACTCAAAACCTCATATGGACCCAGGGTATGGAAGCCACATTCCCATCACAAGGATGAATAAGCAGGGGTTCAGAAGAAAGACAGTGAGAGGAGCAGACTTTCATCAAGATCAAGAGGACGTGACCTTCTGTGGAGGAGCCAGGACCAGCTAATCTAGAATTCCTGAAGAGCTTATACCTGTACCCTGCTTCCTACTGCTGCCAACGCATGGATAGCCACTGTGAACTTCCAGGAAGCGAAATCATCTTCTTGATGATTTCTAATGTAATTGCTTTGGAACAAATCCATTTTCCTCACAAATCCAGGATCGACCTATAGACTCCTGTTTTCTCTTATCTCCAGTACCCACCCAGGTCAGGTACCATCTCTAGCCTTAAGGCAGGGCTAGATGGAATTGAAGAACCATGAACTGGCCAAGGTTTCAGGCAGATATTGTCCTGGGTCTCCCCGCTTCAGTGCACATGCCAACCTGAGTTATCAGCAAGATCCTGATCTCATCCTTGGCCAATGAAAGCCTGAGAGCAGCTCCAGAGAATGGATTAAGAGGAGAATCAAAGAATGGTACAGGGTGGAAAAGACACCCATCTGCAGTGCGGGTCCTTTTCCCGACACACAGCCAGTGGTAACCATTTCCGGTCCTCACTGTGCCTTCCTCTCCACATCAGCATCTAATACCCAGTATCCTCAGGGCTGGAGGGAGCTGATAAGTCTGCAAGCCCCAAGTTTGGCACAGGGCTTATACAGCTTAAACTCTCAGTGTCATCTGCTCTTCCGCATGGGAGGATGGAGGGTAACTTCTCTCTCTAGTCTATATAAACCATTAAAAGAAAATTTTCCACAGACAGTTTACTGATCTAGTAGACTTTTATTCAGCAATTCATGAATCAGGCAGCATCCAATCCAGCAGATAGAAAGGAGCTCTGAAGAACTGTTTAAGATGAGAGATTCTTAAAGACCAAAGTGACCAAGAACAAGGAAGTTAAACTGGGTGTTTGCTTATTGGTTAAAGCAAGGTTACACCACTTATATGGAGCAAAGGAAAGCCAGGTAACTCGTGCTGAGCAGGCAAGCACTGGTTGGTTAAGCTAAGCCATTCTTTTCTGGGAGAGCCAAGCATAGAAACTTAGTTAAGTTTTTGTTTGCTGATATGAGACTTAGCATGAGTGACTCCATCTTGCTTTTAACCTGGTAACTTTAACAGTACTGTCTTACGTTCATACTTTGGTTTCTTTGGATCTTAGAAACCAGGCTGTGCTCTCAGAGTGCCCTGTAAGATGCCAGCAGCCTGTCAGGATACGATTCAGATGAAGACCAGCAAAAAATATGATAGGAGTTTTTAGACTTTCCATCACTCCATACTGGGCTTGTGTACCCCAACTTCTCAGGAATAATCACTTTGCAGATCCAAAAAGTAAATTTGCCATGACATGTGGTTCTAGCCACAGAGGGAGCACCAGGCAGTGAACAAGTTCACAGAGCCCGCTTCAGAATTGTTTGCAGGGACAACTAACTCATCAGGTCTGAGCACTGTTGGTCTCCTTCCTTGTGTACCAGGAAGCAGATTGGGTCATCACTTACCCAGTGCCCAAACCAGTCAGCCCAGGGCAGAGTGGTGGTGCTTTGCCATGCGTGGCACAGTGAGGGAGAGGGAAACTGGCGAGAGCCTCCAAGAGCCAATGTGGGGCCTGGGAGCCCAAGCAGGAGTTGGCTAAGCAGTTGCAGGCGTTTCCTTGAAGGGTATCAGTGGGGAGTTTCCCAAAGAGACCCATGTTCCACCCTTTTGCCTTTCCCGATTTCATGTAGTATATGGAAAAGTGTGCAATGTGACAACTACTAGATGGAAGGGTATAAGAAAAGGTCCTCTGAATCAGGAGTTAAAAGATCTTGATTCTAATCCTGTGACCACTTGCTCTTAGCAGTGTGGCCTTGGGTGAATCACAGTGCAGTTGAGCCTCAGTTTCTTTATCTGTAGAAGAATCCTCCAGGCACCCTGGTTAAAAGAAGAAAACAGCCCTCAGTACCGAGCAGGCTGTCCCTGCACGCCATTCAAAAGTAGGGTCAAATGCACAGCTGAAATAATCTTTTTATTCATTCATTCAGTTATCCCCTAAGTAATTAAGCACATATAAAGTACACCATGCTGTGGATTCAAACAGTAGTAATTAAGGATCCTACCATCAATAAACTCATAGTCTAGAAAACTGCATTTATTTAAATTGAATTATAGGCTCCAAAGAATGTGCTGTCTGTAAGACATTAAAATGTTTTTTTTTCATTCACTCCTTCAACTCTTACTAATAGTTTGACATGGGACAAGTTGCTTAACCTTGATGGGTCCTGGTTTTCTTCTTTATAAAATAAAATATTAATTGTCTCTGTTGCAGACAGCTATTGTTGGATTAAATAAAATAATCTATTCAGAGTAGTTTGTGCTTGACACATGGTGAAAACTCAATAAAAGTTATCTAGTATTATCATTATTTTTTATCTTAACTGTTACTATTGCCTTTATAACTACATGGTATTGCTGCATGAGACATATTATCTGACCTCAAATATCTTCAGTTGCATAGACGCAAGAAAAAATTGTACAAACAAGTACAAATATTACACATAAAAGACCAGACAGTTTAAGGAACTATCATCAAAATGGGGGACAATAAAAATTCACATGAAGTGGAAGGAAAGGCTTATCTAGGCAGGAGCATGGCAGTGAGTTTTTCACATGGGGTGCTGTGGCTGTGTACTGTTGCACAGGCTGCACACTGCCCAGCTTTACAAGTATCATTTGTACTGAAGTGTGAATGATTCTCTGTGGAGGTGGGCTACATGGTCCTGGGTAGGAAATTTCCATTAATAAGTTAGGTGGAGAAAGAGAAGGTTCTTAAGGGCACAAAGCATAAACTAATAACCACTTGCTCTTGGCCCATTAATCCTTACTGATGAGAGGGGATGTCTTCCAGACTGAAATCTACTCAGAATACTTAAGTCCCCTACATTACTCTGCCCTCCAGTAGCCATAAAAGCATTGTTAGTAGAATGTATTAATGTGTAAAATTTGCAATTCTTAATACCCTTTTTCTGGCCTTGAAAGAAGAGTACCAGAATTATCAGCTTTTGATCATGCCTCTTTGAATCTTACAAAGTCCATCAATTCTATCAGATCTATGCTGTTTTTAGATATTTGATTGCTAACCTAACTTTTACCAATTAAACATGCTAATGCACACCATTTCTAGAACAGTAGGAAGATTAATATATTTACAAGAAAGAAAAAATTTCTCATGATCACATCACTCAGAGTTTACCACTAATAATCATTTTAGGTCATAGCATTCCAACTGTTTTGTAAGTTTTATGTGGAATATATAGTCACCCAAATTTGGAAAATATGTATGTTTACATTTAATATATGTCCTTTAAAAAATAATTTGTAAGCCATACATTGCAAAATGTGGTGAGATTACACATAATTTTTCTTGTCAACATTTTTCTCTATTTTTCTAATTTTCTACAATACATATTTATTAACAATACTTATTAAAAGAACGATAATAATAACACTTTTTGATGCATCTACATGCCAGGCACTGTTCTAAGCATTTTTCAGATAATCCTCAGATGGCCCTTTGAAGTATATACAATAAAACCCCCCATTTTAATGATGAAGAAACTGAGACAAAGATAAGTAAAACTGTTTGCTCAAGGATACACTTTAAGTAAGTGGTAGGGCTGGAATTTGAACCCCATAACTTATGCAGTCTAAATATGAAAAATGAAAAGACAGTCTCCAAAGTTGACAGTAGCTCTTTCCCATAGAGTTAGAATCATTATGATTCCTCTTATTGGTCCCCTCCCTTTGAACATCATTATTTTTCTGTGTGACGCTTCAGACTCTGCTGTATTAGACTTTGAGGTATCTGCTGAGACATTATGTATGGGTCCCTTTACAAAACTGTGGGCCGGGATGAAGGAGGGAGAATGCCGTCTGGTTTTATCTAGTTTTATTTTTCCAACTGCCACTTCAGTCCCTGGCAGAACAGGGCGGTCTCCAAGGCAGGTGGGTGAGGGAGTCCTACCACGGTGTAAGTGAGCGTGTCCTGTGGTGATGTTCTCTGTTATTTTTTTTTAAATTTTTCTTGGAATATAGTTCACTTACAATGTTGTATTAGTTTCAGGTGTACAGCAAGGTGAATCAGTCATATATATATATATATCCATTCTTTTCAGATTCTTTTCCCATATGGGTTATTACAGAATATTGAGTAGAGTTCTCTGTGCTATACAGTAGGTCCTTATTAGTTATCTATTTTATATATAGCAGTGTGTATGTGTTAATCCCTATCGCCTAATTTATCACTTCCCTCCACCTTTCCACTTTGGTGACCATAAGTCTGATTTCAAGATGTGTGAGTCTGTTTCTGTTTTGTAAATAAGTTCATTTGTATCATTTTTATTAGATTCCACGTATAAGTAATATCGTATGGTATTTGTCTTTCTCTGACTTACCTCACTTAATATGATAATCTCCAGGTCCATCCATGTTGCTGTACATGGCATTATTTCATTCTTTTTTACGGCTGAGTAATATTCCATTGTATATATGTACCACATCTTTTTTTTTAAATTAATTAATTTAATTTTGGCTGCGCTGGGTCTTCGTTGCCGCACACGGGCTTTCTCTAGTTTCGGCGAGCAGGGGCTACTCTTCCTTTCAGCGCACGGGCTTCTCATTGTCGTGGCTTCTCTTGTTGTGGAGCACAGGCTATATAGGTGCACGGGATTCAGTAGTTGTGGTAGACAGGCTCAGCAGTTGTGGTTCACGGGCTCTAGAGTGCAAGCTCAGTAGTTGTGGCGCACGGGCTTAGTTGCTCCACGGCATGTGGGATCTTCCTGGACCAGGGCTCGAATCCGTGTCCCCTGCATTGGCAGGCAGATTCTTAACCACTGTGCCACCAGGGAAGTCCCTACCACATCTTCTTTATCCATTCCTCTGTTGATGGACATTTAGTTTGCTTCCATGTCTTGGCAATTGTAAATAATGCTGCAGTGAACATTAGGGTGCAGGTATCTTTTAGAATTATGATTTTTATCCAGATATATGCCCAGAAGTGGGATTGCTGGATCATATGGTAGTTCTGTAGTTAGGTTTTTAAGGAACTTCCACACTATCCTCCATGATGGTTGCACCAGTTTACATTTCCATCAGTAGTGTAGGAGGGTTCCTTTTTCTCCACACCCTCTCCAGCATTTATTGTTTGTAGATTTTTTGATGATGGCCATTCTGACAAGTGTGAGGTGATACCTCATTGTGGTTTTGATTTGCATTTCTCTAATAATTACTGATGTTGAACATCTTTTCATGTGCTTTTTGGCCATCTGCACGTGTTCTTTGGAGAAGTGTCTATTTAGATCTGCACCTTTTTGTGATTGGGTTGTTTGTTTTTTGGATATGGAGCTGCATGAGTTGTTTGTATATTCTGGAGATTGATCCCTTGTTGGTTGCTTTGTTTGCAAATATTTTCTCCCATTCTGTGGAGTGTTTTTGTTTTGTTTATGGTTTCCTTTGCTGTGCAAAAACTTTTAAGTTTAATTAGGTCCCATTTGTCAATTTTTGTTTTTGTTTTCATTACTCTGGGAGGTGGATCAAAAAAGATATTGTTTCGATTTATGTCAGAGAGTGTTCTACTTACGTTTTCCTCTAAGAGTTTTATAATATCCGTCCTTACATATAGGTCTTTAATCCTGCCGTGAGGCTTCCACTCTGCCCACACCTACCTCTCTGAACAGGAAATCCTAGCAGCACTCTCCTTCCCTGCCTAGAGGGCACCTACACCTGTGGTTGGTGTAAGCCGGAAGTTGCGTAGCCCATGGGTTACCTGCTCTGGGAGGCTTCAGTTCAGAATGGGTGCTCTGGTTCCACCCCTCCCCCACTGCCCTTCCCCTACCCTCTCCAATTTGAGGGATCTTAATAGGGTTCTTACTACTCACACAAGCTGTTGATAGACTGAGTAGGTTCAGCCTTCAGTACAGTTGCATTTTATATACACAGTATTTGGCAGTTTATTTCTATATTTGTCATATTTGGCTAATTACTTATGCGTGAGGATGGCACCTCCACACCAGAGATTTATACATTGATGTAGCTTTCTTCCAGTATCCATAAAGTATTGCCATTTTCACTGAAAATCGATGTGGAGATAACCTTTAGTGAGTATTCCAGCGGCCTCTTTATTTGGAAGTTTCCAAGCGGTACACTTTGAGTGAGCATAAGAAGAATTGAAAGAAAAATGGTGGAAAGTTTCGCCAAGAGTGTCTGAAGATTAAAAACAAAGAAACAGTAACCACAAGACTAAATTGGCCTTTACCCAAGTGTGTACAGGGCATCTGAGATTACCTTGCTCATAGCTTTTTGTGCTTCCTCCCCATACTCCATTTTGGATAAATTTAAGTCACATCTAATAACATTACATGCATCACTAGAGAGTTATCACTACCCTCTATGAAATACAGAAAAAAAAATAATGATTTTCCTCTATGTTAGTAAGCCTTTCCTAAATGCATCTATTTATTTACATCCTGTGCACAGAAGCTGTTATGTTTTGGAGATAAATAGCAGAATTACTTGTTAATTTTGAAAGTGTTTTATATGATGCTGTTGCTGGGAGATGACCATTATAGTGCTGTACCAAGCTGCACACCCCCCATCCTCCTTTCCTTGAGAGAGCTATTTTGAGAGAGCATGATAGAGCAATTTCACTCTTGTGTAACTAACATGAAATGGAATGATTTGAGCTATTACCATCTTCATTTCTAATTTGGTACTACCATCACTCTTTCATTTTTTATCTAGTTTTAAAAATTGGACATGCAAATTGTAAATAGCCTCTCATAATGTGGATTGTAAAGATGAGACAGAAAAGTATAAAAATCTACCACATTGTTGTCAATAATCAGAGTCACAGGGTTATGGGTTTTCTCTTAATACTAAGGTCATATTTTCAATTCCAACAGAGATGTTTTCATGGAATGAGGACATACTGTATGGCAGGCGTTGTCTATGCCACTATCTCTACTTCCTCATTTATTACCCACCCCTTACTTGGGGTTATTCTATAGTTGAGGAAAATAAGATTCAGAGAAATTAATTAACCCATCAAAATCACTGAGTTTCTAAGGATTTAAATTCTAATCTGCAGATTATACCCTTTAGCTTTCCAAGTACTTTCTCTTAGGGACCAATAAAGTGCTTGTGTGTGTTTTTTTTTTTTTTTTTTTTTTTTTTTTTTTTTTTTTTTTTTGGGGCGTTTAACAAACAACTCTTAACTGTATAAGAGTTATATATTATAAAGAAAAATTCTTAAAGTAAAATAAACCCT
>NW_006785906.1:1123750-1209175 GCF_000442215.2 Lipotes vexillifer
TCTCCTGCATCGGCAGGCGGACTCTCAAGCACTGCGCCACCAGGGAAGCCCAAGTGCTTGTGTTTTTATTTTTAAGCCAAGGAACTGACGTTTCAAGGACAAAGTTACACAGAGAAGTTGGTTTTAGAATGTTTGTTGCAACAGGAGCCTTTTATTTATTTATCTCTTTATTTATCTAGATAGATCTATCTATCCTTTGCTTATGTGCTTGATTGATTTTTCATGAGGAGTTAAGGGCAAGGCATTCTCCATCATGGCTAGTGGTATGCTTAAAAATTCAGCTTAAAATAGGTGAAAAGATGGGTGCATAATTAGTACAGTTTGGGATAGAATGCTGTATTAAGCTATATAGTACAAGGTGCATAGTCTAGTTCCTAACACACAACAAGCACTTGATGAAATTGTGAGCAGTTATAATGAAGTTTTGATGATTTGTTTTATATGAGAATAAACTTTTGAGAACAGGCACTCGATCTTCTAAGTTTCTGGCTTTCTTAACTTTTCAGTCTCCCCTTATGAATAGAGGTTAACTATTCAGTTTTACGGGATGGTACCTCCATTGTCTCCATTTTCTCTGGAATCTTGAAAACCAGTCCTTTTAAGAAAGTTCGGTGGTGTAAAAATTAATGTGGAATTGATCTGGCAGATAAACACTTGATTCCCCACTGTGTTTTAAACCATGAGGAGGTTTTCAAATTTTCAGTTTTTCCTGGTTTCTTGTCTTCACAGCAGTGCTCTGTAATTATGCCTGCGGGAAGTTTCCAGATATTGGGCATAGCCCACCTCAGTGGTCTAGGAACACATTCCAGACCCAATCGGAGTGTTTCGTGGATAATCTGGAAATGTTACCCCTCAATTAAGAATGAACAATGAGGAATTTAAAACGCAAACATTTCTATAATGTAAGCCAATTCTGATATAAATAACATTTATTAAGGGCCTATTCTGGTTCATGCAAGAAACTTTGCCAGGTACACTCACATATGTTGTATAGGTTATCATTGAACTCTGACAAGTACAAGATAAAATAGATATTTCTATCCCCATTTATTTTTGAACAATACAAACAAGGCTAAGTAGGCAATATCTAGAGGAAGAAAACTATGGAGATTTATTGTGGAAATAAGAAGACAAATTGAGAGAAATAGCATGCTCTAATATAGAACATATTTTGTAAAAGGCTACTGTTTCTTGAATATATTTCACTATAGTTTCAAATAAAATCCTCAGACTATTTCTTAAACCTTTATTTTAGTTTTTCTTTATTTCTGTGTGTGTGTGTTTCATTATGAAATTTAATCAGCAGATTGTTGAAAAATAAAATGCAGATTCTACAGGAGAACAGGGATTGTGTTGGGTTTGGTTACCACTATATCCCAAGTATTGGACCTAACATGCTTCCATCATATCAGGCGTATATTTGATTGAATTAGTGAAGTAGAAACTTGTCCAAGTTTACATGTTTTTCTATTTCTCATTTTTAAGTATGTTTTTTAGTCCATCCACTTCAAAATTTTGTATCAACTCAATGTCTACAACTTTGCTAAGTGTTATGAATAATTAATATAGTAACAATATTTTAAAATACAATTTTTGGCTTAATTTAATTTTAGGATAGTAATACATTCCTAGGGTTCAAATCAAACAGTATAAAAAGGTTTAAGATTAAAGTCTTCTACCCCATTCCCCATTCACCCATTTCTCCTCTCACAGGCAATCAGTGTTGTTAGTGTGTTATAAAACTTTATAGTTATTTTATACTAGATTTATAAATGAAAATAATGTATTTATTATAAATACATTATATTTATAATATAATACATTATTATACTATATTTATAATATAGTATATTATAAATAAGTAATATATTTCTAAAAGCAAAATGAACCAAAAATCCCCCCTTTTTTTGTGTAAGTAACAGCTGATAGTACACACTGTTCTGTATTTTGCTTTTCCACTTAGCAGTGGATCTTCAAGGTAATTTTATTTCAGTACCTATAGAACATTTGCATTCTTTTTACAGTTGAATAGCCTATTTCTTTTTACATCGATTGCATATAACATAATATGACAAATAGCATCTTATGTGTGGATTTGCATTTAGGTTATTTTTTATTTACAGTATGCTGTTTTAAACAGTATGAGGGATAAATTTCTGGAAGTGGAACATCTGAATCCAAAATATGTACCTCTGTAGATATTGGGCGTGTCCTCATTGTCAGTCCTCCAGTCGTACCATTTTAAACTCTCACACCTTCTCCAAACCTTCTGTTTCTCCAGTTTCTTCAACACAACGTATTGCTTTATCAAACTACTTTATCTTTGTTCAAACTTAGAAGGGTGCTAGTCATGTAGTTTTTAATATAATTTCTTTTATGATGAGTGACATGGAGCATCTTTTCATGTGTTTAAAAGCTAGTTTCCTTTCCTGTGAACTCTCTTAATATCCCTTGGTGAGTTTTCTGTTCAGTTTTTTTTAATGGTTTGTAGGAGTTGTTTATATGTAAAGGAATTTAGGCCTTTGATAGTGAGTGATATGAGGTTGAAATCGTTTGTTTTTTCTTTTAACATTTACATTTTGTCTTTGGTTATAGTAGTTTGTGCCAAGCAGGAAACACACTTCCTTCCTTCCTCCCTCCCTTCCTTCCTTCCTTCCTTCTTTTCCTTTTTCTTCTTTCTTTCTCATAGTATAATAGAATGAATCAATTACTTTCTTTTGGGGCTACTGGGTTTTGTGTAATACTTTGAAAAGATCTTTCTCACTAACTTTATTCAATAGTTTTCCCATTTAAATTTGATAGTTTTATTATTTTATGCTTAAATCTTGAAAAAGGTATAGATTTCTTTTTTCCTAAATGATTACACAGATTCCCAAGATGATTTCGTTAGTAATATAATTATCAGTAGCATATATGTTCATGACTTAAATGGCATTTATATATTATATATCATATATGTATAAATAAATAAAATATAAAAGGCATAACTAAATATCAACTATTTATTTGGTTCTATTTCTGATCTTATTTTGTGCCATTGACCTATTTGTGTAATATTCTTAACTAAAATACATAGGAGGAGGCAGGTTCTCCTTCAGTTACCCAAACCCATCCCCCCAGATTTTCTGACTATTTGGGTTTCATTAATTCACTACCCACAACTTCTTAGTAATATAGATTTGGGGGCTGTATGTTACATTTAATGGTAGCCATGATGGGCCATGAGTTAATGAAGCAGAAGAAGACAGGTGGCAAATAAATAAATAAATAAATAAATAAATAAATAAATAAATAAATAAATAAATAAAATAAAATAAAATAAAATAAAATAAATAAGGGAGGTGAAGAGAGAGAGAGACAGAGAGAGACAAAAGCCAGGAGGAAGACTTGCCAACATTTCCAAAGGACCAAGCTTAACCCCAGTAAATTGGCAAATCAGTGAGATCAATCTCACTGATTGATAGCACACTTTGCTTTATAAGATCCCTCCATATTTACACTTTTTAAGGAGGTTTCATTTTCTAAAACAAATGTATATTAGTTTAACATAAAAATTTATATTATTGGGGGTGACTCATTACTGTTCTATATTATCATAATATCAGAAGTTAGTGATACTCGTAATTTAGTATGTGATGAGCATGAACAGAAACATGCCAACAGTTGTACAACTGCAGACTACTGTGCGATTAATAATCTTGGAATTGAACTGTTCAACATTCATGTTGGCCAGCACATCAAATAATGCTGAAACTGACATCTTTTTTGTGCTGATAGAGAAGAACCAGATGATATCTCAAGTTGGAACCCTGGGTTGCTTAGGAAATAACTTTACCTGGGAAATGGTCAGGGGCAGAAGGATATATCTCATGAATAGCTCAGGTAATTTTATTCTTCCTCTTCCATTCCTAACAAGCATGATTCAGGACAATCTTCAAGGCATTATCAGCTCTTTTTCTTAATGTGCACATTACTATTTTAATGCATTTTTTAAAATTTTTATTGGCGTACAGTTGACTTACAATGTTGTGTTAGTTTCTGGTGCATAGCAAATTAAATCCATTCTTTTACAGATTCTTTTCCCTTGTAGGTTATTACAGAATATTGAGTAGAGTTTCCTGTGCTGTACAGCAGGTCATTATTAGTTATCTATTTTTTATATATAGTAGTGTGTATATGTCAATCCCAATCTCCTAATTTATCACTTCCTTCCACATTTCCCCTTTGGTAAGCATAGGTTTGATTTTGAGATCTGTGAGTCTGTTTCTGTTTTGTAAATAAGTTCATTTGTATCATTTTTATTAGATTCCACATATAAGTAATATCATATGGTATTTGCCTTTCTCTGTCTGACTTACTTCACTTAGTATGATAATCTCTAGGTCTATCTGTGTTGCTGTAAATGGCATTATTTCATTCTTTTGTATGCCTGAGTAATATTCCATTGTATATACGTATCACATCTCCTTTATCCAATCATCTGTGGATGGACATTTAGGTTGCTTCCATGTCTTGGCTATTGTAAATAGTGCTGCAGTGAACATTTGGATGCAGGTATCTTTTCGAATTATGATTTTCTACAGATATATGCCCAGAAGTGGGATTGCTGGATCTTATGATGGTTCTATATTTAGTTTTTTAAGGAACTTCCACACTATTCTCCATAATGACTGTACCAATTTACATTCCCACCAATAGTGTAGGAGGGTTCCTTTTTCTCCACACCCTCTACAGCATTTATTGTTTGTAGATTTTTTGATGATGGCCATTCTGACAGGTGTGAGGTGATACCTCATTGTGGTTTTGATTTGCATTTCTCTAATAATTACTGATGTTGAACATCTTTTCATGTGCTTTTTGGCCATCTGCCACTGTCTTTTTCATGTGTCCCAGTTTGTGTGGTGCCCAGAAGCAGAATATATAGTCAGATGTATCCATCCTCCCTTGTCCTAAACAAGCAGATATTATTATACTTTTTTTGTAGTCATAACTCCATCTACCATTGATGGAGTTATGTGTGCTCTTTTATAATCTCATAACAGTTTGCATATTCTTCTCAAAATGGTCAGCCTGGAAAGGGGTCTACCATTTACTGGATACCTAATATCTCTTATTTTTCCACACTTAAGTTCATTTCATCCCTGTCTCTCTGCCCCAGAAGCCTCTGAGATTAATATTATTTGTTGCCATTTTGCAGGTGTGATGCTGGCTCATAGTTTTAGGTGAGGCTTAAGCAATAAGCTTCACTCACAGCTGTATTAGCGGCAGGGAAAGGGCAGCTCTGACATCCTTGGCTTCCACAGGGGGAGATTCCTGAAAGAAGAGAGAGGATTACTTCAACCAAAGGAAATTTGTACAGATTAGGCAAGAGAAATATCTACAAAAATAGAGAAAACCATTCTACTATTAATGAACTACGTATAAACAATCACAGACCAAAGTTTGATACATAATTTATTTTCTACTTGTCCTTAGGATCTGATGTTGGGTCTAGGTGTCCCACATCTATTTCACATTTCCAGTTGAGTATTGCAATCAAAGAAGAAAGTAAACTTGACTTTGTTTGTTCTTCATAAACCCAGGTTGCCCCTCAATGAGGCCAACATCTTCCACTTGTTAGCACTGACCAATACCTCATAAATGTGTTTTTGCACTTTGTTGTATTTAGCATGCTCACTGATTTATAGTCTAAGGATTTACTTTATTCACTTCTCTTCTCTAAATGTGAAAATATATGGTTTTCAGTCTTGCAGTGAATCCTCTAAGAAAGCAGATGGTAGATTAGATCTCAGTCCAAAGTTCTCTCTCTCAGGATCTGGGATATAATCCAGTCAGCCTGGGACCCTAAAACTCATTTGTACTGAAATGCTCTCTTATCCATCATTCTGTACTTCAACAGCTCTTCTTTTATGTCTGTTCAGCCTTTTGTACAAAAACTTGCTTCTCCTTGAAAGAAAATATGACTATACTTAACACAATGATTAATTTTATTTTATCTTAATCATGAATAACTTTATACAGGTATACCTCAGAGATATCGCAGGTTTGGTTTCAGGCCGCTGAAATAAAAGGGATATCACAATAAAGCAAGTCACAGGAACATTTTGGCTTCCCAGTGCATATAAAGCTATGTTTACACTCTACTGTAGTCTACTAAGTGTGCATTATCTCAAAAAAAAAATAATCTGTATACCTTAATTAAAAATACTGCTGAAAAATTCTAACCATCTTCTGAACCTTGAGTGAGTTGTAGTAGTAACATCAAAGATCACTGATCCCAGGTCACCATAAGAAATATAACAGTGATGAAGAAGTTTGAAATATTGTGAAACTTACCACAGCATGATCCAGAGACATGAAGTAAGCAAATGCTATTGGAAAAACGGTACCCACAGACGTTCTTGTTACAGGGTTGCCACAAACCTTCAATTTGTGAAAAACATGATTATCTCTTAAGCACAATAAAGTGAAGGGCAATAAAACAAGTTATCCCTGTACCAGCATCTTCAAATGGCAGGCAAATCTTTTCCTGTTTTTTCTCTTGCTCTAGAATACCAAACCCTTCCTTCCGTCCCCCAATTCAATTCTTCTTTTGGCCTTTGCATCTTTTCCTTTTAAGATCTAAATGTTCATGTTTCTGAACCTATATTTATAGGTCTCTGTCAACTGCTTTTATCATTAAAGTAGTATAGTTTCAGTAACCCTGAGAGAAGAATAACCAATTGTGAGTAGAAATGGGTCACTCAGTGGCCAGTGTAATGCTGACTGTACCACGATGACTCTGAGGTCCCCTTATCATTCGGTGGAAACAACTGAGGGGAACAAGCCTGTCTATGAAGCGTGCTAGTGTGTTAGTGGTTTCCTGACCAGTTCGAACTTGATCTTCTTTTCTACTTCGCATGTAATATCAGAGAATGGAAAAACTGTTATATATTTTCAAGGGAAATTCAGTATAAGGAACTAAGTAAGCACACATTTTCCCCATCATTTATAATTACTGATGAAGCCAAGACTTACAATGTTTATAAAATCATTTGGTAAAAGAAAGGAAGGCAACCATACATATGACAAATTTTACAAAATAATGTATGTGAAATTCTTCTCAAGGATAAATGTGTACTTATCTCGAAAAATTCAAATTGCACTTTACAATCAGATCATGTGCTTTCCCAAGGATGTCCCACCTGTGCCCTATATACATATGCACTAATTGTGATTCACTGATTTATTTGACTGTGTACGTAAAATATATAAGCAGTGCATTTTACAAGGGACTACAGATTCTCCCTTTTAGAGTTGAGATAGAAAGATACAGACCCTGTCCTCGTGGAACTTATAAGAATAAATAATTATACTAGTAAGTAAGTAATTAATATTTGTGAAAAATGCCATGAAGTAAACATCCAGAATGCAATAATGATATAAGACGCAGAAATTGAACCTTGTTGGGAGGAGGCTTGTGGACCAAGCACTGTTCTAAGCAGATAGGCAAAGCATCTATTCTTATCTATGTGATTGGTGAGATACTGATTCAGAATAAACAGAGTAATAAGTATATACACAATCTTAACAGGCAGTGATGCGTATTTGAGTAGAGAATGATTAGATTGCTATTTTATTTTCCATTTGATCAGAAAAGAAGTATTATTTAAACTGAGATCTGAATAACAAGAGAGGAAAAAGCCTTTGAGGGAAGCGCATTCCATGAAGAGAAAACATCCAAGACCCTAAGCCTGGGGTGAACCTGATATGTTCAAAATAAAACATACACATACGTATAAAAGGCCAGAATGATGACACATAGGTTGAAGACCAAGATGACCATATAATTGTCCTTCTAATCAGGACACTTTAAGAGTGAAAGTAGATGCTATGAGTAATAGTAACTAGGCAATAAGCATGCAGGATTATCTGGACAGTCTGGACTTACGATCATTTTAGACAAGTGCTTCTCATCCAGGATCAATTTTGCCCCCCAGGGGACATTTGGCAACATCTGGAGACATTTTTGATCACCCCTACTTGGGGGTGAAGTTGCTTGGCATCAGGTGGCTAGAGGTCTCCTACCACGCACAGGACAACAACCCACACAAAGAATTGTTTGGTCCAAACTGCCCATGTTGCTGAGGTTGAGACCTTCTGCTTTAGGCTGGGAAGGTGAGCAAGTGTAGTGTAGTCAGGGACTAGATCATGTGCATATTTTTAAAGTAGGGTGAGTTATTTATATTTTTATTCTAATTGTGATGTGAAGCCATTGGAGGTGTTTAAGTCAGAGTGACGTAAGTCACTTACAGTTGTAAAAGATCTCTTTGGCTTCTGTGTGATAAATGTAGGAGGGAGGGGCAAGGACAGAATTATGGACATCTGTTAGAAAACAAGGAATTCTGGTGCTTTGAACCAGAGTGTTAATACACATAGGGGGAAGTGTGATTTTGGAAATAAGAGTCAACAGGACTAGACAGTGGAAAGGATGTGGGGAACAAGGGGAAAACAGCAATCAGAAATGGCTTCCAGTTGCACTTGAGCAACTGGATGGATGCTCTTCCCAATCCAGAAACTATAACAGCTTGAGAAGGTTTAGCTGGAGAGTGAGGGGAATCAGTAGTTCTGCTTCAGCAAGCATGTTTGAGATGCCTGTTTGTGTGGAGGCTAGAGTTTTGCAGAGAGATTAGGGTGAGGTTTATGGATCTGTGAATCATCAGCATATACATAGGTAGTGATTAAAGTCAGAGGAAAGATGCAGTCCCCTAGAAAGAAAGGTTAAAAAATATACATATATTAAAAAAATTAAATGGAGGTCCCAGGATTCTCTGACGTTGTGAAATAGAATAAAGTAGAAAAGCCGAAGGTATAGACTGAAGTGAAGCAGCAAGTGGTGTGAGAAAACGCAGGATGATTGGGGCTTACAGAAACTAAGAGAAGGTGGTCAACTACCTTAAGTGACACTAGGGGCTGAAGTAATGTAAGAAAAGATATTTGAAAATTAGATTTGGATACATGGAGGACACTTGTGATCTTCATAGGAGCAGTGTCTTGGGTTGATAGGGAAAGTAAGCCCAGTTGAAATTGGTTGAGAGAAGTATTAATATAAGGAAGTAGAAAGCAGTCACTACAGAAATTCATTATAAGACGTTTAGCTATGGTTTTTTATGAGAAACGTTTCTGTGTTAAAATAATAAAATACATGTAGAGAGAAAATAATTACGTAAGTGAAGTTCCTGAGAAAGCAAGTGGGATTGAATTTAGTGCTTAAGTAGGAAGGTTGCCCTTTTGCCCTTTGATAAAAGCAGGAGGGTATCTTCAGTAGTAACAGCAAGGAATGCAGAGTGTATAAAGATGTGGTGGGTTTGCCGAGGAGGTAAAGCTGGAGCAGAGTTAAAAGATGTGTAGTGCATTCGTTAACAAGATGCCGTTGGGGGCAAGGGCAGGAGTGGGGTGAAGGTCATTTTGTTCAAAGTCCTCACACAGGAAGTGCTTTGATTCATCTGAATAACTGAGAAGGAGGAGAAAGGAAGACTCAGTAAATACTTACTGAACAAACAGAGGAATAATTGCTGTCAGGTGAATGGAATGCGTATGTTTTATTTCTTGACAAATTGTTTTTAATTAAATTTAAAACTCCTATTGAGTTTTAGTTTCAAAGCAATTTTCTTTGGGAATTTCAGCTTAAATGATATTAGTCAGTGTCTTTATCTCTAGAGTTGTAAACCTCTCCAAAATAGTTTTTTTCTCAGTCTTTCTCTATGCTAATAGTATCAGTAAAGCCAACTTGAACAAAATGTCCCATGTGAATTGAAACTCTTTCACCTCAGATGGTTTGTCATACCCATGTCGTAATGAAGCAGTTTTGATTTACTGCAGTTGAGGTGGAATGGAGATTGCTGAAGTTGACAAGCCTGATTCTGCTTTTATGGTCTTACTTGAGGTTGACCTTAATGCTCCAGTACCCTCCCGAATCTGTGATTTTTCAAGTGTCTGTAATGCTCAGTGTTGGGCATACCCTTGGATGACACTGTCAGATGAGGAAGTTTACAGAACACCTGGTTTGAAAACAAGTTTTTAAGAGAGTTTTAAGAATTAAAACCCAAAGTCAAACAGTTTTCCAAATTATAAATGACCAGATCAGCGAATATAGAAGAGTTTTTATGAGTCATGAAATACCAAATTATAAATGACCCAGACCAGTGAATATAGAAGGGTTTTTATGAGTCATGGAATATAAGAGGAAATAGTTCTAGAGAGATAAAAGCAGAGAAGGGAAATACTTCAGTGAATACAAATTCTCCCTTTCAATAATAAAATATAAAAAAATATGAATAAATGTATGACAACCCATTGCAAGTTCTGATAAGTCTCAACTTTCTCTCTCTATCCTCATTAAAAATCTAGAAAAAGCATTCTCAAGATTTCAGGGTTTTAACAAAAGGGAATCTAGTGATTTCTGATTGTTCTCCCTCACCTTCTCACTAATGAAGATCCAGGTCAGCAATCTGTGGCTATCCATTTTACTGCATCCCAAATTCATCTTGTCCTGGCAAAGAACAGAGCAACAGAGGCACTTCTATCTCAGCATGGAGGGCTGGTGAAAACCTGTCTTTCACATGCTCTATATACAGAGAGAAATTTCTAAAATAATAAGCAGGTGAGATTGGTTTTGGCAAAGGGCTGACCCATTTAATTTAATGTAAAAAAAAAAAAAAGTAATGTAAAAAAAAAAAAAAGTCCTGTTTAGTGTGAGTGAAAGACCACCTCTACCTTCAGTCAAGCCACATTAACTTCTTTAACCAACAGCAGCAATGAATGAAAACAAGAGTAAGTCATGAGGACAGAAGGGTATAATGTGTTTTACCAAAACTTTCTGAAAAGCCGTCAAATGCCAGAGTGCTCATATCACAGAGAGCCTGATCATGGTGCTTCTGGTTTGCTCTTGGCACAGATGACACACACTACAACGGGGGGGACCAAGGATGGTACACGTAGCCAGTGTGATGAGAATGTCTCTGTTCCAGCAAAATTAGGGTAACACACATAGGCACACAAGTCCTTGGGACAAAGGAAACTTCTAACCACAAGTCCCAACTCTCATTGACAGAAATCTTCTCAATACATCCTATCATTCAAAAATAGAAATCAATAATAATAATAATAATACTGATCTGATCTTTAAAGAAAAAAAGGAAGAGAGGAAGGGAGAGAAGGAGGAAAGGACAGAGGAAGGGAGGAAAAAAGGGAGGGAGGGAAGGAAGGAAGGAAGAGAGAAAGAAAGAAAGAGAAAAGAAAGAAAAAATGTAGATAGATAGATAGATAGATTAGGCACAAAACACACAAAGAGAAAATTCCAAGGGTCCTATGTGAATGAGCAGGTGGAAATGAGCTTTAGGGCTAAAGCCATGAGTTTCGAAGTAATGTATATCATGGGAAATAAAAATTAGAAAGCACCCCATCCAGTGCCCTCAACTGGAATATGACTTATCTGGGTCTTTGCAGAAAAAAGAAAGCCAAAGATAAGTATTTGGCCATGGTTTGGAGTTTGAATTTACTCTTACTTTTGAGTTGATAGAGTAGCAGGTAACCTAGTCCACAACCTTGGGTCCCAAGAGAGACAAATAGGAAGCTTCCCCATAGAGATGCCCACAATCAAGGGCACATCCAGTCCCTAATGAATAAAGCTAGTGATCTCACAGGAAAATTTACAACAAAAATAAGAAAAAGCATGTAAGAAAATCATCCATGAGATAGTGTTAGAAAATGTAAAATTCAACCCAGAATGAAGCACAAAGAGATAAGGTGAGGAACAATGTGAGAGAGTTCTAGAAAAAAGTGTGCAAAATTTGAATAGAAAACATGGGAAAGTTTCAAATCAAAAATAAAAAAGGTTATCATAAATTAAATGAAAAGGAAGAGAAAAAAAATCACTCCTGATAATTCATAGTGAAACATAATCATTAAAAATAGGAAAAGACAAAAATAACTATTACCATCTCTATCATCCAACTTAATATTGGAATTTCTAGAAAGCCTAATAACAGGAAAATCAATAGGAGGAAGGGACTTTAAAGGATGAAGCAAAATTATATTGTTTTAAATTGCAGCAGCTAGAATTTATCTATGTAGACAGTTCAGGAAAAAATGGAGAATACTTATCAAAACTAAAAAGAACTAACAAAATTAGCACATGAAATCTGACAAATATCAAAATAACAGTAGAATTTTCAGGAATTCCTCCTAGATTCAAAACAAGACTAAGGATTTTCAGGAATTCCTCCTAGATTCGAAACAAGACTAAGACTAAAACAAAACAAAATAAAATATAACTATTCCGGACAGCTAAACAAAGCAATAACAAATAACCAAAGCAATTAATATAGGAATAAATAAAGAATATTATCAGTATATACATTTACATTTTAGCTAGCTGGAAACCCTACAATAAATGAGAAACAGCTTTTCATGTTTAAAATGATGGCTGATGTTAAAAATCTTTCTACAAAAATAATTTCATTTCTTTTTTTTAAGAACTTTTCTTTCATTTTCTTTTATTTTTTTGTCTGCACCACACAGCTTGCAGGATCTTAGTTCCCCAACCAGGGATTGAACCTGTGCCCTCAGCAGTGAAAGCATGGAGTCCTAACCACTGGACCTCCAGGGAATTCCCATAATTTCATTTCTTATATCTGAGCTGTCCAATACGGTAGCCGCTAGCCACGTGTGGCTATTGAGTACCATGAAATATAGTTAATCCAAGTTATGATGTGCTGATTTAAGTATAAAATACATACTGTAATTCACAAACTTAGTATAAAAAATGTAAGATACTTCATTCTACTTTCTACAAGAAATGTTAAGGAGACTTCTTTAAGTGGAACAGAAAGGAAATATGAAAATTATGAAAAGAAAAAAAAAACTCATTGGTAAAGGCAAATGTACAGTAAATGTAGTAGGCCAACCACTAATAAAGCTACTAGGAAGACTAAAAGACAAAAGTAGTAAAGTCATCTCTATCCACAATAAGTAGTTAAAGGATACACAGGAGGATGTAAAATATGATGTCAAAATTATTAAATGTGGGAAGGGGGGGATAAACATACAAGATTGTTAGAATGCATTCAAACTTGAGAGATCATCAACTCAAAAAATCAAGTATATATGTAGGTTGTTATATATAAAGCTCACGGTAACCACAGACCAAAAATTTATAATAGACACAGAAAAAGAGAAAGGAATCCAAACATAACACTAAAGACAGTCATTAAATCACAAGGGAAGAGAGCAAAAGAAGAAGGAAGGGGGGAAAAAGAACTTTAAAAACAGCCAGAAAATAGTTACAAAATGGCAATAAGTACATACCTATCAATACTTTCTTTAAATGTAAGTGGACTAAATGCTCCAATCAAATGACATAGAGTAGCTGAATTAATATAAAAACAAGATTCATGTATATGCTGCCTACAAGAGACACAAAGACTGAAAGTGAGGGGATGGAAAAAGGTAGTCCATGCAAATGAAAACAGAAAGAAAGCTAGAGGAGTAATACTTATATCAGACAAAATCAACTTTAAAACAAAGACTGTAACAAGGATATTACATAATGATAAAGAAGATAAAAGAATTGTAAATATATATGCGTCCATCTTGGAGCATCTAAATATATAAAACAACTATTAACAGACATAAAGGAATAAATTGATTGTAACACAATAATGGTAGGGGACTTTAACACTTCAGTTACATCAATGGACAGATCATCCAGACAGAAAATCAATAAGGAAACACTGGCCTTAACTGACACATTAGATCAGATGAATATATAATATAATATATATATATATATATATATATATATATAAATTCCATCCAAAAGCAGCAAAACCAACTTTCTTTTCAAGAACACATGGAAGAATCTCCAGGATATGTCATGTGCTAGGCCACAAAATAAGTCCCAATAAATTTAAGTTTGAAATTATATCAAGCATCTTTTCCAACCACAATGGTTTGGCTAAACAATATACTACTGAACAACCAATAGGTCACTGAAGAAATCAAAGAGGAAATAAAAAATACCTGGAGACAAATGAAAATGGAAACACAGAATTCAAAATCTTTGGGATGCAACAAGAGCATTTCAAAGAGCAACATTTATAGTGATACAAGCCTACCTCAGGTAACAAGAAAAAAATTCTCAATAAACAACCTAAACTTACACCTAAAGGAACTAGAAAATGAAAAACAAACAAAACCCAAAGTTAGTTGAGGGAAGGAAATCATAAAGATCCCAACAGAAATAAGTGAATTTGTGACTAAGAAAACAATAGAAAAGATCAATGAAACTAAGATCTGGTTCTTTGAAAAGATAAACAAAATTGATAAAATCTTTAGACTCATCAAAAAAGGAAAAGAGAAAGGGCCCAGATAAAATCAGAAATGAAAGAGAAATTACAACTAACACCACAGAAATACAAAAGATTATGAGATTACTACAAACAATTATATGCCAATTAAATGGAGGACCTAGAAGAAACTGATAAATTCCTAGAAACATACAATCTCCTGAGACTGAATCAGAAAGAAACAGAACATATGAATATAATGATTACCAGTAATAAAATTGAATCTGTAAATAAAAAGAAAAAATTCACAACAAACAAAAGTCCAGGACCAGATGGCTTCATAGGAGAATTCTACAAAATATTTAAAGAATTAACTCCTATCCTTTGCAAACTATTCCAAAAAATTTAAGAGGACAGAAGGCTTCTAAGCTTATTTTAAGAGGCCAGTATCACCCTGTTACCAAACAAGACAAAGACACCACAATAAAAGAAAACTACAGACCAATATCACTGATGAACATAGATGCAAAATTTTTCAATAGAATATTAGCAAACTGAATTCAAGAATACATTAAAAGGATCATATACCACTATCAAGTGGCGCTTATCTCAGGCATACAAGGATGGTTCAATATCTGCAAATAAAACAATGTGAGACACCACATTAACAAATTGAAGAATAAAGATTATGTGATCATCTCAGTAGATGCAGAAAAAGCTTTTGACAAAATACAACAACAATTTATGATAAAAACTCTCAACAAAGTGAGTATAGGGGGAAAATACCTCAACATAAAAAGGTTGTATATGACAAACCCACAGCCAGCATCATACTCAGTGGTGAAAATCTGCAAGCATTTTCTCTAAGATCAGGAACAAGACAAGGATGACACTCTCACTAATTTTATACAATATATTATGGGAAGTCCTAGCCAGAGCAATCAGACAAGGAAAAGAAATAAAATAATGCAAATTGGAAAAGAAGGAATAAAACTGTTACTGTTTACAGATGACATTTTACTATACATAGAACATCCTAAAGAGACCACCACAAAGCTATTAGAACTAATAAATGAATTCATTACAGTTGCAGGATACAATTTAATATATAGAAATCGATCTTATCTGATAAGAGGTTAATATCCAAAATATACAAAGAATTCATACCACTCAACATCAGAAAAACAACCAGATTAAAAAATGGAAACAGGAGCTGAATAGACATTTTTCCAAAGACATAAAGATGGTCAACAGACACATGACAAGACATTTAGCATCACTAATCATCAGAAGAATGCAAATCAAAACTACAGTGAGATTTCACCTCACACTGTGAGAATGTCTATCATCAAAAAGTCAACAAAACGCAGTTGTTGGTGAGGATGTGGATAAAAGGCAACCCTCATGCTCTGTTGGTGGGAATGTAAATTGGTGCATCCACTACGGAAAACAGTATGGAGGTTCCTCAAGAAATTAAAAGTAGAATTACGATATGATCGAGCAATTCTGCTTCTGGGTATTTTTCTGAAGGAAACAAAAACACTGATTTGAAAACATATATGCACCCCTATATGTTCATTGCAGCATAATTTACAATTGCTAAGATGCTAAGATTTGGAAGCAACCTAAGTGCCTATCCACAGTTGAATGGGTATAGAATACTGGAAAATTACTCAGCCATAAAAAAAGAATGAACTCTTGCCATTTGCGACAACATGGATGGACCTAGAGGGTATTATGCTAAGTGAAATAAATCAGACAAAGACAGATGCCATATGACTTCTTATATTTAAAATCTAAACAAAACAAAACAAATGAACAAACTTAACAGAAACAGACTCATACAGAGATCAAACTTGTGGTTGCCAGAGGGGAGGGGAGTAGGAGAATGAATGAAATAGGTGAGGGAAATTAAGAGGTACAAACTTCCAATTACAAAATAAGTGAGTCACAGTGATGAAATGTACAGCCTGGGACATAAAGGTAATATTGTAATAACTTTGTATGGTGACAGGTGGTAACCAGACTTATTGTGATGATCACTTTGTAATATATGGAAATATCAAATCACTGTGGTGTGCACCATAGTGTTGTAGGTCAACTATACTTCAATAAAGACAAAGTAAAACTAAAAGAATAAACACATGAGGAAAGTCAGAAAATAGTTAATGAATTAGGAAACTAATCGTTACTATCTTTCCTTTTTCCAGAACAAACCTAGTACATATGAAAATTAGAAGGTAAAAGTGATATTTTAAGTTAGAAAAGAATACATTATTTGCTCTTGGGCTGTCTATGTGTTAAAAAAACAGTAAAATTACTTAATTTTTTCTCACAATTTACACAAAATAAATTTCAGGAGATTAAAGCTTTACATATGATAAAACAAAAAAATAATTTAAAAATTATTTTTAAATAGTTTAAAAATGTAATCTGGGTTTAAAGGATTCATAATTCAGCATGATGAGAATGTTGGCATTATAGTGGAAAAGATTATAAATAAATACATGGAGAATGAAATAGGACAAGTTGTTCAACCTCAAGGGTAGTGAGGAAAATATGAACTCAAGGACGCTAATTACTCACAAGTTGAAACAAACCACCATTCTTTAAATGATCACTCTTTTCTGAGAGAGATAACAAATACCAAAGATAGGTCTTTTGGAAGGAAGACACAATAAAGTTAATGAAAAAAGCCATGCCACACTATCAATTAATTGAGTGTACTCTTATCTTTCCCTCATGCCAATTCCCTTTGAAGGAAAATTATACTGAAGGAACTTAGTACGCATCTTGAGGTGAAATGCTAACAATATGGTATGCATTATAGATGTTTGCTCTCTTGTGCTGTGGGGCAAGGTTTGTAGACTAAATTTTAGTTTGTGGAATGAATAAATGTCACCTATCTGAACACGATTTTTTGAATTATTTTGAAATGTCAGCTCTTAACTGACATAGCAAGTCTTCTCTAAGTAATGAAATTTAATATCAGATTTGATTTCAACTCAGATTTTGTGTGTTCATGGTTTTCATTTCAGAAAGGATAATATTGCTTTGTAGACGTTAGACATGATTACTTCCTATTCAATTGCTTTGATGTGCCTATTTCTTTGAAAAAAATCTCTTTTTAAATGCTCTTTTGATATATGAGCCCATGGGTTCCAGTGAAATTACTTCTGAATGCAAAAAGTGATGCAGGCTTTAGAGTTTGCTAAGAGTAGGTATTCTGATAGATTTGTTGATATTTTCTTGATAGTCAATGAACCAAAATTTGCTTTAAAATTTTTTCATTGTGAACATACAAAAGTAAACAGCAGGCAACAACCACTTCCCAAAGCAGGAAAAACATTTTATTGCCAGTTTTTCCTTTTACTTTTTGGTGGACCTCCTCATTTTTATTGTGACACTGACTTTTAATGCGGATACTGAAGTTTGAAGAGGTCAGCCTAAGCATTAAAAAACTGACCGCAACTAGTTAAAGATTTAGGAAAAGAACACATTATATACTTTCTTCCAGATTTGCTTGTATTGAGTGGAAATTAATCTGAGAAATAGTTTAAGGATGGGGATGGATTTTATGATTTGCTTGAAGTTGGTTGGTAGGGTAATAGATGATTTAAATATAGGTCTAAATGTTTTGGTGCAACATTCTTTCCCTTATTCCAGATCAATAATGTGGTCTTGGCAGTGGAGTTGAGAGTGGGAGTATAGCTTCCTTGTAGTACAGCTCTTAGTAAACTATTCCTTCTTATTCTGAGACTAAGTCTTCTGTATCAAGTAGCTCACTGATATCCTTCATGAATTAAAGAACAGTAGACGAGAACATTTAATATGACCCTCTTAGCAAATTTCAAGTATAGAATACAGTACTTTTTATCTCTCCTCTTCTGCCCTTCTGTCATCCTATTTCTGCCATGTATTTTTAACACTTAAATGTTCTGTAGCCATAAACATCTTCCTTACCTTATGGGTACATTTTAAATGATGGGACTCTACGAAGAATGTTAATCTTTTCATGCTAATATATTGTGCACTGCAAAGCCAAGTAGAGTATTTACTTTCTTCAGACTTCTTGGGTTTTAAATACCGAACAGCTCTTTTAATCCCCACATCCTCAGCTTTCCTAGTGACCAATTATTTTTACTTTTCTCCTGGATCCCTTTGTCTCCAGCACCCTTCTGCACAGCTTCCCTCTCAATCCGCTGCCCAGCTGTTCTCCAGGGACTTATGATCTCTGTTGTCCTGCCTTGCAAATGTTGCTTTCTGATTTTCTTGCCTTCCTGTTTAAAATTTTGTTTTCCCTTCTTCGACCAAAGAAAGAGCATACGTTTCTTGAGTATCACTAGTGTGTCTGAATATGTCCTTATTCTATGCTCATGCTAGCAGGGATATTTTTTAATTCTTTTGATGGGCCCTTTTAATTTAGAGATTTAGATCTGTCTGCTGTGCGAAACCTTTTATTATTTTCTGGATAATTTTCATCTCCCCAGTTTTTGTTTTCTGTTCTCTCATTCTTAAAATTCTCTTCGTTGGCTATTGGATTTCCTGGGGTGATTTTTTTCTTTCATCTTTTCCCAGTATTTGTCAATTTTCTTTATTTATTGGGAGATTTCTTTATCTTCCTACTCTTGTTTTAATTCTTTTTATTTTAACCACAGCATTTTAATCTCTAAGAGCTCTTTCAGATCCACCGATTTTTCCTTTCCCTAAGAATTTTGCCACAAAAATGAATAAGGTACTTTTTTGCATCTCTCTAAAGGTAGTTTGTTATTTTCTTACTTCCTGTGAATCCTCTCTGTAATCTCTGGGAATCACCTCTCTCTCTCTGTGGTCCTCTGTTTACGTTTGAAAGCAAGACATGAGAAGCTCATTTGGAGCTCTGTGTAATTGTGTACTGCTGGGTGACTTGGGGTCTTCATTTTAGGATAGCTGGCTTGAGCTGGTGTCATTTTGAGGGCCCTTAAATGTCAGAATGTCATTGGAGTCACAATTTCTCTATGGAATTGCCTTCCCCTCTCCTATCTAAAGGCAGAGTAGGGAATGTTCCCAGTTCCATACATGGTATTTTCCCCTTTCTCTCCACCATCATGTGTTTGGTCACAGGTCCTCCTTATACTCTCATGTGTGCTAGGCACTTGTTCAGTCCCAAGTCTCTATGCTTTTACTGGGAATACTGTCTCACTTCTCAATCATGTCCCACACTGGTACTTACTCCATCTCAGGGCAATAGTAACTGCTCTTCCATGAACTTGCTGCCTTCCATAATTCATAGAAATTTCTTATACCCTGATACTTCTTTACCAGTTTCTTATTTGTTGTTGATTTATGACCTATTGATTCTTATACTTAACATTTTCACTGGGTCCCAGGAAGAAAAGAAAATATATGCACGTGGTCAATCCCCCATCTTTAAGCAGAGATTTATAACTCCATCTTAAATAACCTGCCTAGCACCAAGTAATTGTAGATATTCCAATCTCTTCAAGCATCCAGACCAAATATTCTTTTTTTTTTTCAGCCATAGTGCCTAACATCCTTTTCTGAATTGATGCAAACAACACATTCACTAAAAACTGTTCTACCATGGATAGCAACTAATGTCATTGACTATTTTAATGATATAAAATGCTTCACTTTGTATTAAGTGGAATTTCATTGCATCTTTTTCATTGGATTAAAACAGATTTTTCCAGATTCTTAAACCATGTAAAGCAAAGGCAAAAGCTTTTGACAGAAAATCCATGTTGCAAGAGTGGAAATAGCTTTTGAGTACCTAGATTGCTGAAGTTCAAGTTTTCTCCCAATTTTAAACTTAACTCTCAAGCAATTTGATCATGGAACAAAATAAAAAGTGTATAACTGTTGTCTTCATATGTATTTAAGATCCTATACCTAAAGAAGCAATCACTAATAAAATGGACATTCCAGTAATCAAAAATGACAGGAGCCCTGTATCATCATCTTTGTCAGTTTTTGAGGTCTAAAGCTGACATGTTCCAAGTTGTATCTAGATTATTCAGAATATTTTAATGCAAAGAGAAAATGGAAATAAATACCTTGTGAGATAAGATTATCATTACCAAACATTGTGGGTTTTATTTTATTTTTTTTACTAATTCTAATTTTGGGTGCATAACATACTAGGATATTACATAATTTGCATGTGGCTTCTTTCTTTGTGCTCTCACCCTAGAATACCTCAAACACTAGTGCAGAAACTGAGCTCTACTAATATATTCTAAATCCCTGTTTCTATATTTCGTACCCATCTTGACTGATAACTTGAGAAAAATATACTTGAAAAAGCTTAATCATTTGGCTTAAATTTCAAATGTGTATTCTAATGAATTCTGGACTGGATCATGACTGTTGTCTTAGTCCCTTCGGGCTGCTATAGCAAAATACCGCAGACTGGGTAGCTTGTAATCAACAGAAATTTATTTCTCACAGTTCTGGAGACTAGGAGTTTGAGAGGAGGGAGCCAGTATGATTGGAGGATGACCCTCCTCCTGGTTGCAGCCTTCTTACTGTGTCTTCACATGGTGGAAGGGGTTGGGATCTCTGTAGGGTCTCTTTTATAAAACACTATTCCCATTCATGAGGACTTCACCTTCATGACTTAAGACCTCCCAAAGGCTGCACCTCCTCATACTATCACACTGGGAATTAAGAATTCAACATATGAATTTTAGGAGAACACAAACGTTCAAACCATAGCAACTGTCAACTTGAAAACAACTTCATATAATTTTTTGAATTTTGAAAAACTACAAAAATGATTACAATATTGAAAGGTATTTTGGATTTTCTTCCCTCAAATATGATTTAAGAGTAAAATAGTTCTTATCACTGTGGTATTTGTTTAGGATACATCTGAGTTGGATTGTTGATTTTGACATACGTTTATTCTTCACAGTGAGGTGAAGAGCAGTAGACTGGGATTAGAAGACTAAATTTTAAGTCCCAGCTCTGCAAAGTCAGAGTGTGAAAATTACTAGCATTAAGTCAAAAAACTAGTCTCTCTTTTCTCTTCTTTTTAAAGTGTGGATTGAGATAATGCTCACTAAATATTTGAATATAACCAAATATAACATTTTTGTAGGCACACTAATACACATGTAAAACAATGCAGTGGTTGAGAATTGTAAGATTCCTTTGATGAATCTTTGCTTGGTATTATGAAACAGCTAATTTATAATATGATGCAGATCCAACCTTCACTTCTGTAAAGTTTTAATCTTGAGATTGTAATTTAGCAATATTGAGATGTTAAAAAATGGAAATATTCTACATCTGGTGTAGGGTGTAAATCTATATAAAGCAACCATGTTCTTTGGTTCTTTAATGAATACAATAAAAATGGGTCATTATATTACTCTTATTTGTTTTACTTGCATCCTTTTCTAATATGAAAATCAAATAGTGGAATGAATATGCATGGTATTTTAACTACATTAAATTATAAAAGTGAAAGTTTTAAATTTTAATGATTATATTGATTTAGAAAAGCCCCTCAAAACTTTCATTATTTTTCTTTCTGCTCAGGTACTTTAGATAAATGGGAGGGTGTATCAAGAACCTGAACATAATTTACAAAACACTATTCCCAATGATGACCCCTCTTTTCAAAACCCTAATGTGGACGAAATCACATTTTTTAACTCTAGCCTCTATTCCTTGAGCACATCTTCTGTAAATGCCCGGTATGATGATGATCTTTTTCTTTTTATTTATTTTTATTTTTTAATTTTTTTGCGGTATGCGGGCCTCTCACTGTTGTGGCCTCTCCCGTTGCGGAGCACAGGCTCCGGACGCACAGGCGCAGCGGCCATGGCTCACGGGCCCAGCCGCCCCGCGGCATGTGGGATCTTCCCGCACCGGGGCACAAACCCATGTCCCCTGCATCGGCAGGCGGACTCTCAACCACTGTGCCACCAGGGAAGCCCGATGATGATCTTTTTAAATGGCCATTACAATGGAACCCTAGATTGTGTCAAAATATGTCTCTTAGGAGGTGGCCTAGGTTCCTCAGCCAGATGAGATGAGGGACATTCTGAAAGCAGAAGTGCCAAGAGAAGACTGAAAATCCCTCAGACGAGAGGTGGAAAGAAACAAACACTAGGAATGTGTTTTGGCAATCTGAACGTGTACCAGGCAAACGTTGTCAGAATGCAACCAAAATAGACCATAAATTCAGAAGGGCAGTGTAGATACATTGTGATTATAGGCTGAGCTAGATGCCAGTCTTGAGATAAGAGCTGTCAGGAAGCTCTGTGTCCTCTGTGGGGCTAGCTGGAGTAGAAATTAGGACTGTCCTTTGGGTGCCATGGTGAAGGAACAGAGTACTCAAGAGCTCTAGGGAAATGGTGTTTAGGTCTTCTCACTGGGACATTTATCAGAATGAGAGACAAAAAAAAAAAAAAAAAATAGGTGGCTGCTTCCTAAAGGTATCAGATGATATACTGGCATGGACTCCCTGAAAGCTTGATCTAGCAGAAGGAATAATATCCTGCTGATTTGTAGGCCACAAATTCTTGACATGATGATCCAAAGATTAATCCCTGGCTCTTGGATAGCAATGGAAGATCACACAAGGGTCTCAATGCATCTAACTGAAGTGAATTATGCTGGAGCAAAGGGTACCAGATGGATTAACATTCCAGAATGTGGTACATTTTTCTCAAAGTTCCATTATTTTTCTTTCCAAACAAATTGTTAATCATGGAGAAAATAGAAATAGTATGAGACAAAATATGATACGTTGTTGGTGAACTTTTCTCTGATGATTTAATTTAGTCATATGTGTGAAGTATTCTTTCTAATGTTAAAAAATTTAAAAGAAGACAAAAAACTAGGCCAGTGTTTTACTCTACGGCCTATAGTGTCTGGATTTAAATGCTAGATGCTACAATTACTGAGCTTGAGTTCATTTTGGGATATGCAAAGGCATCCCGTATTAACTGGTCAGTCTCATTTATCAGTGGACTCTTGATATCTCAGCAGCCTAGCTAATCCTTAGAAGTGTGGCAATCATGTGAATTTGTCTGCCTAAGCTCCTCTGTGCTGAGGTGAAAATGTTCTTAGAACTTAGAGGAAAATAAACGTATTCCCTTATTCATTCCATCATTCATGAAACTTACTAGTACCTGCTAAATGCCAGGTGCTCTTTTAGGTTATCCTGATTCAATGGAGAGTTCATTAATTACTGTGTTAAGTGGCTGACATGTCAAACTTTCCAGCTCAATAGCACCTCAAATGAAGAATATACAAAACTACACTCATGATTTTTTTCTCCCAAACCTGTTCTGCTTTCTGTCATCTATGTCAACATTGACTGTATTGCCTCAGCCAATTTGGAATTCACCTTCGGTTTCTCCCTTTTTCTTATACCTGTGTCCAAATAAATCACTAAGTTTTATTTATACTCCATCCAAACCACATCAAAAATCTGATTCTTTCTGTATTGCCACTACTGCATTTCAGACCACCATCCTCTCTCACTGGATTATTACTGTAATATCCCTACCAACCTCTCTAGTCTTGCTGATCTCTAATCCATAGGCGAGGATATCTTTCTGTTCTATCTTTAAGTTTACTGATCCTTTCTGATGTTGTGTTCATTCTGCTATTAAGCTCCTCCAGTGACTTTTTGAAAATTTGGTTATTGCATTTTTCAGTTGCATAACTTAAATTTGATTATTTTTATATTTCTATTTGTTAGTGAGATTATCTGTTTTACCACTGGTTTCAAGGATACTTGTAGTTGCTTATTAAAGCAATTTTATGATGGCTACTTTAAAATCTTTGTCAAACGACTCTACATCTGTGTTACCTTAATGTTGTATCTTTCATTTTTCACTCAAACTGTGTGATTTCCCTGCTTCTTGGCATGATGCATGCTTTTCAGTTATAACTTGGATACTTTGACTATTGTGTTTGGGAAACTCTGGATAAATTTTCTATTTTAGCAAACAATCACCCTTTTGACATTCAGCATGCAGATACTGACCTACTTTTTTAAGCTCCAGTTCTAATGACAACTTAATTTTCAAAGCCTTTGAGATGTTATTTTCATCTGCTTAGTTTGTCTGGTGCCACCGGGTCTTTTGCTGATCCCTGCTGGTGCCATCTGTGAGGCAGAGAGTGATTCTCCAGACTGGATTTCCCTGTTCTCTAGGGCCTGGGAAAGCCAGAGCGTACTTCCCTTGGCTTGTTGTTTGTAGAGCCCCAGTTCAATCAGGGAAGGAAGGGACCTACCTGGGCTGCTTACTCCGGCTGGTTTGGGATTCAGGGAACACCAGGTTTGGATCATCTGCTGTTGTGTGCAGTGGTCTGGGAACTGGAAGATGTTGGAGCATAATGTCGTTCCTCTAGTCCTGTCCTCCTATGGTAGCCTATCGTGTTATTTTCAGGATTTATAGTTGTGCTAAGATGGGAGAAATAAAGAATAATGAGTCTATGTTGTCTTATCCACACCAGAAATCAAGGCTATCCTTCTAAAGCACGCTTTCTTGTTACCTTCCACTTAAAATTCCTCAGTTAATTCTCAATGCTCTCGGGTAAAATCAATGCCCCTAATCTGTCTTTATCAGTTAGGACTCTTTACTGCTTAAAATGTAAACCAAAATTCAAAGATAATCAATAAAGCTGGTATTTTGGCTTTTGTAACTGAATTTCAGAGTTTTCAGGAAAGGCTCTATTCTAAGCTCAAACCACATGGCCAGAACCAGTTGCTTGAATTTGCGTCTGATTGGTTCTCTCATGGTGTTTGTGAGATGGTTGCCAGTTTTTCTTGGGCTATCATATTCAGGTTCATGCCCAAAGGCAAGGACAATGTCCTTACATCTATCATATTCAGGCTCATGCCCAAAGGCAAGGACAATGTCCTTACATCTTCCCTGACTCCCACAAACACCAAGAAAATAGTCTAAAATCCTGGATTTCATTTCGATTAGATAACTTTGACCAAATGTTAACTCTTGAGTGTGTGGTAGGTCTTCCTTTTGCTCCCCTTCCCTAAAGGGTGGGTTAGAATCAATCTTTCCTGAATACATTGACTTTAAGGAAAGAAAATAAAGGTTCTGTTACATAAAGAAAGGAGTATTGGATGCATCAGGACCAAAAAGATCCCTGCAAATGTCATTATAGTGGTTTTCAAATACTGCCCTTATCTCTACCCTACCTGCTTTGCTAACTTCTGCTCTCCTGGTGTATCTTCTTATACTCAGACAAGCCATTCAGAATGGATTTTGAATTTTTAGACTTTTCCCATCTTTGGAACTATGGTCATGCTGCTTCCTTTGGTTGAAACACCTAACTCCTCCAGCCATCTCTCCAAAACTCACACTCTCTCAATATCTCTTTCTCTCTGCCTCTCTCTCCCTCTCTCTCTCTCTGTTTCACACACACACACACACACACACACACCTTTTTGTGTATTTACTTCATAATTCTCTGCTTTCATTTTAGGACTCAGTCTGCAACTACCCCTCACACTCAAAACTAGGTGATGCTGTATTGATTTTGTGCCCTCTTGTCTTTCACTATAGCATGTATTATACCCTACTGCAGTGGCCAGTTACCTGAGCTATGTCCCTCACTAGCTTGTAAAGGCAAAATTGCCCTTCACAACTTTATCCTTATTACCTACCAAAGTGCTTCTTCAGTAATTCACTTTCAAAAGCTCTAGGCGAGTATATCACGCTATGAATGTGTAAAGAATAGACTAATAATAACGTCTGGGCAAACAGGGAGTAGTCGATGTAGGAGCTGTACCATGAAAAAAGAGGAGGAATTCTCTCGGACTTAGAAGTCACAGGAGGGCATTACAGGCAGTAGAAAGTTACTTCATGGATACAGGCAAATATAATAGATATACTACCTGTTTTATTTTGTTCTGTTTTTTTCTCCTAAAATGAGCCTGAACAGGTTCCTCTGTCCCCATGGACATTATCCTTCTGTCTTCAAATCCAAGCTGAAGCTAATCCTGCAGTCCTAAGAAATTGGCAGTTTGTAGCTCCCTGGAGTCCACATGGCATAGCCTGGTCTTGTTTGTTACTACTCTCTTTTCAGTGTGTAGGAATGAAGAATGAGTATCAAATTATCTGAATGTCAAAACTCAAATACAAATATCAAGACCATTTCACATCACTGATTGTTTTGAATTCTGAGGCCAGCTTTTGCAGGCTACAATGCTGGAGAGAACCACTTGGTTATGTCACTATTTTCTAGTCAAAGTGCACTCCAGACATAATGAACCTAGTCTTAATGAAAATAGCTTTATTCTTATGCCATACAACGGCAGAGTACATCATATAGCTAAAGAAATAGAGTTGAAAATTCCTTTAAGAATATTTCCTGTGAAAGGAGTTTAGAAAGTCACTCAAACAAGAGTGATTGTACATTTTTATGTTTGTTGTTTTCGTTTTGGTTGAAATTGGAGAACCTAGCGTTGTCATTGTTGCTTCCTTGTTTGAGAGTAAGAGAAATTATCACTAGGCAAAGAAGGTTTTGGTTGATCTTATGTTACTACTGTCAGCAAATAAAATTATATAAAAGTTAGAAATTACTAAAGCTTCCTTGATGCTGCACTACCAAAAGAGAATAAAATATCTGTCATTTGAAAAGAGAAAGGAGAAAGTAATATCCCTTAAGGTCGAAGTTTGAACTGGTAAATTTAAGTACATTCCTTTACTTAATCCTCACTGGAGTTATACATATGCACCCACCACCTAAATTTATCAAATGTTAATATTTTAACCATATTTATTTCAGAAGGATTATTTAAGAGAATAAAAGATTGTAATTATATGTGAAGCTTCTTCCTACCTTGCCTTGTTATAGTCCCCTATTCCCCTTATCAAGAAAATCATGATGCTGTATTCCATGGTCATCATTCTCGTCCAAGTTTCTAGGTGATTAACAATAAAGGGTGTTACTCTATATTTTTTCAAATATTATTTATAGCTACCTTTAATATATATCAATATTCTATATAGGGGGTATCCATTTGTGATCTATCCTTTTTTTTTTGCTATATTTTCTTTTACCTCTATTATTATCACACTTATAGGTTTATCATATAGCTTAATATCAAGTAAGGCAAGTCCTTTCTACATCAATATTATTTATTATTGACCTTTGTTCTTTTACATAAATTTTTTAATATATTTGTCAAGCTTTATGAAAAGTTACTGAAATTTTCATTGGAATTGTATTGGAATTATTAATTAGTTTAAGGGAAATTTTTATCTTCAGAAAATTGTCTCCTCTCACTCATGAACCTGTTATATCATTCTATTTAGGTTCTTGTTAATAAATCTCTATTTTTATCTATTTATCTATGTGTTTTCTCTATAACAATCTTGCACATCTTTTGGGTTTATTCCTACTACATTAGGAAGACATTGTTGCTATTGTGAATGGTACTCATTTTCCATTATATATTCCAGTGGACTATTTGGGATATATAGGATTTTTTTCAAGTCAATCTTTTATCCGTCATCCTTGCTAAAAATCCTAGTATACCAGGCTCATTTTTTTTTCCTTATTAAAAGGTATTTTTTGGTAAAAGTTCAAGATTGGTAAACTGATGATCTCTGAAAACCTTGAAAATGTCTTTATATTATTCTAGATAGATAGTTTTGTGTCCAATTTGAGGATGATAGTTATTTTCTGTTCTTTAAAAATATTTTCCACTATGTTCTAAAATTTTTTAACTTTTTTTTTTTAATTAATTTATTTTTGGCTGCGTTGGGCCTTCGTTTGCTTCACTTGGGCTTTCTCTAGTTGCGGCGAGCGGGGGCTACTCTTCCTTGCGGTGCACGGGCTTCTTATTGCCGTGGTTTCTTTTGTTGTGGAGCATGGGCTCTAGGCACACGGGCTTCAGTAGTTGTGGCACGTGGGCTCAGTAGTTGTGGCTCGCGGGCTCTAGGCACACAGGCTCAGTAGTTGTGGTGCATGGGCTTTGTTGCTCTGCGGCACGTGGGATCTTCCCAGGCCAGGGCTTGAACCCGTGTCCCCTGCGTTGGCAGGCAGATTCTTAACCACTGCGCCACCAGGGAAGTCCTATGTTCTAGAATTTAATATTACTAAGAAATACTCTGCTATTATTTTTATCCCTTTTTTAGAAAATTATATTTTCTCTGTGATATTTTTATAACAGCTTTAATGAGACATCATTTACATACCATGATATTCACACGGTATATAAGTTCAGTCTGTTCAATTCAGTTCTTTTTAGTATACACACAGAGTTGTGAAACCCATCACCACTATCAAATTGTGGTATATTTTCATCACCCAAAATGAAATCCCGTATCTATTAGAAGTCACTCCCAGTAGCCTCCCCTCTTCCCCTAACAACCCCTAATCTGCTTTCTGTTTATATGGATTTGCCTATTCTGGACATGTTATGTAAATGAAATCATACAATATATTTTGTGTGTGTGTCTGACATCTTGAATTTAGCATAATGTATTTAAGGTTCACTCATGTGGCATGTGTCATTCTTCTTATTACAAAGCAGTATCCCATTGTACGGATGTAAGATATTGTTTATTTATTCATCAGTCAATAAATATTTGGGTTGTTTTAAAATTTAAGCCTTTATGAAATAATGCTGCCATGAACATTCATGTACGAGTTTTTATGTGTACATATGTTTTCATTTATTTTGTGTGTATACCTAGTAGAATAGCTGGATGATGTGGTAACTACATGTTTAACATTTTGAATTACTGAAAAGAATTTTCCAAACCAGCTCCAACATTTTACATTTCCACCAGCTATGTATGAGGTTCAAATTTCTCCACATGTTCACCAACAATTTTTATTAACTTTTTAATTTAATTTAATTTTTAGGGCAAAAAGGTGTACCTTGTTGTTGTTTTGATGTGCATTCCCATAATGTTTAATGACTTTGAGCATCTTTTTGTTTGTTTAGTGACCATTTGTGTAGAAAAATATTTATTCAAATCCTTTGCCCATTTGTTAATTGAGTTGCTTTTGTACTGTTGAATTTTAAGAGTTCTTTTATCTATTCTGGATACAAGTACCTTATTAATTTTATGATTTGGAAATATTTTCTCTCATTCTGTGTATCTTCTTTTCACTTTGTTGAGCGTTTATTTTGTCTGATATTAGTATAGCCATCCAGGCTCTATTTTAGTTACTGTTTCCATGGTAGTTTTTTCTGCCCTTTTAATCTGTTTGGTTCTTTGAATCTAAAGTATGTTTCTTGTAGATGACATAAGACATGGATCATTTATTTTTAATCCATTCTGCTAATATCTACCTTTTAATATGAATGTTTAACCCACTTATATTTTCAAAAAATTTTTATTGAAGTGTAGTTGATTTAAAATGTTGTGTTGCAGATGTACAGCAGAGTGAATCAGTTATACATATACGTATATCCACTCTGTTTTAGATTCTTTTCCCATATAGGCCATTACAGAGTGCTGAGTAGTTTTCCCTGTGCCATACAGTAGGTGCTTATTAGTTATCTATTTTATATATAGCAGTGTGTGTATGTCAGTCCCAAGCTCGCAATTTATCCTTCCCCCTTCTTTACCTCCTGTTAACAAAAAGTTTGTTTTCTACATCTGTAACTCTATTTCTGTTTTGTAGATAAGTTTATTTGTAACCCTTTTTTCAATTCCACATATAAGCGATATCATATGATATTTGTCTTTCTCTGTCTGACTTACTTCACTCAGTGTGACAATCTCTATGTCCATCCATGTTGCTACAGATGGCATTATTTTGTTCTTTTTTATGGCTGAGTAATATTCCATTGTATATATGTAGCACATCTTCTTTATCCATTCCTCTGCTGATGGACATTTAGGTCACTTCCATGTCCTGGCTATTGTAAATAGTGCTGCAGTGAACTTTGGGGTGAAGGTATCTTTATGAATTATGGTTTTCTCTGGATATATGCCCAGGAGTGGGATTGCTGGTTCATATGGTAGCTCTATTTCTAGTTTTTTAAGGACACTCTGTACTGTTCTCCATAGTGGCTATACTAGTTTACATTCCCAGCAACAGTGTAAGAGGGTTCCCTTTTCTCCACACCTTCTCCAATATTTATTGTTTGTAGACTTTTTGATGATGGCCATTCTGACTGGTATGAGGTGATACCTCATTACAGTTTTGATTTACATTTCTCTGATGGTTAGTGATGTTGAGCATCTTTGCATGTGCTTTTCGGCCATCTGTATGTCTTCTTTGGAGATATGTCTATTTAGATTTTCTGCCCATTTTTTGATTGGGTTGTTTGTTTTTTTGATATTGAGCTGCCTGAGCTTTTGTGTATTTTGGAGATTAATCCCTTGTTGGTTGCTTCATTTGCAAATATTTTCTCCCATTCTGAGGGTGTCTTTTCATTGTTTTATGGTTTCCTTTGCTGTGCAAAAGCTTTTAAATTTAATTAGGTCCCATTTATTTCTTTATTTATTTTTGAATTTTATTTTCTTTTTTTATACAGCAGGTTCTTATTAGTTATCTATTTTATACATATTAGTGTATACATGTCAATCCCAGTCTCCCAATTCATCACACCACACCACACCATCACCACCACCCCCGTCCCACCTCTTTCCCCCCTTGGTGTCCATACGTTTGTTCTCTACATCTGTGTCTCTGTTTCTGCCTTGCAAACTGGTTCATCTGTACCATTTTTCTAGATTCCACATACCTGCGTTAATATACAATATTTGTATTTCTCTTTCTGACTTACTTCACTCTGTATGACAGTCTCTAGGTCCATCCAAGTCTCTACAAATGACCCAGTTTCATTCCTTTTCATGGCTAATATTCCATTGTATATATGTACTACGTCTTCTTTATCCGTTCATCTGTCAGTGGGCATTTAGGTTGCTTCCATTATTTGGCTATTGTAAGTAGTGCTGCAATGAACATTGGGGTTGCATGTGTCTTTTTGAATTATGGTTTACTCAGGGTATATGCCCAGTAGTGGGATTGCTGGGTCATATGGTAATTCTACTTTTAGTTTTTTAAGGAACCTCCATACTCTTCTCTTATAGTGGCTGTATCAATTTACATTCCCACCAACAGTGCAAGAGGGTTTCCTTTTCTCCACACCCTCTCCAGCATTTGCTGTTTGCAGATTTTCTGATGATGCCCATTCTAACCAGTGAGAGGTGATACCTCATTGTAGTTTTGTTTTGCATTTCTCTAATAATTAGTGATGTTGAGCAGCTTTGCATGTGCCTCTTGGCCATCTGTATGTCTTCTTTGGAGAAATGTCTATTTAGGTCTTCTGCTCATCTTTTGATTGGGTTGTGTTTTTTTTTTTTAATATTGAGCTGCGTGAGCTATTTATATATATTGGAGATTAATCCTTTGTCCATTGGTTTGTTTGCAAATATTTTCTCCCATTCTGAGGGTTGTCTTTTCATCTTGTTTACAGTTTCCTTTGCGGTGCAAAAGCTTTTAAGTTTCATTTCGTCCCGTGCTTCCTTGGTGGCACAGTGGTTGAGAATCCGCCTACCAGTGCAGGGGACACGGGTTCGAGCCCTGGTCGAAGTATGCATCATAATCTCATCAATAAAGTTTATATTTATTACTTTATGTAATTGTCTTTTAAATTAGAATAAAATAGTACAAAAATCTGTACTGTATTTAATATTTATATATTTATCTTTATTGTTGCTCTTTATTTCTTCATGTAGATTTGAGATACTGTCTAATGTTCTTTGATTTCAGCCCTAAGTACTCTTTTTAGTATTTCTTGTAGGATAGTACTGCTAGTGACAAATCTACCCCCGTACCCCGCTGATGTAGGAATGCCTTAATTTCCCCCTTGGTTTTGAAGAACACTTTGGCTAAATATAGAATTCTTGATTAGCTGTGTTTTCCTTTCAGCAGTTTGAGTATGTCATCTCACTGCATCCTGGCCTTGATGGTTTCCAGTGAGCTGTCTGCCTATAATTTTATGGAGGATATCTTATATGTGATGGCTCTCTTTTTTCTTGATGTTTTCAAGACTCTTTCTTTGTCTTTATCTGTTGACAATTTGATAATAATGTATCTAGAATAGAATCTCTTTGAGTTTATCCTCCTTGGAGTTCATTGAGCTTCTTCAATGTATAAACTGTTTTTCATTAAATTTGGGGAATTTTCAGTTGTGTCTTCAAATATGTTTTTGCTTTGTTTTCTCTCTGCTCCCCTTCTGAGATGTTCATTATGCACATGTCAGTGTGAATTATGGTATGAGGTACGCTATTCCTCAAACCATATTATCTCAGTTGATTTGGCTTCACATTCCCTGTTTTTTCCTTCTGCCTGCCGAATTCTTCTGCCTGCTGAAAATCATTTTGATTGTTGCACATTCCAATGACATATTTTTTATTTCATTAGTTTTTATAATTTCTACATCATGATTGTCAACCTATTTTGTGAGACTGTCTTCCATTTCATTTACCTCTGTTATACCATGACTCATTTTTTATTTTTAAGAGTGATTATTTTCATCTTCTGTGTGTTTAATTAATTCTTTCTAAAATCTACCTGTAAAATCAACTTTGCATTTCTCTTTATTTTTGTTTCAAAATCCCTTGTCTTTTGAAAATTGGACTTTAAAAAAACACTTTTTCTCTTGAAACATAACTCCTAGAAATTTTGTCATTCCATCTGGAGTCAATTTTTCTTCTGTGTTGGATATGATGTTATAATTTTAGTGTTAGATTTCAAAATGAATTTTGGAATTTGGATTTGCTGGTTCATTTTTGACTAGGATATTGTTTTGTTTCATTCTCTCTTTCTTTTTCTCTGTTTATGCTCACCTTTTCCTGCCTAAGATGTCCTGGCCATAGTCCATAAAAAAAGCTAGCGATTTTCCTACAATGTGATTATGAGTCTCTGACTGCCTTCTCCCTAGGCCTGCGTCTACCCAGGAGCTAGAACTCTGGAAAGTTCCCACGCTTCCCCCCCCCCCCACATCATTTTCTGTCCTTCTCAGGTCCAGATATTAGTCAGAATCAGGTAGGTTTAAACATTAAGCCTTCTTAGATCCAGGTACTAGTCAGAATAAGGTTGGTTATATTGCAGTGACCAACGACCCCATTATGTCTGTGGCGTAAAAAAGAACAAAGTTTTATTTCTCACACTTAATGTCAGCTGAGGGTGGCTATGCTTCATTATCACCTTCATTCTGAGACCCAGGAAGATGGGATTTTCTCTTTCTTGCTCATGAGGATATGTGGAAACTGGTCAGTGGTTCCTAAATCTTTTTCCATAAGGAGTCATATCACTTTGGCTCACATTTCATTGGCTTGAGCAAATCATAAGGCCAAGCCTAACGTCAGTAGCACAATAAAGTAGATTCTTCCTCCAAGAGGGTTAATGAGCATTTTACATTATGATATAATGCAGTATACCACATTCTCTTTATTTTTTTTAACCTGTAACAGATTAACTCCCAGCTACCACTTTCTGCCTTGGTTCCCCCAAACTGTCTGGAGTAGGACTTGGACTGTGAACGTCATTCTGTGTTTCTACTCTGTGCAGCTTTTTTCTTGATTCTAGCCAGCTACCTTTCTGGTTTTCTGATTTTCACTTTTGTGTCTCGTTGTATGTATGTTTGTAAGTATAGGAAAATACCTCATATAATAAGTTTGGTGTCATCTTACTCAGAGTGTTATCCATAATTTCTTTTTTAGTGAAAAAGAAGCTCCACAAACCCATGATTAAATCCCCTCTCTCCCTGACAAATCATCCCTTAGGATCAGTGTTAGTTTCAGAATACATAACTAACGTCATCGAGTCTGGTAGACATGGAATCTCTATATTTTCCAAGGCTTTAGTGTTAATTGATCAGGTAGAATTTCCATGTAATTGAAATGTATTTCTTGGCCTGAAACGATTTCTCATTAGTAAGTATAAATTGGTGCTTATTCAGCTAAGCCACGCAATTTTGGGTTTAATAAAAGCCCAGTCTGCTCATTTGTTTACTCTGTTTACTCCCTAAAGTCTAAGCCTTTTGTGACTGAATACAATGCTTAATAAACAGAAGAAAGAATACTAATTGTAGGCACTGTCATGTTGCCGTATTCCTAAGAGCTGGACCTGGCTGCAGACCAAATGGCTCTTGGGTAGAATCAACCAAGTTACCCTCCAGCTTAGGTTTCCAGCTGTCACAAAACAGATCTTGGCCTCAGACAAACACATTTGCAGAATAATATCCTGTTTTACCACAGTGGATCAGTGGAGCTCAGCTAACATCAATCTTCCCTGTAACTCACTTCCTCCATCAACTTTCACATCCTGCATACTTTCTTCCTCTGTATGTCCTCCTTGTGGAATACTGACCACTCACCCAGATGTGTCATTGGTGCTGGACGAAAGGAAACTAATCTCTACCTCTTTCCCCGCCAAAAGCTCACATTTCTACAGGCAAACCATCATGTAGACAGAAATTGATTTCTTCTCTTTGACTGGTGCTGAGAAAGAGGAATTAAAGCTCATGTACAAAACTACTGGAAATAAAAAGTTCTCCAACTGATAAAACAAGGACCTCTCTGTAATTGAGTCCTATCTGGAGTAATTGGCTTCCCGTTACTGGAGGTTGTCAAACAAAGTTTGATGATAATTTGGTATCACAAAAGAGAAGGTATTCTTGTGTGTGTGTGTGTGTGTGTGTGTGTGTGTTGCACAGCTAATCCTGTTATAAAAAGCCTTTCTTAGTTCTTTTGGATTTTATTCTTTTGGACTGTATTCTTTATTCAACATTTGCCCTTTTAATCTCACCTCTCCCAATTCTTTCTCATGCTTAAAAAACGTACATTAAGGTCTCCTTCATTCTAAAAGAAGTTCCTTTTTCCCCTCAATTCTGTTTCTGTCTGAAGTGTCATATCTATTATTTCCTTTACCAAAAGTTCATATTTAGTTATGTATACTCTTAAAAGCAGAATACATAATACTGCCCACTGAAGTCTGGCCAGTGTCCCTACTACTGTAATGAAACTTCTAAGACAGATATATGAGCTGGTCCAACGGGGTTATATATGCACTTTCAGGCTCATATGAGGTCATGGTGTGTGGCACATTCTCCTGAAATATGGATTTTACTCAATAATAAGACATTAAAAACATTATTTTGTTATTAAATCAAACACAAATTATGGAGTACACTGCAAAAATCTTCATAAGATCCTCAAAGCCCAGTAGTACCCTCAGGTTGCCACACAACTCCCACTGAAGCGTGGTGGGTCCACCGTGGATCAGCAGCCTGACCATTCCATGTGAGGTCAAGGGCTCTGCAGTGAAGTCAAGTGCTGTGCAGTCTGGACCCCCGGGACTGTCTAAACTAATCAAATGCAGGTCCCCTCCAGGGCAAAGACCCTCACTGATGAGAAACCCAAATGGATCAGAATAGCCACAATAGAAGCAAAGGGGAAAAAAAATGGTTTAAAAGAATAGGGAAAAAGAACAGAGGCTGCATTATCAGTAAATGTGAGGTCATTTTGTTGTTGTTGTTATTAGATACTTTGCAAAAATGACAGAAGAGGGAGCTCTAGAGCCGTAATGCTAAGAAAACTGTTCTGACCCATCAGCCTTCCTAAAAGCACAGAGAAACTCTGAGGAAGGAAAAGGAGGAAGAGAAGGAAGAGACAGGAGAGAAGAGCAGAGGGAGGAGGAACAGGAAGGAGACGATGAGGATTAATCGTGGTCAGTTTCCATGCAAAATTATTGTAAGCTATTATTGGGAAAAAAGAAAACAAGCAGAATGACTCCAGCAATAACATTGTCCCAGAAAAAAATGCTCCTCAAATAATAGAAAGTTATAGGCTAATAAATATATTTTTCAAATAAATTAAAGAAGCTATGAAAGAATGACCAAAATTAGGAAAACTTCAAATTGAGGGGATTAGAAAAATTAAGATCTGAAAAGGAAAAAAGCTTACAAAAGAAAATAAACGTTGTTATTAGTCTCCATTTTTGTTCTGTTACATGTAACACTGTTGATCTTCTGGAACTCTCCTTTCTCTGGCTTCCAGTAGATGAGGGTCCTCCTAATTCTCCTCTAGCAGCTTCTTGCTGCTCTGATTCAGGAGTTCCTCTGCAACGACGTCACCGAGAGGGGACATTTCCCATGGCTCTCTCTTGGTCACTTCTTGCAGTTCACTCTACTCAGTGGCTGCAGCCACTTCTAAAGTTTAAACAAACATAAACTGCCTGCGCTCCAAATATGCCACTCCATTCTTGAGCTGATCTACCCATGACTAGCCTGCTGCCTTTCTGGGTGCCTCGCTGGCATCTAGCGTGGACCATGTCTTAAGCCACCTACCTACCTACCTAGTGTTAAATGTATGCCTCATCTAAAATTCTATGACTTAGAAAAATGGTGTTTCTTCTCTCTCATTCTCTCAGATTCAAAACTCCAAAAGCACCCATCACTGTTCTCTTTCTCACCCTGCCATTTAATCAAATGCCTTTGCCTGCTCAATTTTGCTTCCAAAATATTTCTCAAATCTGTTCCCTCCTTGCACTCTCCACCACCACTGCTCAGCTCTGTCCACTTCTCAGAAATGGACTCTTGCAGTAACTTACTTGCTGACTTCATTCTGTCTCATCTGCAAGTGATGTCTGGAACCTGACCACACTTAACTGGGTTTGGGGGGTTCCATTTACATAGAAAATAATGTGTGTTGTCATTCAAAGTTGTGCTTGGCTCTGCCTTCTTTAAGGGCAATAGGTCCTCAACTTGTTTTTGTTCTCAGTACAGTGGAAGGAATTAAAAGTTTTTGAATAACACAGGCCAATAGGAATTACAATACAATAACTGTTAAGATAATTATGACTGCATTAAAATGTCTCAAAGCGTGCCTAAAACTGTTCCAAGTGTCACCCTCTAGAAGTGTGTTGCTGTTTACTGCCCTTTCCACCCTCTTTTATATACATGAGGCAATATCTTTGAGTATCCGCCTGAAAAAATAAGCCACATTTTCCTCTTCCTCATAGCACTTTTGTACCCGGATATTTGTGACATCATATAACCCACTCACCTCAGAGCTGACCGACATACAGAGTTGTGGTGTTGAGTAAATAAAACAATCCTGTTCCAAAAAAAGGACTACTCTGTACCAGTACAGAAGAACGAGAGAAGACAATTCCACTGTGAGGAAGCGTCACCAGATGTACACATATAAGGGAGCACACAAGAGACTATAAAGTCTGGACAGGATTTCACACAAAACTAAATGGCAGTCAAAACAACAATGAAAACTTCTCTTGTTCCCTGTAGAGATAAGTGAATGCACCCTGTTGTTGTCTACTGTATACTTGTGAGAGACCCCTGAACTAATCTGTAGGTTCACGTTTACAGTTCCAAGGATCGGAAGCCTAATATTTTATGTTTTTTAATTTTTATTTTATACTACAGTATCGTTGATTAACAATGTTGTGTTAGTTTCAGGTGTACAGCAAAGTGGTTCAGTTATGCGTATACAGGTATTTATTCTTTTTCAAATTATTATCCCATTTAGGTTGTTACAGAATATTGATCAGAGTTACAGTAGGTCCTTGTTGGTTATACCCTAGCTCCTTGTTGGTTATACCCTAGGGCCTTGTTGGTTATATCTATTTTAAATATAGCAATGTGTTCGTGTCAATTCCAAACTCCCAATCTATCCCTCTTCCCACCCTACCCCCCCACCGGTAACCATGTTCATTCTCTAAGTCTGTGAGTCTGTTTCTGTTTTGTAAGTACGTTCATTTGTATCATATTTTTTAGATTCTGCATATAAGCAATACCATATGACATTTGTCTGTCTCTGTCTGACTTACTTCACGTAGTATGATAATCTCCAGGTCCATCCATGTTGTCGCAAATTACATGATTTCATTCTTTTTAATAGAAGCCTAATATTTTAAATATCAAAGATCAGGCTTCTTATTGGATCTTTTATGTTTTTAAGGAGATACCCTAAAAGAGGGGGTGGTGGGTAAGAAGCACCTCCCTCCTCAAAGAAAATTTAATGATTCCTTTTTATGATTGCAGCTGGCATCACATGTAACAGCAACAACAAAGACCCAGATTTTGTAGAAACTGGAGGCACAGTTAGGAAGAGTTCTTAGTACATCCACAGGTCACCATGTGCAAACTGAGAATCGTTGGCCTACCGAGGTGTGGTCAAGTTTGTAATTGTGGAATTTAAGGTCTTTTATATCTGGTACCAACTTCACTTTTCCCATTCCTACATCCTTACCCAGTGCCCCTCAGGATGTAGAGAAGGGCTGACTGGCCAGGATCAGCCAGAACACACAGAGTAGGAAGTATGTTGCACAGAGGTCATGCAAATGATGGGGGGATACCCAAAGATTTAGGGGTAATTTGACATCAGTCATCGTGCTTTGCTAGAGAAGTTATTCTTCAAAGATGTGGTGGCAACTCTTTGGGTATATATGTATGTTAAAGCATTTAATGTATTCCAACCACCATGTTTAATTTCAAGATTTTGGAAAAATGTATCTATGGTGTTGGGATCAGTACACATTGGGAATTAGAGTAAAGGACTGAAATATATATATGAAAACTTATAGTTGAAGTGGTGACTCTATCAGCTTCCTTACACATTGGCAAGATAGTGTTAGAGAACTATTTTTGTGGGGTTTTTTGTCTTCAAAAAATGAGCTGACACATTCCAGATGGAATGAAGACCATTAGCACATTGCCAAGCCTTCCAACAATGAATTACTGGTGTCAAGCTGTGATGTTATAGAGGTGAGGGTTAATCATTGTGTCACTGATGTCCACAGAGTTCATAATTTTAGACTTTTTGCAAATGGAATATTGCCATTTTCAGCTGCCTTTTGCCAGGCTACTGAGAGGCAGCACAGTCAAATATGACAGATGTATTGCCGATGAAAAGCTTGTTTACCTGGGGCAAACAAGGCTTATCTTTTAAGACACTGTTTGAAGAGTGCACAGAATTTCTAGGGACAGGAATATTCTGGAGGATGGATATGCTCACGTGTTCCTATGGCATTTGTTTTCTCCACATAACGTCCATGGGTAACTTCAGATTATCTGTTCTAATAGACACATTCAATTTAACTCTCAACATGATTCATTGCTATGCCATGCCCTGCTTTCTCAGAGTTCCCTTAAATTTCCAAAGTCTCATATGTAAGCTGCACTGACCAATTTTTATTTTAGGAATATGGGAAAGCACCTCTCACCAAATACTAGGAAAATTCCACTGTTAGATATAGATTTGATTTGCTATCAAACTGCATGTTAAAAATAACAATGAGCGGGCTTCCCTGGTGGCGCAGTGGTTGAGAGTCGGCCTGCCGATGCAGAGCACACGGTTTCGTGCCCTGGTCCGGGAGGATCCTACGTGCCATGGTCGCTGAGCCTGCGCGTCCGGAGCCTGTGCTCCGCAACGGGAGAGGCCACAGCAGTGAGAGGCCCGCGTACCGCAAAAAAAGAAAAAAAAAAATGACCTGTATAAAAAAAAAAAAGTAAAATCCACTAGAGGTTACTTTCTACTTACTGTGAATTTTTAAAATCAAATTCCTTTTACTTTAACACCTCATTGATATCAGATGTATTTAAATAATATTTAATTAAGCATTAGGAAAGGGAGAGAATAGAGATCATTCAAGACTAAGAGAGAAGTTTCCGTGTGTTGCCACAAGTGAGTAGCATCTCAGATAAATGTAAATATCTGCAAGTCAAGGAGCAGGGGGGTATGCAGCAGCAGAAAATGGGTGCACAGAAGGGTTTGAACATATGTATCTCATACTTTATAAATCAGCCTGAGGCTGCCCTGCATGATCTAACTGCAGTGCAAACAAATGTTCTGTTCAAGGTGATCAAATTGGTAAACCCAGATTTGAGGGACTAAAACTAAAAAATTAGAGATTATGGTAACTGCTCACAACCTTGCATGTCCTTGTCAATTTATGGTGTTTACTCAGATGTATTGATTTCAAGATAGAAACATGTATCTTTCAAATCCTGACTATGTGACACACCAGGCTTAATGTGGCAGAAAAGGACCATCCATGAAGCAGTAATGTCCACCAGACTCCTTTTGATTGTGTTGACTCCTCACAGCAATCCTCTGAAGTAACACAAATTCTTGTCTAAGACGGAAGAAACTGTAACTTAGAGAGTATTAAAGAACTTGTCTGAGGCCATGTGACTCTTGGATGGGGAATTTGGGATTCAGACAGAGCTCTGTGAAGACCCAAACCCCTTCACTTCCTCTAAATCATTCTACCCTGCAGTAAAGGTACCTGTGTTGGATGGATGCAGACACATCCATCGATTTTGTTATAGTGTGACTGGGGAATTAGAGAACTTGATATATGGGTGTGGGGGCCGGTTTAGAAGTTTGTTTTGGAAATGTATAGTTAATATCTTGTAAATTGCATGTAAATATTTCTGTACTTATTTGTGTGAGACTTGACATGACAGCATAGGTAGGGAAATCCAATTACCCATCCATCTGCTGATAAATCAATGAAGACAACTGCAACAAAGTGTTTATTTCATCTTTGCTGAAGGGCATGTTTTCCCAAACATTAGTTCAATAATCTCATTTGTAACTCTTAGAAATCTTGCCCTTTATAATTATTTGCCTTAAACGATCTTTCTTTCCGTCCTTCCTTTAAAAAGTTATGAGAATCTCTCTTATGTCATTTGAAGAAGATTGCAGAGAACAAAGGATGGCTTTTGTAGTTACTTTGGTGCTGATGAAGGACTATGGGCTTTTGAGGCAAACACGTCAATGTTCACACATAAATAGTTGTAAGTTATGTGACCTGGAAGAAGTCATTTAAACTGTCTACCCTTCCATTTCTTAAGTTGTAAAATGGAAGCAGTCATATCTTACAGGGTTGTGGTGAAAATTAAATGAGATAATGAGCATAAAATCATTTAGCCTGGTATTTTGAACAGAGTAAGTGCACAGTAAATGCTAGCTACAAAATTACTGTCACTACTGTTGCTGCAATCGCACCTGGGAAATGTATTTCTCTTTTCCAAGCCTCATATTCATCTCAAGCATTCATTCATTTTTTTATTTTTAAATTTTATTGGAGTATAGTTGATTTACAATGTTGTGTTAGTTTCAAGCAAAGTGATTCAGTTATACATATACATACCTTCATTCTTTTTAAGATTCTTTTCTCATATAGGTTATCATAGAATATTGAGTAGACTTCCCTGTGCTATACAGTAGGTCCTTGTTGGCTATCTATCTTATATACAGATTCTTCTCTTTTAAGTGAGGCTTAAATGAGAAAGCATATGTTACATATTCATCACAACACAGAGCCTTAATAAACGCGAATGACTTTTCTCAATCTGTTTTCATCCAGACGCCGTTTTGTCGCCAAGTAACTGCCCTTTGTTAGGTTTGGGATTGTGGACAGTCAACACTGACACTACTTCCAGAGCCCTGGCATTTCAACATGGTCCATCAGTTTTCTGGGAAGATACACATTCTCAAATTTATCTTCCCTGACCAAAGGAGTCACCAAGTGTAGGGACTCTTGACCCACACTTAGTCTGATTAGATAACAAATAGTTTCCTGCTATAGAAAATGGACTGTATTATTGGAGTTAGAGTGTCCCACGTATACTGAAGTCAATCATATAACTTTATATCAGTTTCTCTTAGAGCTTATCATTTTAATCTAATCAGTGCTCTTCAAATGTAATGTGCACACACACACCCTGGTGATCTTGTGGAAATGGAGCTTCAGTTTCAGTAGGTCTGGGTCAAGGCCAGAGGTTCTGAATTATGAAGGTCGCAGATGATGAAGACGCTGCAAGATCACACTCCGAGAGGGTCACGGTATTAATGAAGCCACACCCTATTTAAACCTTATCTTTGACTAGCAGATGTTAGCAGACCTTCCTTTCGCGTCTTCTATTCTCCCCTCTGAGCTCTGTGTTTCCTTTTTTCAACACCGCTCCCTTTAAACGTGAAGGCACTTAAAGTAAAAATGCTAACTGCTCCTCAAATAAATCCTTTACTTTCATATCCACAAACCTTTTATCTGTGTTTTTGTTATTCATTTTAGTATCATTCTGTCTTCTCAGCTTGGCAAACTCCTACTCATCCTTCTAGAACCAGTTCAAGTTTCTCCTCTTCTGTGATCACCTCCTTCCCAAAGTAGTACATTTTTTTCCTTCACTATGCTCTCCTGACATGTTGCACATATATGTTTAGCAATTATCCTTTTCTTCTGTAATTTTTATCTCTATTTTATATTCTTGATGATAATAGAACACCACGAGGGAATTTCGGGTCCAATTTCCAGCATCTGATGCTGTCTTGGCAGACACTAAACACTCAAAACAGTTTAGGAGGCTGAAGGTGTACAGTAGACCAAGCAGAGTCTGTGGGAGGCAGGCAAGGCTGGGTCCGACTTCCTGCTCCCCCATGATCGTTGTAAAGTTGTAAGAGTACCTCAGCTTTCCTTGACCTCAGTTTTTTCACCTATAAAAATTCGAATATTTTACGTTACTCTCTAAGGCTGCTGTGAGGATTATATAAGATAACATCTATGTTGCATTTAGCCCTAGTACCTGAGGAGTAGCCAATAAGTGTTAATATCGTGGTTTCTTATTATTAGTAGTATTATTGGATTGTTTGAGACTTACCTCAAATCATATCAACAGATGCTAGAATGCAATTCTTCCCCTTCCATTTTAGACTGAATGAGTTAATGTTATATTTATTTTATTACAGTCTCATAGTGTCCGATGTTATTTTTAAGACTCCCAAACTTTCATAGAGTAAGGGCTATTTAAATACATAAAGATGAAATATATAAATGTATATTATCTTGCATTTCACATGTTAGGCCCTTGAAAGACGTTTTTGAACTAAGTCATGAGAAAACTTCCTTGAGCAACACTTCTTACATTTAAGCAACTTTATGACTGAGAGCATTCTGCATTTCCAAGGTCAGCCATTTACTAAGATACTTAATTTGCACATCGCGATATATAGTCTGCTGTGTCTGGTGTTCATTTTCACTGCTGTTTTTACGCCACAATCCCTCCTGATCCATCTGGCCAAGAACTTGCCTGAGATGTTCCCTCCCTCCTTGTGTCTAACTCTTTGCAGCAGAGATAAATGGATTAAGAACATGAAATAATCAGAGCGCATCAAGTGGAGAAGACAGTTCCTTTGCATAGAGTTGACTGCATTGATTGCAATTTAAATGCATGATGACTTCTTTCCCAGGAGTGTGAAAAAGAAATAGTTTACAAAATACCCAGGAAGTCTCTCAAGGAAACTAATTAACGGCATTATTATCTTAAGCACAGCAAAGATTATGGAAAAGTTTCCTGTTACTCAAAATACTTTAGAAAACAAATTATGATTACCTTGGATACCGTGCTTTAACGAGTCTTTCATTGATTTTCTGTATGTTTACAGACAGGGTTCAGACTTTATTTTCAACAATTTATACAGCACTTGCATGAGAGGGCTTCATACGCACTGGATGGAAAAAGTCATTTTCTGTTATAGTATGTCACAAGGCAAAAACCAAGAACTTGAAACAAAGGAAAAAATAACAGACCTGCCCCACCTATAGTGTTTCTCTAGAATATATAACTAGAAATGGATTGGCTGAATTAAACGGGGGTGTGCATGTCCAGATGTGCTAGGTAATACCACAATTTTTACCAAAGTGGTCACAGAAATTGACATTTCAACTGCTTTGTATCCTTAAAACAGGTGGTGTCTTTGACTTTTCAATTTTCCCATTTTGCTGTATTTATAAATGTATTTTGTCTTGGACTTAATATTTTCATCACCATATTTCTTATGTGTTCTGGCCATTTGGATCCCCCTCTTTTGTTTTGAGAGCTCCTTCAAGTCTTTTGCCCAAATTTCTCTTCAGTTACCAGGTTTTTTTCTTATTGGCTAATAATACTTCTTTATATATTCAAAATATTTGGCGTGTGTGTGTCTGGTGTGTGTCTGTGTGTGTGTTGGAAATATACTATGATTTTTTTTTTTAACATCTTTATTGGAGTATAGTTGCTTTACAATGGTGTGTTAGTTTTGCTTTATAACAAAGTGAATCAGTTATACATATACATATGTTCCCATATCTCTTCCCTCTTGCGTCTCCCTCCCTCCCACCCTCCCTATCCCACCCCTCTAGGTGGTCACAAAGCACCCAGCCGATCTCCCTGTGCTATGCGACTGCTTCTCACTAGCTAGCTGTTTTACGTTTGGTAGTGTATATATGTCTATGCCACTCTTTCACTTTGTCACAGCTTACCCTTCCCCCTCCCCATATCCTCAAGTCCATTCTCTAGTAGGTCTGTGTCTTTATTCCTGTCCTACCCCTAGGTTCTTCATGACATATTTTGTTTTTTCTTTGATTCCATAAATATGTGTTAGCATACGGTATTTGTCTTTCTCTTTCTGACTTACTTCACTCTATGACAGACTCTAGGTCCATCCGCCTCACTACAAATAACTCAATTTCGTTTCTTTTTATGGCTGAGTAATATTCCATTGTATCTATGTGCCACATCTTCTTTATCCATTCATCTGATGATGGACACTTAGGTTGCTTCCATCTCCTGGCTATTGTAAATAGAGCTGCAATGAACATTTTGGTACATGACTCTTTTTGAATTATGGTTTTCTCAGGGTATATGCCCAGTAGTGGGATTGCTGGGTCATATGGTACTTCTATTTGTAGTTTTTTAAGGAAGCTCCATACTGTTCTCCATAGTGGCTATACCAATTCACATTCCCACCAGCAGTGCAAGAGTGTTCCCTTTTCTCCACACCCTCTCCAGCATTTATTGTTTCAGGATGTTTTGATGATGGCCATTCTGACTGGTGTGAGATGATATCTCATTGTAGTTTTGATTTGCATTTCTCTAATGATTAATGATGTTGAGCATTCTTTCATGTGTTTGTTGGCAATCTGTATATCTTCTTTGGAGAAATGTCTATTTAGGTCTACTGCCCATTTTTGGATTGGGTTGTTTGTTTTTTTCTTATTGAGCTGCATGAGCTGCTTGTACATTTTGGAGATTAATCCTTTGTCAGTTGCAAATATTTTCTCCCATTCTGAGGGTTGTCTTTTGTGTCTTTTGGTCTTGTTTATGGTTTCCTTTGCTGTGCAAAAGCTTTGAAGTTTCATTAGGTCCCATTTGTTTATTTTTGTTTTTATCTCCATTACTCTAGGAGATGGGTCAAGAAGGATCTTGCTGTGATTTATGTCATAGAGTGTTCTGCCTATGTTTTCCTCTAAGAGTTTGATAGTTTCTGGCCTTACATTTAGGTCTTTAATCCATTTTGAGCTTATTTTTGTGTATGGTGTTAGGGAGTGATCTAATCTCATACTTTTACATGTACCTGTCCAGTTTTCCCAGCACCACTTATTGAAGAGGCTGTCCTTTCTCCACTGTATATTCCTGCCACCTTTATCAAAGATAAGGTGACCATATGTGCATGGGTTTATCTCTGGGCTTTCTATCCTATTCCATTGATCTATCTTTCTGTTTTTGTGCCAGTACCATACTGTCTTGATTACTGTAGCTTTGTAGTATAGTCTGAAGTCAGGCAGCCTGATTCCTCCAGCTCCATTTTTTGTTCTCAAGATTGCTTTGGCTATTCGGGGTCTTTTGTGTTTCCATACAAATTGTGAAATTTTTTGTTCTAGTTCTGTGAAAAATGCCAGTGGTAGTTTGATAGGGATTGCATTGAATCTATAGATTGCTTTGGGAAGTAGAGTCATTTTCACAATGTTGATTCTTCCAATCCAAGAACATGGTATATCTCTCCATCTGTTTGTATCATCTTTAATTTCTTTCATCAGTGTCTTATAATTTTCTGCATACAGGTCTTTTGTCTCCTTAGGTAGGTTTATTCCTAGATATTTTATTCTTTTTGTTGCAATGGTAAATGGGAGTGTTTTCTTGATTTCACTTTCAGATTTTTCATCATTAGTATATAGGAATGCCAGAGATTTCTGTGCATTAATTTTGTATCCTGCTACTTTACCAAATTCATTGATTAGCTCTAGTAGTTTTCTGGTAGCATCTTTAGGATTCTCTATGTATAGTATCATGTCATCTGCAAACAGTGACAGCTTTACTTCTTCTTTTCCGATTTGGATTCCTTTTATTTCCTTTTCTTCTCTGATTGCTGTGGCTAAAACTTCCAAAACTATGTTGAATAAGAGTGGTGAGAGTGGGCAACCTTGTCTTGTTCCTGACCTTAGTGGAAATGCTTTCAGTTGTTCGCCATTGAGGATGATGTTGGCTGTGGGCTTGTCATATACGGCCTTTATTATATTGAGGAAAGTTCCCTCTACACCTACTTTCTGCAGGGTTTTTATCATAAATGGGTGTTGAATTTTGTCAAAAGCCTTTTCTGCATCTACTGAGATGATCATATGGTTTTTCTCCTTCAATTTGTTAATATGGTGTATCACGTTGATTGATTTGCGTATATTGAAGAATCCTTGCATTCCTGGAATAAACCCCACTTGATCATGGTGTATGATCCTTTTAATGTGCTGTTGGATTCTGTTTGCTAGTGTTTTGTTGAGGATTTTTGCATCGATGTTCATCAGTGATATTGACCTGTAGTTTTCTTTCTTTGTAACATCCTTGTCTGGTTTTGGTATCAGGCTGATGGTGGCCTCATAGAACGAGTTTGGGAGTGTTCCTCCCTCTGCTGTATTTTGGAAGAGTTTGAGAAGGATAGGTGTTAGCTCTTCTCTTGTAATGGTGAGTTCTTAAAAATATTTTTTAAAAAATAGAACTTCATTCTGGCCTATCGATAGAGAACTATTTATTTTGTTTTACGGAGACACTGGGTGTGTCATGTTATAACCTTCAGAAGGCAGGTGGCATCCCAGGGAAATATCAGATGTGACCTTTGAGCAGGCATGAGACCCAAAGAAGTCTGAGACCCTCTTGAGGTCTCTTTGCCACCTTCTTTTATAGACATGACTTATATGTGTATCCAACTATGGTGATGACAGTTAAGGTCTGGAGTTATGGCAGGTTGTCTGAATATTTAGATGACACCATTATTTTTTATTTCTTTTATTTGTATGATTGGGCCATATGATTTCATCTTTATTAAGTTTTTGCTATTTTTATGAAAATTCATATTAGAGACAAAGCATCCAGAGCTCATTCCCACATCACATGTTAGCAGAAGATGGACAAGGTGGTGGATAGAAGTGAGGCTTCTCCTCAGGGACCCACAATTGCTATAAGAAAGGCAACTAAAGGAAGCCCTCCTTAAATCAAACCTGATAATTAGAGATTTTTTGAGTGTTTCTTTCTAGAAAAGGCATTAATTTTAAGATGTTCTTGTTTCACATTTCTGTTCTGCCTTTTGGAGTTGTCATGTGCCATTGGTACATAATTCCAGAGTAGCTAAACAGGAGGAGAAAAGAGAATCATTATGGAACAGCAAACAGAAACCTAGACACAAATGATGTAAATGGCAGTCTGATAGGGATTCTGGAACCAGGGTGCAAAACTAGACAAGTCTCATCTTGCTCTTTAGTTGATCCTATGTGTTTCTGATAGAGTCTGTTGTAGAAAGGTTAATGCATCATTTAGGTAACCTCTAAGACACTTTTTGTTGATAACATTTTCAGTTCCTATTTGGCTTATGCTAATCATTTTATTTTTAAAACATTTCAACTCATTTTCTACATACACTTGAAAGACTCAAGCTCCCATTTTACTTCAACCCTTCCTTGCTTTAATTTGTTGGAGCTACAGCTCTCCTGAACACTGTTTGCTGCCAAGGCTCTAATTGTTTTCAGACAAAAATGTCATGGGAGGAAGTCACCATCTAAATCTGTGTTTTAACTTCTTTCTCTTCCAAATTTTTGCATTACCTTTCCAACAATTTCTTTCCTTCTAATAATGTTCAGCTTATAAATGAGACATCTGTCAAAGTACATATAAAGATGAATGTTATAAAAATGAAATGACATCTAATGTTTTATTTATTTAGGTGATATCTTGCCCTATTTATTTTCATTACACTTGAGACATAATAATTGCATTTTTAGTAACATCAGTTTAAACAAATAATTTTTAAAGCACTCAGTAGAAAGAACTGGTGGTCATTGGATACCTTCTTTGTTCCGGGACATCTACTAACATCATCTTAACACCTCACAACAACAAGATGAGCAAAGTATTATTTCTAGATATACCTAACTAAGGCTCAGAGGCTGCCACACATCCAAGTGACATCATTATACGCAGCAGACCTAGGACTACAGTGGGACTACAGTGTAGGACTGTGGAACTACAATGTAGTCTCCTCTATCTCTGGAACGTAAAGTGTGGTGCAGGCCAGCAACATCACCATCCCCCAGGAACTTGTTAGAAATGCAGAATTTGAGTGCCACCCCAGACTAAGTGGCATCATAATCTTTATTTTAACAAGATCCCCAGATGAATCATATGCATATTAAAGACTGAGAAGTACTGATTTATACAACATGCCTCTGAAGCAGGGTGGGTTTTTTTGTTTGTTTTTTTCCTATTTCTCATTTTCTATGACTGCAAAGACAAACATGTGGTATACTTTAAACAAGTTTATTTTTATTTCCCCGCAAAACACATTTAATTTTTGTAAGAACGTTCTGGGGAGATCTCATAGCACTATTCAAATTCTTTTTCTTTGTTTACTTTTCTCACAGACAATTCCTTTTCTTCTTCATCTTCTAACATCTATTACAATTTTCTCCAGCAAATTAAGTCCATTTATTATAAGGTGGCAGTGGATCTGGTGTTTTCCATTTGTATAGTGAAGAAAGAACATTTATGGGTTAATTCATACATTCTGCACATATTTCCAATTCATTTTGCATCTTCCTTAAGTAATTGCTCTTATATATATGCCTTGAGCATGATTATTTGTGCATATGTAGTAAAAAGAAAAGAAAAAACCTCCAAAATATCAAGAGGTTATTTTGAATAAATACCTTAGAATTTCTTTTTTCATTTTAGCCATTTCTAGCTTGTAAAACACACTTCCTATTTACAGTGGGTATCACTAAATTAAATCAGAATGATACAAGACCAATTTGGATCATTTTACTAAATGTCCCAGGAAATAAATATAATGATTGATTTAAACCTGGTAAAGAAATTCACTCATTCCATTTGGCCATTGTGGATTACTTATTATTCTTGGTGGACAAATGACATTATATAATTAAATACATATATATTTTGTTTGTTTGTTTCAATTTTATGATGTTCTTAGGATGATATAGATGTGTGTGTTCTCTCATAGATGATTATATATGTATTTTTCACATAGCCTTAGAATAGGAAAATATTTACGATTAAACTATATTTTGTTTTTTTTGAAATACTTCTTCATTATTTTGCCTTATGATTAATAAATTTATACATGCTTTGTTTTTGAAAATCCAACCCAGAAGGTAGAGAACTAAGGTTATCCCAAAATTATGATTTTATCTGTTCAATAGATGTTCATTGTTTATTTTTTGCATGTTTTCTTGTAATACGGTGATGAGAAAAGATATGATCCCGGTCCTTATGTAGTCGACAATACTATGGTGAGGGAGTCATATAAACACTAAATTACTACATCGGGAGTCAGTGCTACAGTGATGTCTGCTTCACAGTAGAGGTGTGATTTATCTTGAGATTTGAGGGATAACGGCAGATAAATGGGCTTGGAATTGAAGGCAAAGAAATTTGGAATGATGGCATATGGATGGAGCAGCAATGAGAAGAGGCAGTGGTGAGAGTTGAAGCTGGACAGGCTGGCTGAGGCCAGTTCAAGGCAGCACATAAGCCATATGAAGAAGGGAACAAGCCATGAGAAGTCATTAAAGAACCCTCACCCATAATATTCAGTATGTATTCAGTACGTGCCATGTGCCAAGCATTGTGCTAGTGATTGTACATGTTGTGCAATCTAACCTTCCATTTCCATTTTATATATGAGGGGGAAAATGATGAATCTTACAGTGTATTACACAAAGTAGAGCATCCGGGATTTGAAGCCAAGATTTGCTGTTTCTAACACTCACTCTCCTTTTTAAATTATGAAATATATCATTTATTCAGAGAATACATATTACATATATGTAAAATATAACAAAACAAACAGTACTGTGCTCCCATCTACCCAGTTTAACATATCAGAACATGAGTAAAACAATTGAGGTCTCCTTTATGCCCCTCTGAAATGTAAATATTCTCCAGTGGATAAGGTTCTTAAATTTGTACACGTCTCCACAATATATGGTTTGTTTGTTTCTTTGTTTATTTATCTATCTTTTATTGTGAAAAGAACACTTGACGTGAGATCTACCCTTTTCACAAAGTTTTCATTGCACAATACAGTATAGTTGACTATAAACACTACATTGTACAGCCGATCTCTAGAACTTACTCCCGTTGCATGACTGAAACCTTACATTTGTTGATTAGCAGCACCCTATTTCAGGAACTCATTTAAATAGTAAAATACTTAACATGTATTTTGGTGACTTTTTAAAATTCAATTTTATATTAGTGAGATTTAGCTCTGTTGATTAATGTAGTTATAGAGAACATACTTTCCCAATTCACTTATATTTTAGCCTTATGATGGCTATTTGTTGTTTCTGTCTTTTTGCTTCTACTGTCAGTGTTGCTATAAAATTTTTATCTATGTCTCATCATGTACCTGTGCAGAATGTTTCTCTAGAGTATTGACTATATCTAGGATGCTATTTCTGGATTGCCGTGAATGTTCATATTTAATTTTAAAAGATAATACTAAATCGTTTTCCAAGTTAATTTCACTGACTTAAAACCCCAACCTTACAATCTGCTTTCCATGACCTTATCAATAAGTACATAAAAAAAAAAATCTGGGCTAATCTAATGGGTTGTAAATGGCATTTCAATAATCCAATTATTAGGCAGGGTTTTTTTTTTTTCCTCTTATAATGTATTTACTTTTATACTTCTTTTCTGAAAAGCCCACTTGAGCTTTTGAAAGTTTTTCTTATCAGTTTATAAGTGGTCTTCTCATATTCTGGATGCTCATCCTTTTGTCAATTATGTGTACTGCAAATGATTTTCCCAGTTTATGGCTTATTTATTTGACTTTTTTTGATAAACACAAGTTCATAATTATACTATAGTTAGACTTGTCAGACTCTGTCCTTATTCTTTGTGTATTTTGTGTCTTACTTAAGAAAAGTAACCCTAGCCTGAGGTCATGGATCTGTTCTGCTCTATTTTCTTTGAAAAGTTTTGAAGATACGATTTTTAGATTTAAGCATTCAACCCATTTGGAATTGGCTTTCCTGAATGAGTGTGTGGTGGATCTCTGTGCTGTTTTTCTCCACGTGGTTGTTTTTGAAGAACTTTAGGCAGAGTTGTTGCATGAGTACATTTTTGCTTGAGGATAGACTAGGTTAATATGTGACTAAAGACAAAGAGACCAAAATGAAGCCACTATCATGATCCCAGCAAGAGATACTGAGGGTCTGAATTAGGACCACGGCAGTAGCGTGGACAGGGAGACATAAAAGTTATTTTGGAGCCACAAACAACAGAACTTGGTATCTGATTTTAGTGGGCATAATTAACATTCTGGTCTTTAGGTTTTTTTCCTGAATTTTAAAGTAAAATATTTTACTGCCCTACTATGTACTGGTGTCCTTGAGTGTCCTCTACTTGCAGTGTTCTTCCCTTAAACATTTGCAAATCTCCTTCCCTCATTTCCCTCAAGTCTCTGCTGAAATGCACTTTTTAAATGATGGCTCCTCTGAGTACCCTTTATAAAATAGCAATATCTTTCTCCTGAGCGTAGCCACATACAAATACCTGGTAATCTCTAGTTCCTTATGATTTATTACCATCTTTGCATGATTATTTTTATAGTGTCTGTGTATTTTCTCTAGATTATAAGCTCTATGATGGAAGAAGCTTCATCTGTTTGTTTACTGCCGTATCACCAGGGCCTATGCCAATGTCTGTTAAATACTCATTGAATAAACACATGGGCAGAGAGTAATTTATTCCAATGAAATATATTCTCTTTTTAAAAAGAGGGGCTTGTATAGATCTAATGTTTTTGAAATTTTAACAGATTTTCACTTTTCCTACAATGGCAGAATTCTGGGGAGGTGGCAGTGACCCACTGAGCTAAGAGTCACCTTCCTCCCAGATCTCATTGTAATATTTATAAAACAGCTTAAGAATAAAGATGACAAGCAGAAGGAATAATTGTGAATATCCCAATTTGGCTTGCACTTACCTGGGTAAGCCCATCCATCATCTTTATTACACATTGACAATAAAAGCAGTGGTCTCTAAATTAACTGAACCTTTAGAGATAAAACAAAATAAAACTATGAACATAACTGGCCTGCAACTTTTGCCTAGATTGAGGCAAAGCCCTTCCTGTCTATTCCCCCTCCCTCCTCTGCCATAGGGCTGCATTCACCAGCAGTCTTCCATTGGACTGGCTTTGAAATGCTCAGTTAGTGTGCCTTGTCTGCTTAAACCTGCTTTAGAGAAGAAACCATGATAAGATGATTAAATAAATACGAAAAACTACTTGCGGGCTGGATGCCGTATAGTCTTTGGTCACATTAGAGTTTGGTAAGCATGTTTTCTCCATTCCACACCTTAGAAACAGAAACTTCAAAAACTGGCTTAGGTGTTGGCATCTACTCTGATCACAGCTGACTTAGATGACCCCCAGCCACCAAGTACCTCGCTCATCTAGGCCAGGTTGTCTTCAAATGTTAATGTGTCCATGCATTAGCAGGAGATCTTGTTGAAATGTAGATTCTGATTCAGTAGGTTTGGGTTGGGGGGTGGTCTAAGATTTTGCATTTCTTACAAGCTCCCAGTTGATGTTGAAAACCTAGTACATGCACCACACTTCAGCCTCTAGACTTCTGGTCAAAATATTGAATATTATCAACCCAAATTTAAAGATGAGTTTTCTTTTAAGACAAATTATTGGAACACACTAGGCAATGAAGAAGCTTAGGTTCAGAAAAAAATCTACTTTGAAATAGATTTTTATACAGAATTAAATAAAATATTAGGATGAGATATTTTTCTTTTAATCCTAGATTAGATGAAAAATAATTGATAGAGCTTAAAGCTGTAGTAAAATGTGGACAAAATATAAATAAGATCTTTACTATATATAGAAGAAAAGCAGAATCAACATTGCTAAAAATCAAACTAGAGAACCAAAAGATGAATTTAAAAAACATACTTAGGATGCAGAAGAAACGTCTCAGGAGATAAAGTTAACATAAGAGTACATGAATGACACAGAGCTCAGGACACAGAAATGCTGCAAGAGGCAAATGGATTGGAATCAATAATTATCAACAGAGGAAAATCTTCCAGAACTATAAAGACTCTTGAGGGCAAGAGGCTTACCTTATACAGGTAAAATTACTAAGTAGAAACTAGCATATAGACATTCTCTGATAATTTTTTGTTAAACCTTAAAGCAAAAATAAGGAGCTTAATTCTACCAAATACAAATTAGTTCATTTTCAAAGGAAAACCAGACTAGATTCGAATTTCTCCTCTACAACAATCAAAACCAGAAAGCAATAAAGAAACATCTATAAAACCGTTAGAAAAATCAAATGTAAACCAAGATTTTACAACTTGACATGTTGTCCTGAAATGTAGTAACAACAGAAAGACATTTTCAGTCCTACTAAGACTCAAGAAAGTTATTAGCAAGCACCAGTCACTCAGACCTGTGCTCATATCACTAAAGGCAGACACAGAATGAACTCCCATATCTGAAATGTGTACTTTTTTTTTAATGGTTTAGTCAAATTACAGAGGTTAATAAATAACAACACAAAAAATATTATCCATACCTCTTTTGTATCATTATGGGACATTGTATTATTGTTTTATAGTTATTTCCTTCTGAGACCTTTCCTCCATAGCATGATAATCTTAAGGGCAAAGACCTTTATTAACATTTAACACCTTTATCTGTTTTATCTGATATTTGCTCTGAAAGTATTTGTTAATTAAATGTGTTGTCTTTTGTGGCATAATCTCATTTAAATCCATTCTCTTGCCTCCTACAACTGATCATGTTGAAAACATTTGTGGAGGGAACTGTAGAAATCACTAACAAATCTAATTTAGAGATTTTATATTGTGGCAATCTTTTCCAAACCAAATTTTAATATTCAAAGCAGTTGGGGCTCCAAGCTGTGTTTGACACAGCCTGGCCTGGTGGGTGACGCCCCAGTCCCAGACACAGAGTGACAAGGCCGCTACTTAGGAGAAGTTACTGGTGTTCTCTGCAGGTGGCATGGTTGACGCCTAGGAATGTTCTTCATTTCACCACAAAACTTTGCTCACAGTGTCTGTACAGGTTTATCTGGATCTCTGATGTAGTTTGTAGTATAATTCAGTTGAAAACATTTCATTCCAAGCACTCATAATGCAGTGGTTTTCAATTACATCAGTATATAGCTTTACAAATAGGTCTTTTCATTGGCCATTATTTGTTTACATCACTGGGTTAATTTTGGCAAACACACTAATTCGTAGAGTACTATGAATTATAATTATGCTAAAATAGAAAAATAAATAAAATGACTATTAATATATTAAAAATTAGAACGAGAAAAGTATTTAGAGATTTGTCTAGGATTAATTTTATAAATAATATAAATTACGATCATTATTAGTAAATGGTATTGCACATTCTAAAACCTAGAGACTGCATCCAAGAATACTTCTAATAAGGAGGACTGGGGAGCCAAGGGGAGATTTATTGATCTTTGTGCTAAATATTTTAGTGCTCTGTAGTCCTGCCATGATGCCTCTAAAGCAGATGGGCTTAGAGCTGCTTCTGACCCATGAGGAAACACTTCACCCTGTGAAACCCTTAGAGGTGATTATTTTCTGAGTTTTAGGATAAAAAATTTAGGAATTTTATTTTGTTTTTTTGAATTTCTGTATTTTCATGTATATCTGCAGTTTCATGTAATTTCTGCAGTTTCATGTATATCGTTTCATTTCGTTCTTAGCAATAAACCTGATTAGGTCACAGTGAATACTTACGAGTACTGAGTTTCTTTCCCAAATGGTCTAGCCAAATTTTTTGAGGTCTCCTGCTAGCTCTATCTCTGAAGATTTCACTTCAGAGTACTCCACCTGCCGTGGCTGAATCATCACCTGTCCTTTGCAAAAGGCCTAGGATTGATTTTTTTCTCCTTGGGTCTGGTTATCCATCAGACGCAGAGGAGCTTATGAGAACTGGCAACCTAAGCTGAAGGTGATAATAACAACAACTTACATTTATCAAAGACTTAATGTGTGCCGGGCACTTTTTTAAAGGACTTTGCTTGCATTATTTCATTTAATTCTCAGAATAACTCCATGAGGTATTATCATACCCATTTTGCAGGCAAGGAAACTGAGGCATAGAGAGGTTAAGTTACTTGCCTGAAGTCTAAAAAACTTCTAAAAGGTACTAAAAGTTTTGCAGTGGAGACTGGATTATGAACACAGAGGGTCAGCTTCCAAAATTTCAGTTCTTAATTACTCTGCCAAATGGTGCATTATATTAATACAAGTATGCCCCCCCTCCTTTTTCAAACTCCGATTATAAACACGAGCATTATGGTTCATTTTAAAGTATGATTCTAGGATTGGGTTGTTTGTTTTTTTGATACTGAGCTGCCTGAGCTGCTTGTACAGTATGGAGTTTCCTTAAAAAACTAAAAGTAGAACTCCCATATGACCCAGCAATCCCACTACTAGGCATATACCCTGAGAAAACCATAATTCAAAAAGAGTCATGGACCACAACGTTCATTGAAGCACTATTTACAGTAACCAGGACATGGAAGCAACCTAAGTGTCCATCGACAGATGAATGGTTAAAGAAGGTGTGACACATATATACAATGGAATATTATTCAGCCATAAAAAGAAACGAAACTGAATTATTTGTAGTGAGATGGATGGACCTAGAGTCTGTCATACAGAGTGAAGTAAGTCAGAAAGAGAAAAACAAATACCGTATGCTAACACATATATATGGAATCTAAGAAAAAAAAAATGTCATGAAGAACATAGGGGCAAGACGGGAATAAAGACACAGACCTACTAGAGCACGGACTTAAGGATATGGGGAGGGGGAAGGGTAAGCTGTGATAAAGTGAGAGAGTGGCATGGACATATATACACTACCAAACGTAAAATAGATAGCTAGTGGGAAGCAGCCACATAGCACAGGGAAATCAGCTCGGCGCTTTGTGACCACCTAGAGGGGTGGGATAGGGAGGGTGGGAGGGAGACGCAAGGGGGAGGGGATATGGGGATATATGTATGCATATACCTGATTCACTTTGTTATACAGCAGAAACTGACACACCATTGTAAAACAATTATACTCCAATAAAGATGTTAAAAAAATAAATAAATAAAAAGTACTGTCATAGTTGGTGGTCTGCTAGGCATTTTGCATGTGCAGCTTGCTTGAATGCTTGCAGTTCTTTAGTGTGGGGTCTGTGCCCTTATTCATTTTACAGAGAAGTAGAGAAGTAATTACACAAGTTCCTAGAAGCCATATAGCTGGTAAGTGCTGGAGTAAAAGTCCAAACCCACCATATTGACCTACTTGTAGATATGCGTTTTATTATCATTGCTCTAAGATGGTACATTACAGATATACCTATCCTCCTAGTTTAATTGAGTCTTGCAAAAGCCATATAAATGTATTTTTGGCTTTGGTCATACTGACCTTTGAATTTTTTTTAATTGCTATGACATCCTGAAGCAATTTATCGTGCCTTCCCCAGAATTTCAATAAAATGCCCAGTACTTCTTGCTTTATTTGCTAATCTAGTTGAACTCAGGATCTTCCCTGCATCTCATCTTGAATGACTGCTCCTTTGGCCCAGATGTGGGGCATGGCCCCTTTTCTTTGATTTCCTCACCATGTGCCAAAGGAATAGCAAAGGTTTGGGGCAGTGGAGGTGGTGTTTGTATAATGGTTTACTATAACAACAGAAACTTACAATTAACATTTTTACACTTTTCTTCTTAATTGTTTTTGGGTTCACTATCTAACCTCATCAAAAATTTCTCTTTCTGATCCTTTTCTTGGGCTCTCCACCTGCCCCCATGTGGCTAGAACCCTCTTCTTCCTTCTCCTTCTGATGCCCTGAGAATCTGAACTCCATTCTCTTTGCCCTAGAAATCTCAAAATTCACGTTACTGTAACATGTAGATAAAAGTAGTCTCTTTGGTGAAGTTCTTAGTCTTCCAGATCAGCCCTGAGAGTGTTCATTTTATAAGGCAGACTGTCTAGGTATTTTCATAAATGAGGACCCTTCTACTAGAAAGTAACAAATTGTTTTCCTGAATGAGAATGTACTTTCTATGGAGTAGAAGGAATTGTTGTATCAGTTTTGTTTTTAAATAAAGAATGTTCTTCCCTTCTCCGTACTGACGAAAAGATTGCCCCAGCTTTGGGTCTTCTTTTGTGCTTTTGTCTCTTCCCCTTTAATTCAGCAAATCTACTAATGGTTTTCTAAGTCATATACCCTCCTGGATCTTGGAGTTCTTTGGAAACTTTTGCTTTCTGGGTCACCTTCTACCTCTTCTCCACTCACTGGATCTGTCCCAGGGTACAGTAGCAAAATTACCATTTACTAGCTGATATAACTGAAGCCCAATAATATTTAATAATTTGCTGAGAGTCAAGTGGACCTGAGCTTGATCTAAAGCCCCACTGACTAAGGGTTTTAAGTAGGAAAAATGTAAATGTTCTTTCCATATAAATCTTACCTTTCTGAGAGCTCTGTGGCCTTTCTGGCACTTGTCTTAGTCGTTCTTTTTTTCTTTGCTATAGACCTTTTTCTTCTGTTACCTCTGTTTCTGGACTATTGTGCTCAAATTGGCCCAAGTTTGATTCAGTTAAACCTGAACTCTGAACTTGTCCCCAGGAAGAATGAAGATTTATGCCCTACAATACTAGGTGAAAATGAATTAAATGGGAATAAATAGAGCTGCTCTTGCCAAGGAGAGGGCCAGGATATTATACCGGAAGTTCAATGTGCCACCCATCCAGGGGTCTTTTTCACTGGGAACTTCTAGGATGAACAGACTCTTCCCCATTGAATGGCTTTTAGTACCTCTCCCTTGTTCCATTCTGTACCGAAGCTCTCTGAAGCAGAACATGGCTGATCCTTGCAGAATCACTGCAGACCCTGCTTGCTCAGATCAGGAGGGTAGAGCTGAGTTAACAAGCAAATAGTAAGGACCATTTATGATGAGTAAGAAGGGCCCTGGAAGAGGGCAACACACTGCCAAGGAGAGATCAGACAGTGTAGGACAGGAGCCCTGTGAAAGGGAAACCAGATGACCAGGTTATCTTCTACTAAACATGTGGGTCACAGCTCTTCACTAGTTCCTTCTCAAGAAAGGTCTGGACCCTGAGACCAGATCAAAGATACAACTCTTGATTTACATCTTTCTTTTAATTATAAAGTATATTTATATGTATATGTTGTATTTTCTAGGGAGTCTTTAAAGTTTTTCTCAGCATAAAACTTCAAATTAATATCCTCTAGCCATTGTTATCTATAAATTTCTGAGCTGAACAGATCTATCTGAATGCTTCTGATTCTAATGAAGGGGAAACTGTACAGCAACTCCCACTCTCCTTCAACCTGCGTCATCTCATCCTGCCTTGTCCAGACCCACCCACCCTTCAGAAAAGCAGGCTCCCCCAGACCAGCTTAGTGCTCTAAATGTTAAACACATCTGATTGTCCCTCCAAATCTATTAGAAATTCAATTTTTGCTTTGGAGTTTTTGTTGACCTGCTCTAACTACATGCCATTCATTTACTTGGAAGAAAGTGGATAGATTTCCATGATTTTTTTTTATCCTAAGTTTTAAAAAGCATAATTAAGAAATCTTTTGTAATGAGGATCACTCAGACTACCAAATTTTCAAGCTCAGGCTTGTTTGAAGTCACCATTAACTTTTTAATGATCATTAATGGAGAATTTAGTCCTATTAAAATTAGGGTAGATATTGTTTTCTCTCTCTGACTCAGCTAATGAGTTTGGTATTCACTGGAACTTATTGTGAGATGCTGCAAAGCCAGAGCGGTGTAAACCACACTGGAATAAGATTTTATGAAGAAAGCATAAACAAGCATATACTGTCAGACAGATCATTCTGAATGGTGTGGTACAAAGTTTGGAATTAAAAAACCTAATTTAAATTCTAGCTTGTTCATTCACTCATTCACCACACAAATATAGAGTGTCAACTCGAAGTGAGGCACTAAAGATAGGCACGATTTCCCAACAGTGTGACCTGATGCTAACAATCATATCCTCTCTGTTTCTTTGTTTCTTTAAGAATACATGAAGGAAATATCTATTATACTATAGTATAATACTTACATTAAAATATAATAATATTTATCCAAGTTTCTTATGAGTATTTAATGAAGTGTGTATTAAAACAGATGAGACAACAGAGATGGAATCACTTTATAAATTCTGAATTAATGGTTGTGACTATTGTTTGTGCTAATAATGGAAAATATTTTACTCTGGGTCCTGTACTGAGTTCTGTAGGAAAGAAGCAGTTATATAAGGCTTTGTTATTGCTTAGCATTTCCAGCAATGGCAAGATTTAGAAAACACAAAGTAGTGTGGAAAGTGAATTCCCAGGCTGAGGTCAAGTACTGCAACTGGCAAATGAGGTCATTAGTGAAAAGGGCCATCCATGGATGAAGAGGAGGGGGCGTTTGATGAAGGCAGCAGTGCCCTGGCTGCTGTTTTAGGGAAAGGTGTACAGAACTGAACCTTGAGAGTTGCAGAAATCCTGTGCACAAAGGTGGGGCAGGTCTAGGAATGCACACAGGACATCAGTCTAGTTAGAGGATGGTTTTGCGAATATTAAGGTGAGTGATACAGCTTAGAACTAAAATTGAGGAGGGTTTTGAACAACTAAGATTGAGGAGAGTTTTGAATAGCAGAGAGAAGAGTGGAATGGTTCTATCTGAAGAGTTGATGTCACGTAGCATCAGGTGGATGTCCTAGAATCTTGATTTATCAGTTATTACTTTCCAGTATGGACAAGTTACAAACTCTAAGGCTTAGTTGCCCCATTTGTGAATATCTAGCTCTCATCATTGCTATGAAGATTAGATGAGATAAAATTCATCACATTGTCTGCCATATATTAGATACTTAAAAAGCTTTAGCTATTTTTTTTTTTCTATTCTCCTTTCTCTTCATAGTTGCAGTGGGACTTTTGCCTTTACATTAGACTTCAATTGCCTCACGATTGTTTCCCTGCACATTTTATAACTAGATGTCTCATATTTATACCATCTACTTCCTATAGAGTCTGAGAACTGAAATTACTGTCTTCAGAATTTATCTAGCAAGCTAAACAGATAAGTTGATGTTTAGTTTAATGTAGCCCTTAAAGTTTTCCCTAATCAATTGAAATTCTTTCTTTATCTAAGTCAAAGTTCTTTAAAACATTTGAATTATATGAATAACATCCAGGATAGAAGAAGTACTACCAGTTAAGTATTCTCCACTATCTGTTGCCTGTTCTCTACTTATTATAAGAAACAAGCTATCTCTGAGTGTTGATGGCTCCTGCAGATTTGAGTTCATTTTATTAAGTAGCTCAAGACATCAACCATCAGCATACATTTCTTTATCCTAAATAAATGGTGACCTTTCCTTTAATCTTTTTTTTGTGACTTCTCATTAGAGAATAGATCAAGATGATAAAATGAGAAGAGTCTTCCCTTGCTTCAATTTAGCTTTGTGTTATTGTTTTGCTTCAATTTCGTTGCAGCTACAATATCAAAAAGTTTTTTGAGGCACGTTAAGAAGGGAAGCAATTTTATAATACTTTCAGTGACTGAGAAAATCTTAAAAATGACTTTGATTCTACTGTCTTCTTCAAGCAAGGCACTTATTTCCTCTTCCTTTTCCATTCTTTGTGTCATGACCTAATTTTATTCCAAGCACCATCACAGTCCCAATGACCCCAGAACTCACCTGAGCAAAGGAGACATATACTAGCTGCCCCGTTTGTCCTATCATGTCGTCCATCTGCCCTACAGTATGTCCTCCTACTGCCCCCTTTCCAGCTCCACCACCTTCCTTAAGTGCAAGACTTCATTTCCTCTCAACTGCTTGCTAGAAAGGTTCTCTGAAGGAATCTCTTTGCTGCTGATTACTTATTTCTCCGAATCATACTGCACACTGCTTCCAACATCATCTTGCCTCTGCTTAAGATTTAGAAACGATTTTTTTTTTTTTGGCTGCGTGGCTTGCAGGATCTTAGTTCCCCGACCAGGGATTGAACCCGGGCCCTGGTAGTGAAAGTGCCAAGTCCTAACCACTGGACCATCAGGGAATTCCCTAGAAAAGATTTTTGAACCAGAAGGTAAAAGACAGCATCTTGGTCTGGTTGAAGGAAGTGTTCCTACACTTAACTTGAAAAAAAATCACAGATTCCTGGGCCCACTCCCAAGACTTGCTGAATCTGTTTTGGATAATAATCCTGGAAATCTCTATTCTTAGTAAGCACAACAGGTGATTATTATAGGTAGGCTTGTTTAGAAATCCAGCCCTGCAGAGTACACAGAACGGAAATCTGGGGGTCTGAGAATCCCAAGTTAGAATTGCAGTAGCACATTTAATACCTGCAGAGACCTGGGAAAGCCATTTAGCTTCCCTAACTATGTCTTCCCATTCAAAAATGGAAACATTACCGACTTACACTCATCATTGTTGTGAGGCTAAAATATGAGAAAATACATAAAAATACTGACACTTAAGTATACTAGATTCTTCTGCTTTCTTTTCTGATGCAAAACAATGGCTTTTCTGAAACTTGGTGAAAAGCCTGACTGCTACTTGTTTTCCCTCTCGCCATATAGGCTTGTAAAAAGCCGATTTGAATTCCAGAACCATAACTGTGGCTTTGGTTTCCCTGCAGACAGATGAGTCAACAGAGGCCTGCAGGACCAAATATAAAGGTTTTCATGGTCCCTTGAGAAGTAAGAGAACTGGTAGAAACATCTGTGTCTCATGGAGACTAGGACAGTCTGGACCTATAATGGAAAGCTATCAGGACATGCTCAGAAGAGGGTCCAGGAGGAAAGCCTGCCTCGGGAGTGACAAGGGGCCATACCTGAGCACCACAACCAGGTTGTGGTTGTGGAACCAGGTTGTGGAACCAGGTATGATGGTTCCAACTTTTCCATACCTTCATCAATACCTGCTGTTATCTGTCTTTTCGGTTCTAACGATCCTAGTGAGTGTGAAGTGGTGTCTCATTGTGATTTTGATTTCTTTTTTGCCTAATAATTAATGATATTCAGCATTTGTTTCATGTGCTTATTGCATATCTACATTTCTATATATTCTATGGAGAAATGTCTCTTCAAATATTTTTTTTGAATTTTATTAAATTTTTTTATACAGCAGGTTCTTATTAGTTATCCATTTTATACATATTAGTGTATACATGTCAATCCCAGTCTCCCAGTGCATCACACAAACACCACCACCCTACCGCTACCCACCCTGGTGTCCATATGTTTGTTCTCTACATCTGTGTCTCAATTTCTGCCCTGCAAACCAGTTCATCTGTATCATTTTTCTAGGTTCCACATATATGGGTTAATATACGATACTTGTTTTTCTCTTTCTGACTTACTTCACTCTGTATGACAGTCTCTAGATTCATCCACGTCTCTACAAATGACCCCATTTCGTTCCATTTTATGGCTAATATTCCATTGTATATATGTACCACAACTTCTTTATCCATTCATCTGTTGATGGACATTTAGGTTGCTTGTATATCTGGCTATTGTATATAGTGCTGCAATGAACATTGGGGTGCATGTGTCTTTTTGAATTATGGTTTTCTCTGGGTATATGCCCAGTAGTGGGATTGCTGGGTCATATGGTAATTCTATTTTTAGCTTTTTAAGGAACCTCCATACTGTTCTCCATAGTGGCTGTATCAATTTACATTCCCACCAACAATGCAAGAGGGTTCCCTTTTCTCCGCACCCTCTCCAGCATTTGTTGTTTGTAGATTTTCTGATGATGCCCATTCTAACTGGTGTGAGGTGATACCTCACTGTAGTTTTGATTTGCACTTCTCTAATAATTAGTGATGTTGAGCAGGTTTTCATGTGCTTCTTGGCCATCTGTATGTCTTCCTTGGAGAAATGTCTATTTAGGTCTTCTGCCCATTTTGGGATTGGGTGGTCTGCTTTTTGAATATTGAGCTGCATGAGGTGTTCATATATTTTGGAGATTAATCCTTTGTCCGTTGATTCATTTGCAAATATTTTCTCCCGTTCTGAGGGCTGTCTTTTCATCTTGTTTGTAGTTTCCTTTGCTTTGCAAAAGCTTTTAAGTTTCATTAGGTCCCATTTGTTTATTTTTGTTTTTATTTCCATTACTCTAGAAGGTGGACCAAAAAAGATCTTGCTGTGATTTATGTCAAAGAGTGTTCTTCCTGTATTTTCTTCGAAGAGTTTAATAGTGTCTAGCCGTACATTTAGGTCTTTAATCCATTTTGAGTTTACTTTTGTGTATGGTGTTAGGGAGTGTTCTAATTTCATTTTTTCACATGAGGCTGTCCAGTTTTCCCAGCACCACTTATTGAAGAGACTGTCTTTTGTCCATTTTATATCCTTGCCTCCTTTGTCATAAGATCAGTTGACCATAGGTGTGTGGGTTTATATCTGGGCTTTCTATCCTGTTCCATTGATCTATATTTCTGTTTTTGTGTCAGACCATATTGTCTTTGTTTTTTAAATTAATTTATTTATTTATTTTTGCTGTGTTCGGTCTTTGTTTCTGTGCAAGGGCTTTCTCTAGTTGTGGAGAGCGAGGGCCACTCTTCATCACAGTGTGCAGGCCTCTCACTCTCGTGGCCTCTCTTGTTGCAGAGCACAAGCTCCAGATGCGCAGCCTCAGTAGTTGTGGCTCACGGGCCCAGCCGCTCCACGGCGTGTGGGATCTTCCCAAACCAGGGCTCGAACCTGTGTCCCCTGCATTGGCAGGCAGACTCTCAACCACTGCACCACCAGGGAAGCCCCAGACCATATTGTCTTGATTACTGTAGGTTTGTAGTATAGTCTGAAGTCAGGGAGTCTGATTCCTCCAGCTCCGTTTTTTTCCCTCAAGACCCCTTTGACTATTCAAGGTCTTTTATGTTTCCATACAAATTTTAAGATTTTTGTTCTAGTTCTGTAAAAAATGCCATTGGTAATTTGCTAGGGATTGCATTGAATCTGTAGATTGTTTGGGTAGTATAGTCATTATCACAATACTGATTCTTCCAATCCAAGAACATGGTATATCTCTCCATCTGTTTGTATCATCTTTAATTTATTTCATCAGTGTCTTATAGTTTTTTGCATACAGGTCTTTTGTCTCCCTTGGTAGGTTTATTCCTAGGTATTTTATAATTTATTCTTTTTGTTGCAATGGTAAATTGGAGTGTTTCCTTAACTTCTCTTTCAGATTTTTCATCATTAGGGTATAGGAATGCAAGATTTTCTGTGCATTAATTTTGTATCCTGCAACTTTACCACATTTATTGAATAGCTCTAGTAGTTTTCTGGTGGCATTTTTAGGATTCTCTATGTATAGTATCATGTCATCTGCAAACAGTGACAGCTTTACTTCTTCTTTTCCAAATTGTATTCCTTTTATTTCTTTTTCTTCTCTGATTGCCGAGGCTAGGTCTTCCAAAACTATTTTGAATACTAGTGGTGAGAGCGGACATCCTTGTCTTGTTCCTGATCTTAGAGGAAATGTTTTCAGTTTTTCTTCATAGAGAATGATGTTTGCTGTGGGTTTGTCATATATGGCCTTTATTATGTTGAGGTAGGTTCCCTCTATGCCCACTTTTTGGAGAGTTTTTATCATAAATGTGTGTTGAATTTTGTCAAAAGCCTTTTCTGCATCTACTGAGATGATCATATGGTTCTTCTTCAATTTGTTAATATGGTGTATCACATTGACTGATTTGTGTATTTTGAAGAATCGTTGCATCCCTGGGATAAATCCCACTTGATGATGGTGTATGATCCCTTTAATGTGTTGTTAGATGCTGTTTGCTGGTATTTTGTTGAGGAGTTTTGCATCTATATTCATGAGTGATATTGGTCTGTTCTTTTCTTTTTTTGTAGTATCTTTGTCCAGTTTTGGTATCAGGGTGATAGTGGCCTCACAGAACGTGTTTAGTAATGTTCCTTCCTCTGCAATTTTTTGGAAGAGTTTGAGAAGGATGGGTGTTAGCTCTTCTCTGAATGTTTGATAGAAGTCACCTGTGAAGCCATCTGGGCCTGGACTTTTGTTTGTTGGAAGATTTTTAATCACAGTTTCAATTTCATTACTTGTGATTGGTCTGTTCATATTTTTTTGCGGTGTGTGGGCCTCCCACTGCTGCGGCCTCTCCCGTTGTGGAGCACGGGCTCCGGGCACACAGGCCCAGCGGCCATGGCTCACGGGCCCAGCCACTCCACGGCATGTGGGATCTTTCCGGACCGGGGCACAAACCCGTGTCCCCTGCATCGGCAGGCGGACTCTCAACCACTGCGCCTCCAGGGAAGCCCTCTGTTCATATTTTCTATTTCTTCCTGGTTCAGTCGTGGAAGGTTATACCTTTCTAAGAATTTGTCCATTTCTTCCAGGTTGTCAGTTTTATTGGCATAGAGTTGTTTGTAGTAGTCTTTTAGGATGGTTTGTATTCCTGCGATGTCTGTTGTAACTTCTCCTTTTTCATTTCTCATTTTATTGATTTGAGTCCTCTCCCTCTTTTTCTTAATGAGTCCAGCTAATTGTTTATCAATTTTGTTTATCTTTTCAAAGAACCATCTTTTAGTTTTATTGATCTTTGCTCTTGTTTTTTTTGTTTCTATTTCATTTATTTCCACTCTGATCTTTATCATCTCTTTCCTTCTGCTAAGTTTGGGTTTGGTTTGTTCTTCTTTCTCTAGTTCCTTTAGGCATAAGGTTAGATTGTTTATTTGAGATGTCAGTTGCTTCTTGAGCTAGGATTGTATTGCTATAAACTTCCCTCTTAGAACTGCTTTTGCTGCATCCCATAGGTTTTGGATCATCGTGTTTTCATTGTCATTTGTCTGTAGGCGTTTTTTGATTTCTTTTTGATTTCTTCAGTGATCTCTTGGTTATTTAATAAAGTATTGTTTTGCCTCCATGTGTTTGTGTTTTTTACGTTTTTTTTCCCTGTAGTTGATTTCTAATCTCATAGCATTGTGGTCAGAAAAGATGCTTGTTTTGATTTCAGTTTTCTTAAATTTACTGAAGTTCCATGGGCACTTGCGAAGAAAGTGTAATCTGCTGTTTTGGGATGGAATATCCTATAAATATCAATTAAATCTATCTGGTCTATTGTGTCATTTAAAGCTTGCGTTTCCTTATTAATTTTCTGTTTGGATTATCTGTCGTTTGGTGTAAGTGAGGTGTTAAAGTCCCCCAGTATTATTGTGTTACTGTCGATTTCCTCTTTTATAGCTGTTAGCAGTTGCTTTATGTATTGAGGTGCTCCTATGTTGGGTGCATATATATTTATAATTATATCTTCTTCTTGGATTGATCCCTTGATCATTATGTAGTGTCTTTCCTTGTCTCCTGTAGCATTCTTTATTTTAAAGTCTATTTTATCTTATATGAGTATTGCTCCTCCAGGTTTCTTTTGCTTTCTATTTGCATGGGATATCTTTTTCCATCCCCTCACTTTCAGTCTGTATGTGTCCCTAGGTCTGAAGTGGGTCGCTTGTAGACAGCATTTGTATGGGTCTTGTTTTTGTTTCCATTTAGTGAGTCTGTGTCTTTTGGTTGGAGTATTTAATCCATTCACGTTTAAGGTACTTATCGATATGTATGTTCCTATTATCATTTTCTTAATTGTTTTGATTTTGTTTTGGTAGGTCCTTTTCTTCTCTTGTGTTTCCCACTTAGAGAAGTTTCTTTAGCATTTGTTTTAAAGCTGGTTTGGTGGTGCTGAATTCTCCTAGCTTTTGCTTGTCTCTAAAGCTTTTGATTTCTCCGTGTAATCTGAATGAAATCCTTGCTGGGTAGAGTAATCCTGGTTGTAGGTTCTTCCCTTTCATCACTTTAAATATGTCATGCCACTGCCTTCTGCCTTGTAGAGTTTCAGCTGAGAAATCAGCTGCTAACCTTATGGGAATTCCCTTGTATGCTATTTGTCATTTTTCCCTTGTTACTTTCAATAATATTTCTTTGTCTTTAATTTTTGTCAGTTTGATTACTATGTGTCTTTGCGTGTTTCTCCTTGGGTTTCTCCTGCCTGGGACTCTGCGCTTCCTGGACTTGGGTGGCTATTTCCTTTCCCATGTTAGTGAAGTTTTCGACTATAATCTCTTCAGATATTTTCTTGGGTCCTTTCTCTCTCTCTTCTCCTTCTGGGACCCTAATAATGTGAATGTTGTCGTGTTTAATGTTGTCCCAGAGGTCTCTTAAGCTGTCTTCATTTCTTTTCATTCTTTTTTCTTTATTCTGTTCTGCAGCAGTGAATTCCACCATTCTGTCTTCCAGGTCACTTATCCGTTCTTCTGCCTCAGTTATTCAGCTATTGATTCCTTCTTCTGGTGTATTTTTCATTTCAGTTATTGTACTGTTCATCTCTGTTTGTTCTTTAATTCTTCTATGTCTTTGTTAAACATTTCTTGCATCTTCTCCATCTTTGCCTCCATTCTTTTCTGAGGTCCTGGATCAACTTCACTATCATTATTCTGAATTCTTTTTCTGGAAAGTTCCCTATCTCCACTTCATTTAGTTGGTTTTCTGGGGTTTTATCTTGTTCCTTCATCTGGTACATAGTCCTCTTCCTTTTCATCTTGTCTGTCTTTCTGTGAATGTGGTTTTTGTTCCACAGGCTGCAGGATTGTAGTTCTTCTTGCTTCTGTTGTCTGCGCTGTGGTGGATGAGGCTATCTAACAGGCTTGTTCAAGTTTCCTGAGGGGAGGGACTAGTAGTGGGTATAGCTGGCTGTTGCTCTGGTGGGCAGAGCTCAGTACAACTTTAATCTGCTCTGTTATAAAGCAGAAACTAACACCATTGTAAAGCAATTATACCCCAATAAAGATGTTAAAAAAAAAAACAAAAACTTTAATCTGCTTGTCTGCTGATGGGCGGGGGTTGGTTCCCTCCCTGTTGGTTGTTTGGCCTGAGGCGACCCAACCCTGGAGCCTACCTGGGCTCTTTGGTGGGGCTCATGGCAGTCTCTGGGAGGTCTCACGCCAAGGAGTACTTCCCAGAACTTCTGCTGCCAGTATCCTTGTCCTCACGGTGAGCCACAGCCACTGCCTGCCTCTGCAGGAGACCCTCCAACACTAGCAGGTAGGTCTGGTTTGGTCTCCTATGGGGTCACTGCTCCTTGCCCTGAGTCCTGATGAGCACACTACTTTGTGTGTGCCCTCCAAGAGTGGAGTCTGTGTTTCCCCCAGTCCTGTCGAAGTCCTGCAATCAAATCCTGTTAGCCTTCAAAGTCTGATTCTCTAGGAATTCTTCCTCCCGTTGCCAGACCCCCAGGTTGGGAAGCCTGACGTGGGGCTCAGAACCTTCACTTCAGTGGGTGGACTTCTGTGGTATAAGCATCCTCCAGTTTGTGAGTCACCTACCCAGCAGTCAGGGGATTTGATTTTATTGTGCTTGCGCCCCTCCTACCATCTCTGTGGCTTTTCCTTTGTCTGTGGATGTGGGGTATCTTTTTTAGTGAGTTCCAGTGTCTTCCTGTCGATGATTGTTCAGCAGTTAGTTGTGATTCCAGTGCTCTCTCAAGAGGGAGTGAGAGCACGTCCTTCTACTCTGCCATCTGGAACCAAATCCCCCTATTTTTTTAATTTTAATTGGAGTCTTTTTATTGTTGAATTGTAATTCTTTGTGTATTCTGCATACAAATCCCTCATCAGATATATGATTTAAAACTATTTCCTCCTATTCTGTGGCTTCTTTTAATTTCTTGATGATGTTTTTGAAGTGCAAACTTTTTTAATTTTGATCTTCTTTAAAATTTTGTTGCTTATGCTTTTGGTTTCATGTCTGAGAAACTGTTGGCTAACCCAAGATTTACTCCCATAAAGATTTGCTCCTATGTTTTTTTTCTAAGAGTTTTATTTGTTACATTTAGATCTATGATCCATTTTAAGATAATTTCTGCCTCTGCCCGGTCCTGTTTGCCCCAGTCCTTACAGGTGTCATTCCCAAGTTCACTCCCCAATAAATCCCCTACAGAGTTCAAGTTTGTTTCCCAGGAATCAGATAGTTGACTCATAAATATGAAAATAAAATATGATTGGGAACATTGTGGAAACTATAAGCACAGTTGTCCCTGGTAGATTTCTGAGGTCTGGCATCCCTCCCAAGGGAAGGGAGGCCTGGAGAATAGAAGCTTCTTAGTGGACTGGCAAGGGAAGACTTCTCCATTCCCCACTGTCTTAGTCCATTCAGACTACTATAACAAAAATACCACAGACTGCGTGGGTTATAAACAACAGAAATTTATTTCTCATGTTCCTAGAGGCTGAGAAGTCCAAGATCAAGGTACCAGCAGATTAGGTATCTGATGAAAGCCTGCTCTCTGGTTCAAAGACAGCCTTCTTTACTCTATGTCCTCACCTGCATGGCAGAAGGAACAGGGGAGTTTTCTGATGTCTCTTTTATAAGGACACTAATCCCGTTCATGAGGGCACTGCCCTGGTGTCCTCCCAAGGCCCAATCTCTTAATACCAGTACCTTGGGTGTTAAGGATTTAACATATGAATATTAGGGGAATACAAACATTCAGTCTGTGCCACCCACTTTGCTCCAAAGACGACATTATTCTATAGAAGAAAGTTTTCAGTCACAGAGATCAAAGCACAGGGAAGTTAATGTTCAAAACATGTCATCGGATCAAGTTACATATCTGTTTTTTTATGTATTGCAGCAGGGGAAAGATAATACATTTTCTGTAGCAGTTATTATTATGTAACATATAATTAAATGTTATAAAGAAGAGCCTGTTATATGAAAAATGAATACAATCTTGTTTGGTCCAGGCTGTAAAATTGCTTACTTCTTATATGCTAATTGCAATATGGAGTGGATTTCTGCTTATTTATTTAAAAAGAAAACCCTATTAGTATATTTAGCATACATTATGTGGTCTTGATGTTTGCAGCTTGATTGTCACTTTGGAGATATTTTAGCTTATTGTGTTGAAACATGGAGTAAGATTTATGCTCAGAAAGTCTAAAGGGAAAAGGGCAAGAGAGGGCAGGATTTGGTCAACAGATTACTGAAATTGAGTATTTTTGCATTTATATATCTAAATTGAAGTTCCATTAGTTATTCCAAGCTTTTTCAAGCATTAGGAACTCATAATCATAGACAGTTTGATATAAAACATACTGTAATCCACTAGCCTATGCTCTCACTTAACATAAAAGGAAACTGAGTCTCAAAGGAGGGTGGCAACTGGCCCTAAGTTGCAGATGAATTAGCAGCAAAACCTTGTCTAGGATCCAAACCTGACCACTCCCTGCCCTGGGACGTAGTTCTTACAGCAAACTGCTTGAGTGTTTTCCAGGGTGGCTTAATACTGTTAAAATGTGTGTGAGTTACTGAAAGACATTTGTGAGTGGGGGCAGAGGAGAAAAAGGGCATGCAGCTTTTTTCATAAAGTTGTGACAACATCTAGTTATTAGAAAGCAGCCCAAGTTTAAATATGCCTCGGCTTTCATTTATTTGCAGACATTAAAGCCCTGGGAGTCAGAGGCAAGTCTTTCTCATATTGAGTGAGGACCTGGTCCCGAGGAGCTAACTCCTAGGAAGGGATATATCCAAGCGCTGCTTGGGCAGCATGGGCTACTCCCATCCTTCAGCTCCATTGGGAGGAATAACCAAAGGGAGAGATCCTGTAAGGTATTTTAGTGGTTGTGGAAATAAAAGGAAATCTTTGTTCTGAAGCAGAATGTGGATTTTAAAATTTATTGGTAACTATTTGTCTGTATCTGTGATAATTCTGCTCTTTCTGATGCTTTGAAAGATTTAAAAACAAAATCTCAGAATAGCTTTCATAAATCAATTTGACCTTGCCCTGAAACCAAAACAATAGTTAATTCACTTGAAGCAGAGATATAATAGGTTCAAATAGCAAAATAGCTCCCAGAGTCAATTTAAACAAGAGAAATAAAAAATAAAGTAGTTCATATTTTTCCATTAAAAGTAATTTTATGGGAGCCCCTTTGGTTCATTGAATTTAAATATATCATTATAAACTTAATACATTACCAATAATGTCACTGTGCAGTGATAGCCACTGTCAATATTGTCCTGTGTTTTCTTTGTGTTTTTTAATTCTTTGCGTGGGTTCTTTTTTGTTTGTTTGTTTGCGGTACGCGGGCCTCTCACTGCTAGTGGCCTCTCCCGTTGCGGAGCACAGGCTCCGGGCGCGCAGGCTCAGCGGCCATGGCTCACGGGCCCAGCCGCTCCGCGGCACGTGGGATCCTCCCGGACCGGGGCACGAACCCGCATCCCCTGCGTCGGCAGGCGGACTCTCAACCACTGCGCCACCAGGGAAGCCCCTGCGTGGGTTCTTTTAAAGTGTATTTTAGATTCTGTCCCATCACCTCTCTGCCTCCCTGTGAAGGAGTGTTACTGGACAATTCCGCTGGAATTCTGTGCCCCCTTTGCTAGGGAGAAGACTGGCTATCTTCTGCAGAAGCTGCTCCTAGACCAACCAGAGTTGGCCAGGGTCATTGGTACAGCCAGGAGAGGGAACAGCCTAGCCAAGCCTTAGGCAGAGCAAGCATTATCAAAAGAAGCTTTTATGAAATATATTTGTTTATGAAAAAATCCTGCTAGGAATGTACAAAGTTCATTGTCATTTAGAAATCCAAAACCAAATGAGATATACGTACCCATTAGTATTTTCTGACATTGTTTACTACTGCCCCTGCCTAATTATAGGATGAGAGAAAAATGTAGTAGGAAGCTCCTTAGAAGGCAGGTCCTTTTTAAATCCTTTTTTTAAAGGATTGGGAAATGGGCTAGAGAGATTAAGCCATGTGTCATCTGGCTTTCAGGATCTAGAGTAAATGTGAGGTTATCATAACTTTTGCACTTATAAGAATGTGAATATTCTAATATTCACAGACATCAGTTTGAATTTTGCCATTACTCAATTTTTTAAATTGCAGGTAAGATTTCTCACTTGAGTGAAATGTGAATCTTCCACATCATGAAAGCTTGTATGAGGCTGCAAAATAAGATTGTGAGCAGTTTATCTAAGGGGAAAACAGCCACAAAATTTAACTGGCAAAGGAATAAAATTAAATCAGACACCAACATAACCTAGGTTCTTCCCTGTCTCTTCAGATGACAGTCTTGCGGCTACTACGCTGAGCATTTGATAGGAAGTGAAGGGCATTGACACTGCAGAACATGACAGGAATACATTTAATTAACAGTTCCCCCATAGGTGAAGATTTGTCTTGAGGTACAGCTCTATAGAGAAAATTAGATTTTTTTTTTTTAGTAAATTGTTTTTTTTTTTTAAGTTTGAGGGTGTGTGCTGCAGAGTTTTAGATTTTAAGCATGTGCTCATGATTTCCCTGATAATAGGATTTCAGATTCAATTTTTTTCTTGCCATTTATGTACAGTTTCTTGATGCCCTGCATTGTTGAGAAAGTCTTACACAATTTTCAGTGACCGTAACTCTAGTGACTTTTTCAAAGACAGACCTGAGAGAAGCACAGTGCAGAGGGAGAGAGCAGGATTTTGGAGCTCTGCAGCCCTGGATTCCAACCCTGCCTTTGCCATGTGTCTGGTTTCTGCGCTTGAACAAATAATTGAACTTCTTGTGTCACCATTTACTTACCTACCAAACTGGGTCTGGAATACTCAGAAATGATTTTCTGTAAGAAGTTTAATTTGGGATTTGTACAGTCAGAGAGAAGACGATGGATTCCAGCTTGGGGGAAGAACATAATCAAAGCATTAGTGATGCAGTAAGACCAGCCTGACTGATTAGATATTTTGAGGCATAACAGACTATATAGCTGAGCAGGTAAATTGGAGTCAAATGAAGGTTAGCCTTGAAGCCAAGTTGAATTACCCAGTGTTGACTTGGTAAGGACTAGGGAACTATTAGAGATATTTGAGCCATGGTTTGAGAAGCTGAGAAACAACTGCCGGATGACAGGTCAGCAGACAGATAAGAGGGATTGGTTTGGATTATATTTTGGAGTCTGTGAGTCACCTAGAGATTAATACCTCTAGATCCATAAGTTTTTCTTTGGTTGTGTGATTACAGCTAACGTTGACTGTAATTAATGACTTTGACAGAACCGGCTACTTCCAATTTAATAAATTACCCTAATCTCAAAGGTAGTCAAAGACGGCATTTTGGTTGGTTTGTCTCTAAGACTGTGCCAAGTTTCTAGGAAAGGAGTGACCACTGTGCCCAGCCAGGTGGGGATTCACCTCTAGGTGGACAAGTGGGAGCAGGTGGCCATAAATAAAACCAACTCCACAGTCCCACAAATGTGCTTGCATTTCACATTAGAGAGCTGAGTTTCATACTATCTAATGGTGATCTTTGGTCAAAGTAAAGGTGGCATTAATGTCAACATGGTATTTTCCCATTTTTATTCCATGACTTGTTTTTGAATTGTAGATGAGGCAGAAACTGGAAGCTCTTCTACTTTGAGAGTCACATCACATTAAAATATTAGAAACTCAGAATCGTCCTATAGTAAGAAACCATTTAACTTTGCATCAACCCTGGGGTTTCTAAAACTTCTTAGTCTACAGACCCATTTCTCTTGTAGTTTCCACTAACATCTAATGGAACTAGAGCTGTCCAAAACTAAGTCTAGGATATTGAACTTTAACCAACAGAATTAATAAAGTATTTTTCCCTTCTAGGGTCATAGCTCAATAATTAGTTCCAGTGGAAGCCATAGAAGGACTCTAAATGTATTTGTGAACTATATTTCAAGATGCAGAGGCGATTGACAACCTGAGAGTTTAGAAAATTTGGAGTTAGAAGTTATGAGTTGCAAGCCACATGTTAAATAGCATTTTTATTTATCCCTCACCTATAAATATAATATTATCCACCTATAAGTGTTATGATGCTCAGAAAAGATAATGTATCAGTGCATGAGGATCTTTTGTAATTGCAGAGTGTCATTTGATGCTGTACTCCGTTTTGAAATGTACTTGTGCCTTCCAGTTTGTGTCAGTTTGTGTTGCCACAAAAATTAAAGTAATTCCTTAAAGGGAGTTGAAGGGATCCATTTAAGCTAACTGTCATGTGAAAGTTGGTCCCTAAAGCTATGGTATCATTCAAATTAAGGGAAAGGAAGAGTCGGAAAAAAGACTGTAACAGAGTAAATCCACAGTTGCATTCAAATCTCTGACAGAAATTGCAAATGGCTGAGTCCTTGGGCTGATTCCACCTGCTGATATATTCTATTTGACTGGAACAGTGTTTGCAAAACAAATAGAATTTGAATGCATCTGTGTTAGCCATAGAACCCATTGCTTATTTTTTGTCTTACATCTAGGCTCAAGACTTACATTTATGTCCCTGCCCCGTCCCTGGGAGCTTTTTGTTTTTTTCTTTAAGAGGGGACCTATTTTCACCTGTGGGCATCCAAATTGTTTTATTTCCTATCTGATGCTCAAGAAGGCTTGCCTTCTAGATGTTGCCTGATAGCTCCTATTTTCTCCCTTTGTAGTACATTGGTAGGAGCAGGTGCTGGAGAGTTTTAGAAGGAACATTCTGTTAGAAATGTATAAATTTGGATTACTACCATTGGGAATGTTTAAAAAAATTAAATTCTACTAAAATATGGCCCTGCCCAAGATGCATATACTCTGACCCTCCATCAGCCTAACCTGGGGGGAGCTAGTCTGTGGAGATAGAGACTTACTTAGCAGTGCCTCAACTGGGACCTTGGGCCAAGGTCTCAAACCCATCACTGAAATCATTTCAGCCTAAATATCCCTCCTCCTCATTGCTGATCAGCCCAAGCATCCTGTTTCCCTTAAACCCAACTGAAATTTATTGTCCTCAAGATGCTGTTAGTGGCAGGAGTACCAACTGGCATAACTTCTTTGGAATACAGATGGGCAATATATAGCAATATTAATATATGGTAATCTTAAAGGAGTCTATATTTATGATTCAGTAACCCCCATGCTGGGTTATATGCAAAGGTGTAATAACATTGCACGGTTATTTATTACAGCAACTCTTTCAAAAATATACAGTGAGAGGGGCTGTTTCTTTAAATAACTGTGTAGCCACGTGATGGAATATTACTCTATCATGATAAAATTATGCATTTGAAAAATATATTTAGTGATGTGAGAAAGTGTTGACGACGTCATGTTAAGGCCAGACAGAAATAAAAACGTAGGTATGTAACTGTTCATGTTTGTGCCAGTGGGGTGGGGGGGGGGGGGGGGGGGGGGGGGGGGTGTGAGTGGCTCACACACAAATCCAAGGAGACCATTTTCCCCTTTCCCTGGTCTCCTTGTCGAGGATCTTTTTCACTTAATGCACCGTGGATATGTTTCATTAGAACTCTCTGGTAGCTGGGTTACTTGGACATCAGGGATACCATTCTATTAGAAAGGAGATGCTCTTCATTCTAAAATTTTCCTTGACCTTTAACCTGGTATGCTACTATTGAGGTAAGGGAGTCAGGAAGGAAACTAAAATGTATCAAATGCCTAATAATTTAGAGACATTTGCTAGGCCCTCCACCCATGTCATCTAGTAATTCTCAGCTATTCTCACACTCTCTTTTTAATATGGAACTTCAACACATCTATATAGCATTCTATTCATTCTGTTCTGTTTTAGGCCTGAGGTGCTATTTTGTTCCTGTCAACCGTACAAAGTTAAGGAGTCTTAACCCTGACCCAGATCCAGTACCCAGGTAGGGTACTGTTGTCCACTGACAGATGCTACTAACATTGCTGCCAGCCTGGATCTCTCAATCATGCTGCTTCTAGCTGTATTCCATCTGCCCACCTGTTTGGGCTTCTCTGAGGCCAACTGCTTGCCTGGCCTCCCACCAGTTGCCTAATAACACTCTACTTTCTGCAACCCATGTTCCACCTGCCCTCCTGGGTGGCCATCAGCACCAGCTGCAGTTAAACCCTCAGCACCAGTCTAGTTCCAAGTGCAAAGGTCTCCCTGCCCACTGATGCACCACTGCAGTTAACCCTGCCATGCCCGGGTGTAACACCTCGATGGTTCTTAAAACATTATGTGCCATGGCATATACATTGTAAGATTTTTCAGGATATTCCTTTTTTGATCTTTTAGCTGTTCCCTTTTCTCCAAATTAAGTTATTTGGAAGGAGTGATATGCTGAAATTTGAGTGTATTTTTTGAAGAGAAAAAACACAGCTGGTTTAATATTCCTGTCCTTCAATCCACTTCACACTGGAGAATGGAGGTGAAGCCAAGTTGTGAAAAATAATAAAGCCAATTATTTTGTCTGTTCCTTTGTGTGATATACAGCACCTTTTGTTTTTTTTAAAAAAAAGCATAGATCAGCGAGTACAAATTGGTACTTCTGTCGCCCTGGGTATACCGTGCCCAGATCATCAATTATGATTACAGCCTTGTGAGTTTGCTCCAACAAGGAGTAAGAGAGAGCTATGCTATCATGAAGGGGAGCTCTGGGCTCTCAGGCTGTGCCTCCTTTGGTGGTCTCAGCTCTGCCTGTTCCTAAAACTGAGCCCAATGATTTCTTCCTCTATCTTCAGCCCTGCCCTGGAACAACATAGCAATTTAGTTTTGTAGCTGGAAGACTTAAATTACTAAGCTGCGTGCTGGTGAGACTAATACTGAGTCCTCTCCTGGTCATCGGCCTTTTTCTTTCTCTGGCCTTGGTCCCAAGGTGTACTCCCATGGAGACTACTGCCACCTCCCCGGGTCACCACTCTTGGTGAATGTCACAGGTAGAGTAACAGTGAATTGCATATAAAGATAGCCAAGAGTCATTTGGTATTTGAGGAAAATCACAAAGAGGACACCGAACTTAATTAAAAAGCACAAGTTAGGAGAGCCAAGGAAATAGCATGAATAGCCTAGTCTTTCCAGTATGAGTGGTCTTCATTTGTCCTGAATATCATCAGCCGCCCAAGGCGCTGCCATGCTTCTCTGCCTAGCTGCCCACTCTCACACCTTCTACCTGAAAAGAAGCTCGCTTGCTACTTAATGCCAATTACAGGGGCTCAGTGAGGTGGTTAGGAGGTGCTGAGCATCGGGTTCCTGCCAGCTGCCCCACTGCAGTATTCCCGTTATCGGCATGGTCATTTTTGCTCGGGCCCCAGCTGCATCAGGCTGCTTGTGTTGAAAACCCAAGTGGGGCCACTCCCATGTTTTGAAGTTCTCCTCTGGTTGTTTGGAGCTATAATTTCCACCTTCAGTTTGTTCCTACTGTACTTCAAGAGGTGTTAAGGGTTTTAAAAAATAGTCTGATAGGTTATTAAGAGGGATTTTCAGCTGGAGGATGCTGTCAGTTTTTCTCAGGCATCCAGCTTGTTCTGAAATTTGGATTCTTCCATCATCAGTGTCATTTTCATCTGACTTCCTGACGCTACCTTTGGCAGTTACAGTCAGAAACAACATTTCACACACTCTCTTGTATCAGAGCAAAAATATGGTCTTGATGTAAGATTGTGCTAAGACGTTCAGCAAGCAACTCTCAGTCCCCGCCACACTCCCAGGCAGGGGAGACAGTCAATTTCATATACCTGGATTGTCTCTGAGCAGCCCATCCCAGGATAACACCCTCCATACCCATGTTTGCTGTATTCTGTGTCCGTTTCTTTTAAACTTTCATATTAAAAATTCAGGCTTTGAATTGAGTATAGGAGAATATTAAGCATCAAATATTATCAAAGGAAAGGGAATGAGGAGATAGAAAAAAAAAAAGAAGGGTGCCAACCTGGAGTCAGAATACCTGGGTTAATGTCTTGGCTCTGAATGACTAGCATTTTGCCTGGCATCGCAGAGCCACAGAGATCTTATGGTCTCCCTCCTTCATTTTACTCTTCACAGAACCAGACGATGACAGAGATTGGCTAGATTTCATAGACACAGGAATGTCCAAGTATATTAAGTTATATACCTGCGAGTTCTGTATTTCCCTAGGGAACTTCCACAGAGACAGAAAGAAGAGATTTGGCAGCATTCATGATGACATTCAAAGTGAGCATTTTAAAACATCTTATAGCGTGTGACAGTTGATGTCCACATCTTTATATTGAAATGAGAGTTAGGGAGCATCTGTCTATTTCATGATGACAGATTCATGCTCAATAAATTTAGAGAAGTTGGTGCAGAGTAGAAAATTGAGATAAAAGGCATATCACATCTTACTACATATCTGATCATTAATTTGTTTTTCATACAATTTTTTTAAAAAAGCAATACTAAAGTGTATAAAATAAAACATTTTTGTATATTTACTTCATTAATACCCTAGCCCTGGATGCATTTAATCTCTCTTTTAACAAAAATAATATTTTTCTTTATATTCTACATATTTTGCCTAATCACTGAGCTCATCCAAAGTGAAAGTTATATTAGGATTTGCATTAGCAAATATTTGAAATTTGAGTTATAATTAGTCAAATCTATAACATCTCTGAGAAGATTACCATTTTTTCTTAGAACAAGAATAAGATATTTTAATATTCAGCTAGTAACAATACTTCTTAGGTCAGGAAAATAGAGTTTTTAATAAACTGACATTTTATCGCCGCTTAGAAGCTTGATGCCATACGTTAAACTTCTGCAGTTAGTCCATAAGATAAATGCAGATTGAAGACTTTCATAGGATTTTCTGCTTATAATCTCAATATGTGTTCATTGTGTAAAATTTGGAAAATAAAGAGAAGCTTAAAAAGATTATCTACAATCCCATCGGCAAGAGATAAGTAATAAGTAAGCATTTCTTTCTTTCAGTATTTTTTTTACTGTATGTGTGTATAAAAATACAGATATAATTGAATTATATGATTGTTTGCTCTTCTTTCCCAAAATTGATTTATAAATCATCTTCCAACGCTAAATTATAGTTTCAAAATTATAAATGTCTTTACAGTTTTTATGAAATGCCATATAGTTATTATGAAATTTTATAATTTATATGTAAAATTATAAATATATGTATATGGAAATGTATATATATATATATATATATATATATATATATATACACACACACACATATATATATATAGAAAGACAAAAGTAAATCTCACTCCAAATCCTACAACTCAGTTATAAATATTTTAAAAGAATTAGCAAACATCCTTCCAAACACCACTGGATGCTTATTTGTACCTATCTGTATTTATATGTTAAAAGTATTGAGTTCATACTGATTTCTCCAATTCCAGTCCAAGGTCCTACTATTCATTCTAGCCTTCCCCCCTTTCCTTATTCATAACTTCTTTCTCCAACAATGAAAAACATAGATTTGTTATCTTTGGCACATTTACTTATTTGTTTATTTCTAATATGCACATAAAGAATTTCAGAATTGTTAGCCTATACCTCTATGAAAAACAAATTTACTAACTGGAGTACAGTACTTAGGCCAACAGCGCTGGCAAATCTTTCTGTAAAGGACCAGATAGTAACTGTAGGAAACTGGCAAAAAATAAAGACAAAGTCTTCCCTCAGATATACACATAGCCACCTTCCTTCCTTCCTTCCTTCCTTCCTTCCTTCCTTCCTTCCTTCCTTCCTTCCTTCAAGCCGTGCTTAGATGGCTGTCTTTGCACTGAGGCACCTCCATGGCCTAATGAGATTATAACCCCTCCCTATCCCACCTAGGCCATCCTCATCCCTCTTTCTCTACTTTGTTTCCCCTTGCACTTATCACATTGTATCATACCCTCAGTCCATCCACTCTAATACACGTTTCCACACACACACGTTTTTAAATATATACTTTAACATCTCTAAAATGTGACTATTTCTTACAATCAATAATAGATCATTTACTTGGGGGTTTAAATTATGTCAGCATTTGCAATCAGTAGTGTTCCAGGTTTGATAAAGCAGGGTATATGATTTGCTTTTGTCTTTTGTTTACTTTGTATCTTGCCCTTTTAGAATGCAAAAGGCACAACTCCAGAGTTATTAAAGGGGATATTCTAACTGCTGTAAACCCCAAATCTCAGTGGATTAACACAACAAGAGTTTAAGTTTATTTTTCTCTTGTGTCATTAAGGGCTGTGTGTTCCATTTGGGGCCTAAGTGTCCTCTGTTGGATCCTGTACCTCCAACCAGCTTAAAATGATGAGGGTTGAAGATCGCTTAAGTATATAGGAGCAAGCCTGCTCTCTGTTTCTGTGTTAATCAGATTATGCTAATGGCTATGTTGTTATGGGTTGAATCCTGTCCCCCCAAAAGACATGTTGAAGCTCTGGTACCTGTAACTGTAACCTTGTTTAGAAATAAAGTCTTTGCAGGTGTAATCAAGTTAAGATGAAGTCATACAGGGTTAGGGTAGACCCCAAATCCAATGACCAGTAGCCTCATAAGGAGAAACAGGTTTGGAGATATAAAGTTCCTGTGATAGGAGAGGCAGAGATTGGAGTTATACAGCCACAAATCATGGAATGCCAAGGATTGCTGGCAACAGAAACTAGAAAAGACAAGGAAGGAGTATTTCCTAAAGCCTTTGGAGGGACCATGACCCTATCAACACCTTAATTTTGGACTTATAACCTCTAGACCTGTGAAAGAATCCATTTCTATTGTTTTAAGCTGCCCAGTTTATAATAATTTGTTACAGCTGCCCTAAGAAACTAATACCCAGCTCCTGATACCAAAATCTGTATCAGTCAGGGTTCTACAGAGAAACAGAACCCCCATGTATATGGGGAAACAAAATATATATTATTCCACACAGGGCCTTAGCATCCTCTGTTAGATTCACTATCTCCAGCCAGCTTAAAAAGTGAGATTTGAAAATCACTGAATATCTAGAAATAATAGGAGGGTAGATATAAATATAGATACGGACATATCCCCTACTGGTTCTGTTTGTCTGTTTCTTCTGTTTCTATATAATTAATAGAATTGCATACATGTATGTAACATTTATTATATAATCATTTCTAATTTATATATACATTTTTTTGAGATTTATTTAAGGGAAATGGCTCATGTTACTGTGGAGACTGGCAAGTCTGAAATCAGTAGGGCAGGCTGTCAGATGGGAAATTTAGGCAGGAGCTGATGCTGCAGTCTTGAGAAAGAATTTTTCCTTTTGCAGGAAATCTCAGTTTTTGCTTTTAAGGCCTTCAAGAAACTGTGGGATAAGGCCCATCCACCTTATTGAGGATAATCTTCTTTACATAAAGCCCTCTGATTGCAGACGTTAACCACATCTACAATTACATTTATAGCAACACCTAGATTAGTGTTTGATTAAATAACTGGACACTGTAGCCTAGCCAAGTTGGTATATGCCACATATACCAAACTATCACTATAACAAACTAAATCAAAGTTTATACTACTTGACACACAAAAAATGTGTTTCTCTTTCATGGTAAGATATTGTGCTTGTTGGTGGGGATGGGAATGAGTGCTGGCCTCCACAGGGTCACAGAGCAGATCGGGAACCCATTTAGGAAATCAGAACTCATTTAGAAGTTCCTCCCTTTAGGGCGGTCAGAGAATTGTTTAAAACAGTCCAGGAGGGCTTCCCTGGTGGCGCAGTGGTTGAGGGTCTGCCTGCCGATGCAGGGGACATGGGTTCGTGCCCCGGTCCGGGAGGATCCCACGTGCCGCGGAGTGGCTGGGCCCGTGGGCCATGGCCGCTGAGCCTGCGCGTCCGGAGCCTGTGCTCCACAGGCAATTTACATCCCGCCCATCAGAAAAAAAAAAAAAAAAAAAAAAAAAAACCAGTCCAGAAACTAGAATATATCCCTATTCTTACATTGGCCAGAACTCAGAAATATGGCTCCCCTTAACTGCAAGGGTGGCTGGGAACTTTAGTCTTTCTGTGATCAAGAGGAAAATGAGGTGGTTTGAATGAATAAAAAGCCCTGTCTGCCGCATAGGAATTTTTTTTTTATTCTGCTCTGTTCACTGACATATCCCAAGCATCCAGAATATTATACTCTGAAACATATTTGTCGAAGTCCTAATGAAAAAAGAAACTATCAGTATAAAATAAATAATAAATATAAGAAATTCTAAAGCTTTAACATATTATTTATTAAAATATACTTGAACAACTGAATTCTCCCACTAAAGGATAGAAACAGCACAGCTATGTACTCTTTAAAAGCAACACACTTTTTGAAAGCAACACACTTTAATGATAACAAATTAGAAAATAAAGGGATGGGAAGAGATACTGTTCAAATATATTTTTTAAAAATGGAAAGCATAAAGTTTAAAGAGAGTCTCTGTATTAATGAGAGGCAAGTTGCCAGGTAAAGTTAATGGGATGAATCAGGATAAAGAGGAACACTAAGTAACAAGAAGAGCACAATTTATCAAGATGATAACCAGTCATTAACCAATATAAACCAATCTACATAGCAACTAAATATATAAGGTAAAATACATTAGATTTATAAAAAAGCAGCTTGATACAAATACAATTATATAATTATAATGGAAACTTCCAATATATCTTCTGTCATGGTTGAAGAGATCTGTAGAGAAACATACATAAAGACAGATAAATTAACTAAAACCATCAATACCGTAAATAACTGGGACTTTAGGTCATTTTCTACATATCAGTGAAGTAAAATAAATCACAGACAATGGCAGAAATTATAAAAGCGAGCTAGCTAGCTAATATGTTCTGGTGAGTGACTCTTTTTATGTACCTCGTTTATTTGCTTCAAAACCATTTCCTTTAGTGCCTCTTTCTAACTAAGTCTCATTATACATAGTGATGGACTCTGCACTTAGGCCCTGTTGATACACTACTGCTACAGGGTGTATTTACCCAGATATAAAGAAGTTCTTGGGAAGTTGGAGTTCTGTGCAGTGAAAAGGGCAATCTCTGGAGACAAAAGACTGGGTTTGAATTCTGACCTTGCCCTCACTAAAGTAACTGAATGCCTCTTACAGATGCAAAATGTATCTGGAATCACAAACTTGAGTTCAAATTCACACTATAATTTGCCAGTTATATGATATTAGGCAATTTACTTAACCTTGTCGAGATTCCATGTTCTTATCTCTAGATGAGAAAGCATCTCTAGAGATGCAGTTCTGTCTGTAACTTCAGTAAGCTTTTACATAGTAGTACAAATAGTTTATCTTCTAGGATCCAAAAGTCCTCTGCAGTCCCCATTTCAAATGTTAGAATAGCTAAAAAGCCAATTGAGACACTTTTTGCAAAATAAAGGAAATGTTTCCCCAAAAGAGCAAAGAGGGGTTAATTAAGGCAGTGTTAATATAACAGATTCTGTCACTTCCATTTGTCAAATTTCCAAAACATAGGCTAGAAATTGAAAGAACTTCACGTGTTACAGGCTTGTTTTGAGTTTTATATATACACAAGTGACAGTGCTTAATGCAGAACTTGCTTAATGGGTGATCAATACTTATTAACTATCTTCTTTCCTTTGATATCTGGGAGTAAAATTAAGTTGATGGAGCTGCATCATTGCTCTCGCTGCCACAAATACTGACAATCGTCCATTGGGATTTTCCTACTCAATAAATGTCTTCCTGACGAAGCCAAATGGTTTCCTTTCTCACATATATATTATGATTGAAAATGGGGAATTGCTGATTTACAAAATAAGTTGTGATGCTGATAGAAAAATGTCAATAATGTGCTTATACATGTAAGGCACAGGGGATTAAAACATGCCTGGGCAGGCAAAAAGAGAGCAATGGTATTAAACATCCTAATAAATATTTGATAGAAGGACAGAAATTGAGGGAAATGGATATACTTGGAAGAGGAAGAAGCAAGAAAAGAATAAGGAAATGTAACATTTGCCTCAGGTCTTTAAAATATGCAAGAGAGAAAAGTTGACATGGAAGAGTGTAAATATTTCAGCAAAAGAAAAAAGAAACGCTTGAAATGAGAAATACACAAGACAGTAGATGTTCTGTTTTATCCACTTTGAATGTTTCTGTGAGAGTCGAGCATAAAAAGTACTGAGAAGGAATATTAATGCAGTCTAACCTTCAAGCTACCATAGGTCCACGCACAAAGACCCACACACACGTGAGGATTTAGTAGATCTCAAACTGAAAGTGCATAAGAATAACCCTGAGAGTTTATTAAATATACAGCTTATAGAATTTGCATTTTTACATGCACTTTGGCTGATTCTAATATAGATGTTTGACAGTCCACAATTGAGAAACACTCTCTAGTTTTTCTGTACTTCGTCATTACCCTTAGAGGGGTGGATTTCCAACTAACATTTTCATCTTGTTTCCTGGGTGCGATTATAGATTCAGAACAACTTAGAGAATTGAAAATCATCTTTTTAGTTATGCAGCAGAACCCACTAAGATTTGAATGAGCACTCTTTATTGAGCAGAACATTCATGGGAGTTTTTCTAACCTATGGTTTGTGGTTACAAGAGAAGAAAGAGATGGCAGGCAAACTTGGCACAAGATTCAAAAGAAAAGAGACTTGAAGCATCCCTGAAAGAGAAGGTAATCCAGCCCACAATGCTAAGAAGATATTCGATATCAGCATTCTGAAATTTGGGGAATTATAGCAGCAGATGATGATGCTGCCTTCCAAAGGTCTATTAAAATACGTGTGTATGGAACAAATAGAGTTCACTTTGAGGGATTTCTGAATGATGATTATTCAATATCAAGCAGAATTGGAAGAGGAAGGCTGTTTAATATTAATTCATGAAGGACTGCTAAAAATTCAATGGTAGAAGATTCTCTACTTGAAAAAGCAGACCAACCAGCAGGAA
>NW_006785906.1:1209259-1213915 GCF_000442215.2 Lipotes vexillifer
CAGGAATGAAAGATTATAAGAATAATACCAAGGTGTTATGTGTGTGTGTGTGTGTGTATACACATATATACATATACACATATATACACACAATATAAAGATGATAAAACAAATAAATAATTACAGAAGAATTGCATATAATATGGCATAACAGCTTATACTTAGTTTCTAGAAAAAATATGTCCATTTATAAGCAACATGAATTAAAATTATCATTGAGTTCTGTAGTAGTTTGTTTTTTGGTTTATGGTTCAAATACAACCAAATAAAACATAACAAATGCATACCTACTATGTATGAGAGATTGTGCTTGTACTTTTAGCAATTAAAATTGTGTTCAGCTGCAAGTAACAGAACACCCAATTAAACAATGATTTCAGTAAACTAGGGGTTTTATTTGTCTGAAGTGATGAGAAGTACAGAGGTGTAGGGAGTCTGGGGCTGGTACAGCACTACAAAGTGTCCTTGGAATTTTAGATCTTTAACTTATTCTCATCAACCATGTCAGCATGTGGCTTCCATCTTCATTCTGGTTGCCTCATAACTGCAGGAAGTCTGTGCCATCCAACTCCAGGCTGAAAGGAGGAGGAGGGCACCTAACAAATGGCTAAATCTTTTAATAAATGATTAAGTGTTCCCTAAGAAAGCGATTTGCTGAAAGACAACCTAGAAATTGTCTGTTCTAATGCTATACAGCAGAACTATGTCATAGAGCCACCGTAAACGGTACAAGGAAGGCTGAAAAACTGCGTATTTAATCTGAGTACATTAACACTTTGAAAAAATTATGATAGAGTGGAGAATAGATATCAAGTAGGCAAATAGAAATGCCTATAAAATTAGATATGTTATCTAATTTAAGCATTTTTTAAATCATATGCATTTTATTTCTTAAATAGATGAAGACATTCAGACATATTGATAGAAAGGTTAAGTAACCTGCCTGAGGTCACATGAGGTTACTAAAGACAAAAGCAGGAATTAAAGCCCATGTAAACAAATGTTAATATCTTTTTCCAGCGTATAACATTCGTCCAGGTACCACCAAGCAATATATTCCTTAGAAAGTCAATTTCAAAAAAAAAAAACAAAAAATTTGTTCATCATTAGCCAGTCACGTGGTCAATGCCTTTTGATTGTAGAGATTGCATTTTTTCATCCTAGACTGAAACCATTTTTAGGGCGCAGGCCATGTCTTCAACATTTTTTTTTTTTTAAAAGAAGATGTTGGGGGTAGGAGTTTATTAATTAATTAATTTATTTTTGCTGTGTTGGGTCTCCATTTCTGTGCGAGGGCTTTCTCTAGTTGTGGCAAGCGGGGGCCACTCTTCATCGCGGTGCGCGGGCCTCTCACTATCGCGGCCTCTCTTGTTGCGGAGCACAGGCTCCAGACGCGCAGGCTCAGTAGTTGTGACTCACGGGCCTAGTTGCTCCGCAGCATGTGGGATCTTCCCAGACCAGGGCTCGAACCCGTGTCCCCTGCATTAGCAGGCAGATTCTCAACCACTGCGCCACCAGGGAAGCCCTCTTCAACATTTTTGTATCCCTGATACTTAGTATTGATTGGTATAAACAGAGATATCAAGCTGGATAAATCTGGATTTAGAGACTATTTTTTCAGCTTACAGAATCTGGGGGAGAGGGTTTTGTTCTTATTGTTGTTGTTTTTAATTTTTCTAATACCCACACAAGGCATCATAGAACATGTTATAGAGTATGCATTTAGCAAATTCTTGCTAAAGGTTTAAATAAACAATTAAAATATGATTTTGTATGGATGTAAAATATATATGTGCATATATATATATATATATATATATGTAGAGTAAGAAGAATAGCAGTAAAAAGAGCAGTGCCTATTAGAATTATGATTCATTTGGTTAAAAGGTCACACAGAGCTGGAAAAATATTAATTGATAATTGATAAATTATCAATTATCAATTAATAAAAATATTAATTGATAAACTCGACCTGGGTTTCACTGTGATGAATTTCATTCATTCAATCCAAAAATATTTGTTGAGCACCTACCTTATACCAGCCATTGTCCTAAACATCATGGATACAGTGAATAAAACAGTGAACGTATTGTTATGGGTTGAATTGTGTCCCCAAGATTCATGCATGGAAGTCCTAACCTGCAGTACCTCAGAACGTGACCTCATTTGGAGATGGAGTCTGTAGAGGGGTAATCAAGTTAAAATGAGGTCATCAGGGTGGCCCTAATCCAATATGACTAGTGTCCTTATAGAAAGGGGAAATTTGAACACAGGCGTCCACAGAGAGAGAATATCATGTAAAGATGAAGGCAGAGTCGGGGTGATACATCTTTGGCTAAGGAATGCCAAAGATTGCCAGAAAGCCACCAGAGACTAACAGGGGGGCATGGAACAGATTCTCCCTCACAGCCCTCAGAAGAAACTAACCCCTCTGACATCTTGATCTCGGACTTCCAGCCTCCAGAACTCCCTCTGACACCTTGATCTCGGACTTCCAGCCTCCAGAACTGTGAAACCATAAATTTCCACTGTTTACCCCACTTTGGAGCACTTTGTTTTCGCAGCCCTAGCAACTATACACAAGTGAAGCCCCTCCCTTCTGGAACTTTACATTCTAGTCTGGAGCAGGGAGGGAAATAGATAATGTTGCATATAGTAATAAAGTCTAAGGAGTAAAGAAGACCAGGGGGAAGGAGATAAAACATACCGTCTTATGTAATAGGATCTCTGATAAAAGGACGTTAGAAGTGAAAGGAGGTAGGGATTGAGTTGTGTTGATATCTGGAGGAAGAATATTTAAGGGCAGGGGAACAGCCAGTCCATAGCTCCTGGGAAAAAGAGTGCTTCTGGGTTAGAAGAGCTGCCATGAGGTCAGGTGGTTCAATTAGAATAAGGGACAGAGAATGGTAGCTGTATAGTCAGAGATTTAATGGAGGAGCAGGTGGTATAGGTCCGTGTTTTATTTTGTTTTTGTTTTGTTTTGTTTTGTTTGCAGTACGCGGGCCTCTCACTGTTGTGGCCTCTCCCGTTGCGGAGCACAGGCTCTGAACGCGCAGGCTCAGCGGCCATGGCTCACGGGCCCAGCCGCTCTGCGGCATGTGGGATCTTCCCGGACCGGGGCACGAACCCGTGTCCCCTGAATCGTCAGGCGGACTCTCAACCACTGCGCCACCAGGGAAGCCCCGTGTTTTATTTTGATGATAACTTTTGTTTCTATTCTAAGTGACATAGAAAGCCATGGGAGGGACTTTTCAGCAAAGGAATAATGTGATCTGACTCAAAATTTCAAAGGATCTCTCCAGCTGCTTTGTGGGAAGAGACTGTGGAGAGGGGGTCAGAGTTGGAAGCAGAGAAGTCAGGGAGGAGGCTAATGTGCTAAAAACTTCCAGGTGTGAGATGCAGCTGGTTTGTGCCAGAAAGGTGGTGGAGGGAAAGATGAGATAGGCAAGTGAAGGGTCGGCTGAAACATCACAAATATAACGGGAAGCTTGCCAGAGAAATGGAGACCAGATCTATGGAGGATGCTATAGGAAGTTTCTGTTTAAGAGAAGCAGTAAAGGAGAGGGAATTGAATGTTAGTACTGGAAGGAATAGATGAAGTTGGTGTCCAGGAGAATCTGGCTTGCTACAGTCATGAAGCCATCCAGAGCAATGGCGTCATCAACCAACACATAATTTATTCCTACTACTCATATCTCTGAGTGACATTTATGGACCCTAGTGAGCTGTGGTCACAATTTAGTCCCTGCAATGAGCAAATGAATTTCATTTTCCCTAGAGAAGGCTCAATTTGAGCAAGGGGGGAAATGTCATTATTTTAATCTCCTATGGCTTTGAACCCCTTATCTAGGATTTACATCCACCTATTAATATGAAGAAAAGGAAATTCCTTAAAACAAAAATTCAAGCTGATTTGATATCAACTAAGTAAAAATGTTTGGTTTAATAAAAGCAAATGCCCATAGCAAGAATAATTCAATAGTAAGTTCTTAAGTAGTTTGAAGTCCCACAAAATTTGTTGAAAATTTCTTTGCACCTAGCTGTTTGCATATATTGTTTAGTAACCATATATTTTTTAGTAACCATTATCTTATTGTATATTCCAATTTTTGCAACAGCAAGAAATGCCCATTTAAAACAAGATTTTTTTAATAAAATAAAATGTAGGGATAACATGACTATATCGAGTTCAGTGTAATTGTATCTAATATTGCAGTATAATAAGCTAATCAGCCTTCTTGATTTTGTAGCAGTAACAAATCTCAGTCTAAAAAATGTGGAGTAGATGTGTATACAAAGCCATTTGTGTCGTGGGTTCAAAGAGTAAGTACTTGAAACCTGGGTTTGAATCCCAGCATTGTTAGTCACAAGTTGAAGGATCTCGTTAACCTCTATGTGCCTCAGTTTCATCTCTAACATGGGAATAAAAATAGCAATTCATAGGGGCTTCCCTGGTGGCGCAGCGGTTGGGGGTCCGCCTGCCGATGCGGGGGACGCGGGTTCGTGCCCCGGTCCGGGAGGATCCCACATGCCGCGGAGCAACTAAGCCCGTGGGCCGTGGCCGCTGGGTCTGTGCGCCGCGGCGGGAGGGGCCGCAGCGGTGAGAGGCCCGCGTACCGCAAAAAAAAAAAAAAAAAAAAAAAAAAAAATTCAAAA
>NW_006785906.1:1213933-1252452 GCF_000442215.2 Lipotes vexillifer
AAAAAAAAAAAAAAAAAAAAAAAATAGCAATTCATAAAATTGCTATAGGTTTTAAATTAATTAAGACGTGTAAAGTGTACAGATAAACGGCTGCTTAGAATAAGCCCTCAAAGATTTAAGCTATATTATTATCTTCGTTATTTAAATTTCCTTATTTTCTATCTCAAGTTCCATTTCATTGGGTTAGAGAAAAGTGTAATCACAGTTCATCCTTGACTCCTGTTCCCTGAGGATAGCGTCCCAGTTCTGTAAAGAGGTGTGGTTTGCCCAGTGCCCGGGCACCGGTGCAGCTGCAAGAGGTGGTAGATGGGCAAATCCTCTGTGCTCTTGTCTATCCATGCTGGAATCTGCTGAGGTGTCCTCACTACTGTCATTTGTTTAGTCCACAGAGGCCATTGCTGCAGACTGTAGTCTTCCCAACCTCCTAGCTCATGTATGTCAGGCTCTCGGTGATTGTGCCTATCAGGTTCATGGGGAATAAATTGACACGCCTAGCTGCTACCCACCCTGGTGGATCTGAGGGTCATCTCTCTGGCTCCTCTAGCATCCCATCCTTCAGTGTAAAGCTGAAGTCGGGAGAGCAGTGGACATGGGGTACTCTGGTCTTGCTGCCTCCAGGGACTGTAGTTAGTTCAAGGCAGCCCTGTTTGGGAAGCTGTTTCCCTTCCTCTAGTTGGAGCAGTGGGATGGTGAGAAGTGCATGATTTGGCAGCAGCAGTGTGCATACATTTTTCTGAAGGTCACCTCCCAGGCCTTTTGGCTTTCCTCCATTTCTTCCCTTCACCTAGAAACCTTTAACGTATGAATTTGCAGGGGAGCCTTGTTCTTTGTCTATACCATCAAATCTAGTATTTTATATTTCAGTTCCTTCTGAGCCAAGGATTTTGCAACTCACAAACTTTTTTTTTTAATTGCTAAGACCTCCCTCCCCGGAAGCAACAGACAAAATACCGGATAGAAGGAACTATCTTCACGTAGAAACTCTTTAACGTATTAATTTGCAGTGGAGCCTGGTTCTTTGTCTATACCATCAAATCTAGTATTTTATATTTCAGTTCCTTCTGAGCCAAGGATTTTGCAGCTCACAAACTTGTTTTTTTAATTGCTAAGACCTCCCTCCCCCTAAGCAACGGACAAAAGAATACAGGATAGAAGGAACTACCTGTAACTGAAGTCACATTGAGTAAAACTTCAAAAATCCATGCAGCGATTTAATTTTTCTTTATTTACTCAAATACTCTCTCTGTGCCAGGAACTGTCCTGGGATCTATAATATAAAGACATACTAAGCATGGCTTTTTTTTATTAAGTTGCTTATAGCCATCTGGGGGAAGATGAGCAAGAAAACAAAGAACTATAATAGAGTGTGATGAACCTACAGTACATAAATATAAAAGATTCCATGAAAGACTATTTCTATTGGAGACAGTGTGTGGGAAAAGATATGCATTCCAGAGCTAGTTGTGTTTAAAAGTTATGAAAGGAGTTCACCAGACTGCACGTGAGCAGGGTGAGGCTTTGGAATTGAAGAAGGAATGTGGAGGTGGGGCTGGAGAAGCAGGATGGCGCTGGATCATTAATGTTTGACTTACATGGCACGCTAGGCAAGGTGGAAAGTTTTCTGCGGGGACAGCGGCATGATTTAATGAAATTACGTGCTTCCCATCTTGGGAAGCAAATTAGCCCATCTTGAGCAAATTAGTACACCTTTCTGAATCTCAGTTTCCTCATCTGTAAAATAGTATCTGCAGAAAGGATGCTGTGGGGATGAGTCAGCAGGATGTCATATAGACTCACAAGTCTATCATTTGTAGATGGTAGCTTTGAAGAATAACATTGTAGACTCTATTCATTTGCTTTGCTAATGTCTAAGTGATGTAAAATTAGAACTTTATAAATTCATCCATACTCAGCTTTTGACATCCCCACAGCATTTTGAAAAGGTTATCTCACTAATAGGATGCCCGGCAGCGTGATTATTTTTCTCCACATATCTAGAAAACACAGAGAGTTATCAAGACTGTAGAAGCGGGTAGTGGGGGGATGAGGGTGAGGACTTCAAAGTACCTGAATTCCACTGGGTTCCAAGATAATTATAGGCAAAATTAGATAATAGTTTCTTCCATTATTTTAATAAAGATGCTTTCCCTGGTTTTTCTACCCTACGAAGAATTCAGCTACTCTGGGGTAAGCCATTATTGGGTGAAGGCTCTACCAGTTTAATTTCCATTTCTTTATTTCTGTTAAAAGAAGCTTACATTTGTCCTATGTTATTAACTACTTAATAGATTTAGGAAGCAGGTAGCAAAAGAAGAATTGTTCTTTGCGTTTAAATGGACCAAATAATACCCTCAGCTGGTTATGCATTTAGGGGGAAAGAAATTGCTACATTTTAAGTCTGCAAAAGTAATCCATTAGTGAGCCCAAGTGTGTTGTCTGTTGTTCTCGTTATCGAGCATTCCCAGGTGTTCAGGGGTTTATGAGTCTAAATTGTCGTGACTTTTAAACTTGGTAATAGAAATATCCAGCATAAGGATCATAAGCTATGAAACTATTCCCATACCAGTGCTTTTTACAAAAAAATTTACAGCATTAAATATTAAATTAAGATGTTCCCCAATATTGGAATGTGTTAACTTGTCAGAATGAAGCTAAGAAACAAAATTAGTAGTAGAAACCATAGGGTTGCCAAGTTTTCTTCCCAGTTGCCTGATTTTATGTATCATTTTAACAGCACAATACCAAATATTAGGCACCATGAGTATGTGCATTTAAACAAATAAATCGATTGATTTATTCAGATACTCATTATCCGTCTATTTGTGGATTCAGTCAACAAAAATGCTTTGAGCATTTACTACCTGCTAGATAGGGCACATAGTCTGGAAGGAGGCGAGACTGCCAGACAAATGACCGCAAGATAGAATTGAAAGAGCAAAGTGTTATTAGAAAGGGCACCTCTTGGGGAATTGTTTGAGCTGAGTCTGAAAAGAGCAAGATAAAGCAGTTCTTCCAAAGATCAGGAGCTCTAAGAAGCATGTTGTATTGAAGCACTTTCTTTCATTCCACGAACTGAGCTGAGTTTGTGTATGGAACAGAGGCAGGGGATGAGCACAGGAGTGAACATGGCTGCCATGGATGGCTGTGGATAAAAGCCTCGTTGAGGCTTTTCTCTGCAACCTTAGTGGCTACCAGTGCTTCCCTCTTCTCCCAAAGAACATTGAAATAAGAACTTCTTGGGCTTCCCTGGTGGCGCAGTGGTTGAGAGTCCGCCTACCGATGCAAGGGACATGGGTTTGTGCCCTGGTCCGGGAAGATCCCACATGCCGCAGAGCAGCTGGGCCCGTGAGCCATGGCCGCTGAGCCTGCGCGTCCGGAGCCTGTGCTCCGCAACGGGAGAGGCCACAACAGTGAGAGGCCCGCGTACCTCAAAAAAAAAAAAAAAAAAAAAAAAGAACTTCTTATATAAGTAGTCACTTGCCTGAACATCTCAGTTCATTGAGGTGATAGAAGAGGAAAAGAAAAGCCTTTCCTCTTTCTTTTTTTTTTTTTTTTTTTTTTTTTTGTTCCCTGCAGGTGATTCACAATTCAGTGAGGAATAACCTATGTAACTCGAAATATAGTTTGTGTGTGTGTGTGTGTGTGTGTGTGTGTGTGTGTGTTTTAATGGAAGCCTATTGAAAGTGTCCAGAAAATCTGGAAGACTAAGGTAGAAAATCTCGCCTGAGAGAAAGCATTATAGTTTATAAGCATGATTTACTTTTTTAAAAATCTCACAATGGTATATACCTCATTGAGAAAGAAAGTTGGTGGGGTTATGAAAAATATTCAATAAACGTTTACTTTCCATCTGCTATTTGAAAGGCAGAAGGGGAAGTGGAGAAGGGGCAGGCAAAAGATCCTAGTTTTCCTAATTAGTTGTGGTATAGGTATATCTCTACTGGTTATATTTCAATGCACAATAATCCTACTCCTAAATACAGATCCCATTTTCATAGAAAAACAGAGCAGGTAATGTTGTGTCAGGCTTTCAGAGATGGCTTCAGGAGGAAGTGGTCCTTGAAAGACAGACTGAGTTTGTAGGAGGAAGACTTGAGAGTCCATCAGGAAAGATATTCAAGGCTAGTGTAATGGCTGGAATAAAAACATGAGATGTGTGGGTATGGGCCTATTTGAGGGAAGTGCTGGTGGAACAGAATGTTTAGAGAGTTAGCAAAAATGGGTGACTTCTTTCTCATATTTTAAGTGATTTCCTACAGAAAAACGTTAAATAGCCAGCTACCTTCTGCATTTGAAGAACTATTTGTCATGCAATATATTTTTCCATACAAATAAATACCTTTACGTAAAATAAAATAGAGCAAAGTCAGTGGCAACGACAGTGGACAAGCCTACCATTCAGAGGCTGCAGTTGCCTGCCACAAAATATGAGCCCTACCTAAAGAGTGGTTGCCAAAAGGAAAGTACCAAAGTGTTTTGTGTTGTCTTGTCCCACATCATTTCTTGATGGCATCAGGCATCACTTAAGAATAAGCTTCCAACACACAGGCTTGTTTTGGGTCTTAGCCCTGACACAGTTAGCCCAGCCTATCATAAGTTGCACTTTCTCGGCCGCTAATCAGTTTTCCTGAGTCCTGACATAAAAGTACCTCTTCCTGATTATGACCTTAACTTGCCTCCTAGTTTGAATTATCTTTGCTATCTCCTCTTTTCTTTACTTCATCATGAATGAGGCTTTTTGCCAGCTCCATTACTTCCCTGCATTTGGGTGTTCCAGATGAATACCTTGGGCAGTTGGTGCAGGGCCAAGAATCTTCGACCTCTTGGCTAATCTTTCTCTTTGGTCCCTCTATTTTTGGCAGATGGGAAGCAGAAGATACCTTTGTTGGGATCTCCATGCTACCAAAGCTGTCATCTGTTGGGAGGTGGGAGTTAGGTTTCTTTGCTCTTTGCTTAGGAGAGTTCATTTCAGAGCAATGTTTCTTAAAATGTGTCCATCATTTTCTGAATTAGTATTCATCATGAAGCTATTGCAATTTTGAATTCAGGAATATAATTAAAAGCATAGTACTAAAACAGTTGGTTAACAAAAGCTTTAATTAATTAGCATATCAATGCAAACACAAATAATGCTGATTGCCATATACTTCTTTCTTTCCTTTCTTTTACTTCTTTTTTGAGTAGACATTCCCCTATTTTATTATAATCCTTACATCTACCAACCTTAATCTCTTCTGTATGTCTTCATTGATAATAAAATGGATTGAAGTTGAAAAGTTAAAATCTGTAAAAGTGTACAAAACAAATATTTCAGATTGCTTGAATGGTTTGACATTATTAAGAAGTAACCCCTTAAATAGCATATATAATAATATTTTAATTACTATGGAAAATTGAATACTTTTTCCTGACAATTGACCACTTGTTCACATGAATCCTAAATTACATACAAAAATTATGTGACAATGGTATACATGTGTTGGACACTTTCAGATAATAATCTGGTGATTTTTGGACTCCAGAATTGTAGACTCATGTAAGTAGTAATTAATTAAATGTAGTACTTTGATATGGGGGGTGTTCTAGAAACATTTATGGATATTGTTTTTTCAATATCGAAAGAGTTGCACCCAGAGGTGTAATGTTCATTGGAATCCTCAAAAACTGAGGTGATGGAAAACAGCCTGGATGTGCTCTGAAGGAATTCGAAATATCACATGCAGTGGGCAAAGGGGCTGACTCAGATGGCATTTCATTCATTCAATAAATATTTACTGAGCATCAACAAAATGTCAGATTTTGATAGGCTGGAGTGATAAATCAGTGAGCAAGAGAAATAATGACCCTTCACTCCTGGGATTTGAGATAGTTTTCCACCCTCAGAATATAGGCATCTATAAATACGGCCTTTAGTTTTTCACAAAGCTTATTTTCTTCAGCTATTAAATGGGGGTCAGTAGCACTACTTTACAGGCTAATTTTTTTTTTTTTTTTTTGCGGTACGCGGGCCTCTCACTGCTGTGGCCTCTCCCGTTGCGGAGCACAGGCTCCGGATGCGCAGGCTCAGCGGCCATGGCTCACGGGCCCACCTGCTCCCACGGGCCCAGCTGCTCCACGGCATGTGGGATCTTCCCGGACCGGGGCACGAACCCGCGCCCCCTGCATCGGCAGGTGGACACTGAACCACTGCGCCACCAGGGAAGCCCCAGGCTAATTTTTAAAGTTATATAAAATAATGTGTGTGGGAGTTCCCAGTGAGAAAATATGAGAAGTTGATAAAATATGACAAGAGCTGGGGAATTTCAAGAACAAAAACCCCTAGTGCATTCACCTATACAAATTTGCTATCATCAATTATATAACCAAAATAGCAGTATTTTTTGAATGAAGAATTCTTCTGTATAATGATAATTCTTATTTAATTCTTTAATCAATAATTGTGAACGTGAAATCATTTTAAGTCTAATGTTCTAAGATGTTTTCACTGGAAAATTCTACATGCCATTTAGGCAAGATTCATCCTTGAGGAGCAGCCTCAAGGAGCAGCCTAAACAAAGAGTCACTCATAAACGTCAGTTGTAACTCTGATTTGTTCTTTGATTTCATGGAGCGGAATGCCCATCTTGAGTTTGCGCTGCATGAACATGTGGCCGTCTCCATGGCTGCTTGCTTCTCCTCCTAATATACAAACGAATATTTTTATTTAGAGGATGAGAGGGGAATGTGAAATAGAAGTGTCTCCGTTCAAGAGGAATCCGTAACAGAGCTTTTGAGAAGAAAAATTAAGAGGTCATGTTTCATTACAAGGCCCGTGGAAGGGAGAATGGGGCTATGTGCTCTTCTGGAAAAGTGGTTTTACTTCTCCATGACTGATGACCTGCCTGGTGTGAGGCTGGTCACAGTATTAATGTCAGGACTTACTTTCAACAGTAGAAAAAGCTGTCAGTTCTGATATGATAGAAGTAAGAGTGGGATTGGGATTATAGAGCTGAAGTGGCCACAGAGAGTCCTCTGACTTAGGCCCATGAGGCAAGGTGATTTTGTGTAAAATTGACTTTAAACTTATTTTACATGTACAGAGAGAAGACCAGAAAGAACTAGAATAAAAGTTTAACAGGAATTAGTTTCAAAATATAATAAGAAACGTATCATTTTCTTTTCATTAATATGATGTTTTACTGTCCAAATTTTATTCATAAACATGTAGAAATTTTGGACTTCCCTGGTAGCACAGTGGTTAAGAATCTGCCTGCCAATGCAGGGGACACAGGTTCGAGCCCTGGGCCGGGAAGATCCCACATGCCGTGGAGCAACTAAGCCCGTGCGCCACAACTAGTGAGCCTGTGCTCTAGAGCCCGCGAGCCACAACTGCTGAGCCTGTGTGCCACAACTACTGAAGCCCACGTGCCTAGAGCCCGTGCTCCACAACAAGAGAAGCCACCGCAATGAGAAGCCCATGCACTGCAAGGAAGAGTAGCCCCCGCTCACTGCAACTAGAGAAAGCTCACACGCAGCAACAGAGACACAACACAGCCAAAAATAAATTTAAAGAAAATTTTTTTTAATGTAGAAATTTTAAGATCAAATATATATGTGTGCTGATAAAAATAAAATTACCTGTTTAACAAGGTAGCATGATTTAATGGAGAGAGCATGGAGGTTAGAATCTAACCTGCATTCATATCCAAACTCTTGCACTAAGTAGCTGGAAAAAGGATAATCTGATAATAGCCCTCTCCTTTTAGGACAACATGATAGAATGGAATGCAATGCCTGGAAAGGGCCTTTCCTTCCTCACCCTGTAGGAGTGAGCTCACACTCTTGCCAGCTGTCCTTCCCTCCCTGTTACAGGACTGACCCAAAAGGCCTGAGAGAATCACGTCTCGCTATTCTTGGCTCCCAGTTGTCACGTTGTCTTAGTGGCTGCCAAGTGTCACTTCCCTCTGGTGAAGAGTTGTATGCTCTGGGAGCCTGTGGTGAGCCCTATTCCCCCATCCTATGACACCTTAATCTTTTTGAAAGGTATATATTCTGTGGATCCCATGGATTGCTTCTAGACTCTAGCTTCCCTCAGCAATCACAGCCAGGTCCACCCTCGGCCCTTACCCTCCTAATCAGAAACCTTAGAGTCTATCCCAGCCTCTCCTAGTTTACCTGTCTTGTTATAATAAACTGGGACATACGTGACAGTGCCTTGACGTGTGACATCTCATCACCTTGTCCATGATCTTCTCCAGGAGCAAGCAAAATACAATGACCCACTGGTGAAGCATGACACAGTTACATCTCTTTACAGCGATTCTAGAAACTACTAGAGAATGATAAGCACAGGTGTCAGGAGTCAGCAAATGTTCAAGACCCAGCTTACCATCTTCATAAATCCAATTTAGTCTTCTTAGTTGTGGTGGACTACCTCATCCTAAAGCATCACCACTGAAAAGTCATTTGACATGGATCTGAGGGTAGAATCTACAGAGTGACAGATTTCAGTTCAGTGATTAAGATAAACCATTTATAAAATGACATATTTTATAGTTGAGTGGCTAGTTTCCTCCACACTTATATGGGACCTATTTCCCAGCACGGGTACTATGATAGATCACTACCGCAGAGTGCTTCATAACAAGGTGGTTGCTTACATCAAGTTGGGAAATACTCCACCGGGGGAGTCTTGGCACACATATGAAGACCTTTAGGGATTCTTGCAGTGGAGAAGCCTGTTGAACTTTAAGCGACTATTCTAACTTTTTAAAACACAGAACAATATTTTCATATAACATGTTTTTCCACATCCCCTTGAATAAGGGCTTAAATCATCCCATTTGGAACTACTCTATGATAGAACTACCTGTTCAGTTACTTTTAATGTAAGAGTGACACTGAAACATTCATGTTGCATCGTCGCGGTGCTGCATTACAGGGGTTCCTCATCACAGGCTGGACAACTTGTCTCATCTCGCCCTGAGATTGGAATCAAGTCAAGGATTGCTTTTGGTTGATTTTCCTCATTCTGGCCAGATTGAGGGAACTATTTATAGCCCCTGATTGTTTGTCTGTCAACATATAAATAAGAAGCTTTGAGGGACTTCCCTGGCAGTCCAGTGTTTAAGATTCCACTTTTCCACTGCAGGGGGCATGGGTTCGATCCCTGGATGGGGAGCTAAGATCCCACATGCCGTGTGGCCAAAAAAAAAAAAAAAAAAAAAAAAAAAAATTTGGTGGGGGGGGAAAAGAATTATGGACGTGTTGGAAACATGTGGGCCTTGAATTTCCCGGAGTTTTTGACTTTATAGCCTGTTAAGTTCGTCTCCCTGGTCACTTCCGTAGCCCTCAAATCTTAAGCACGTTTCAGGCAGAGCTGCTGGCATTTGTTAAGTGTATTGCCAATTTGAAGATTATTTGGTTCAATGTCTGGCACATATTCAGGCACAACTCCATATATCCCTTGCTATATGTACAAACAAATAACTTCAGTTAGGCAAGGCTCTTTATGAAGAAATCTCCCTAGGAACCAATGAAAAGATGTTAATGATTTGCCAGTTTGGTTCCTTGCAGAGAGGGAATCCCCCTCTACCTAGCTTATATTGGGCACTTCATCAATAAACCAGCAGTGAGCAAATAAATAAGTAGTGCTTCTGCACTGCCTGAGGATACTTGAAAACAATTTGTTCCCTTAATTGGGTTAAATAACTCCTCCCTGAACGTCTTATTACCTGATGATTTTGTAAAAATTAGCTTTTTCTTCATAAGGAGGGCATAAGTAAACCCTGAGAATGACTGGTGGCTGAAAGTGGAGAAGCTTAGGCTCAGTTATGTTTCTACTACTTATCAACAGTGTAGTTTTGGGAAAGTTTGTTGACCTCTGTTCCTCATCTGTAAAATGAGGATCATGACAGTCTTATAAGTTTCTGTGAGTTAATACTTGAAGCAGTTCCTGGCATGTAGTAAGTGCTCAGTATATCTTAGCCACTACTGTATAATCAAAGGGTGCAATATCCCCAAAGAACTGCAATTTTTACATATAAAAGTTCATCAGACTCTAAAAGAAATAGGAATCGTACATTCTAATACATGCCATAGGGAAGATCAAACTATTTTTCTTGAAGTTATTTGCCTCCTCCTTCATCCCAATGTCTGCACAGTTCTTGGCACATGGTTTGTTGAGTGAATGAATAAATGAGTAATTGATTCATTCTTATCACATTCCTCTTGATGTTTTCGTGCAGACCTGAATATCCCCAGGAACACTGTTTGCTTTAAGAATTAGCCAGTGAAGTGTTATGAGAAGTATTGTGGTTTCTGTTCTGTGTGACTCAGTTGACAAAATTAATTGCTTTTCTGTCATACAATTTCATGGATTTTCATCAATCCTTTTGTCTGTTAACAAATCCTGTCAGTATCTTTAAACCTGCAATAATGATCAGTATTTAGCATTTTAATAAAAGAATGGAAATTGTGTGTGTGTGTGTGTGTGTGTGTGTGTGTGTGTGGTGAGAGGGAGAGAGAGAGAGAAAGAGGAAAATTTTAAATAAGATCTAACTTTTTATTTGTATGTTTCAGTAATGTCAGTCTTCATGAATGTTATTATAAAAAGTAAATAATTTCTCTATAAAATCTAAGAATATAATGCCATGTTGCTTGACAGTATTTCTGAGAACTACTACTCTAATAATTCGATGTGACTTTTCTGCTATGTTAAGAGTAGACAGATTTCCTTTCTCTTAAGACATCTACTTACACCGTTTAGTGTTTGAATAATTTTAAAATTCTGATTTCTGTTCCTTTTACTGGTTATGAATTCATTCTGGTTTAAAGTGTTTAGATTGCCCTCAAATTTATCAAACTTGCCACTCATTTCTTCATGCAGTTTCCAGACTTACAAAGCTTGATTGCCCATATCTCCTGTCTCATATAGAGGTGGACCCACCATGGTTGTGGGAAGAATGACCATTGGTTATACTTGCCAGCAAAACAGACTACAGCCAGCCATTTCTGAGCCATCTCAGTTCTACTAGAAAGTTCTCTTTTTTACATTGAAGTATAGTTGATTTAACAGTGTCGTAGTAGTTTCTGGTATACAGCAGTGACTCAGTTATAGATATAGATATATATACATATTCTTTTTCATATTCTTTTCCATTATGGTTTATTAGAGGACATTGAATATAGTTCCCTGTGCTATATAGTAGGAGCTTGTTGTTTATCTGTTTTGTGTAGTATTTTGTACCCGCTAATCCCAGACTCCTACTGTATCCCTTTGGTCCCTTTCCCCTTTGGTAACGATAAATTTGTTTTCTATGTGTGAGTCTCTTTTTGTTTCGTAAATAAGTTCATTTGTGTCATATTTTAGATTCCACATATAAGTGATATCATATGGTATTTGTCTTTGTCTTTCTGACTTATTTCACTTAGTATGATAATTTCTAGGTCCCTCCATGTTGCTGCAGATGGCATTATTCTTTTTCAAGGCTGAATACTACTCCATTGTACCACATCAATTTTATTTTATTTTATTTTATTTTTTAATTTTATTGGAGTATAGTTGATTTACAACGTTGTGTTAGTTTCAGGTGTGCAGCAAAGTGATTCGGTTGTACATATACATATATTCATTCTTTTTCAGATTCTTTTCTCATATAGGTTATCACAGAATATTGAGTAGACTTCCCTGTGGTATACAGTAGGTCCTTGCTGGTTATCCATCTTACATATTCTACTAGAAAGTTCTTGTTCAACCAGGCTAGGGCTAATGGCTGCTCTGGCTGTAGGTAGAAGGTTTTTTTATTCCCAATCTTTTTTTTTTTTTTTCTTTTAGTCTCATGATAGGTAATCTCACCCAAATCCCTGCTTTAAAATACCACAACTCTAGTCTCTCTCTAGTGTCCTAAGTGCACACAATCATGAAGATTTCTTTCACACAAGAGCCCAAACATGGTCTACAGCCAACTTCTCTACAATCTCCATTCAAAGAGCGCATTCTCCTCCTCCCAGGAGCAAAGCTTTTATGGACTCTTGGCCACTCTATCCAATGCACATTTTCTCATTTTCCATTCTAGCACTATCACAAAGAATTTTCAAAGCTTTCTCTCTGTGGGCTCCCACCGATTTCTGAATTACTTGTGAACAAAAATCTTGTCTTTTTATGAAAGTGTGCTAGATAGCTATCATCGTATATATTAAGCAGGTGAAAAATGCCATGGAAAGGAAGAAATGCATCTACTTTTAAAAAACATCATTACCATAGTTCTTTATATGAGATATTTCTCAATTAAAATAATTCCTAATCACTTAAAAAATGAACTGTTTACAGGCAGATTCATAGATACGTAAAGTAGATTAGAGGTTGCCAGGAACAGAGCAGGGAGGGGAAAATGGGAACTTATTTCTTAGTGGGTAGTTTCTCTTCGGAGTGATAGAAAAGCTTGGGAAATACATTGGTCACGGTTACACAACATTTTGACTGTAATTAATGCCACTGAATTGTACACTGAAAATTTGTCAAAATGACAAGGTTTATGTTATATATATTTTACCACAATAGAATTTAAAGATGAGTTATTTACAAATAAGAAAGGCATTGAAATATTCAAGATAACTAAATGCATATTTTTTAAAAAGAAATCTTTCCTAAATAGAGAAGTCATGAAAGGGAGCCCAGAAATTAGTCTTGGAAATAAACATGATCTTGGGAATACTGGGGTTTTTTCATTTATTCTCATTTAAGAAACATATTACTACAACAGAAATCATCATTAAATAATGCAATGAATTTTAAAAGTGAATAAGTGAATAACTGAATGATTAAAAGAAAGCACCATTTAAATAAATCTCCAAAGTTGAATGGCTGGATATAGCAGGGCCCAGTTTATCCCTCTGTTGATCACAGACATTAGGTGGTCAAAATGGTGTGCTGTCCATAGGAACATAGAACAGACATGGACACATCTACCATTTGTTTTTGATAGGAAGTGCTATCAAGTTTAACGATCATAGGACCAAAGGGTCAGATACACTGGATTTATGCCCTGGGTCTTCCTCATGTAAGATTTTTAGTCTCAATGAAACACAGTTTCTTCACCTAACAAATAAAGGGGAAAAGATCCAACATCATTTCTTTTTTGTGAAAGTGAAGACTGCCTGTTGAAGGCCTGTCATGCAGAAGTCCTTTACCTATGTATTATTAACATAAAGGTTCAAATAAGTTTAATGTTAAACAAGTAGTTATTCTACATAAAATATCATGAGTTCTGAAAATAACTTTAGTTCCAGATATGCTTTACATGAAGTTTTTTTTTTTTTCTTTCTCCCTCCCTCCCTTTTTTTTCTTTCTTTCCTTTTTTATTGGCTAAATTTATACTTAGCATACTTGGCAATATTATCCCATCTAAATTCCAGGTTACTGGGAAATACCAATCAGTGTTCAAAGCACCCCTAACTGTGGGCAAACTAAATTATCTTTCGCAAGCAAACATGGTGTTACAATTGAGACACAGGCCTCACCTTGAAAGGCCAATCTTATAAGCACTGATTTCTGTGTGGAATTTTTTCTAACCTTTCTTTCTTTTTCTGTTTTCCTTTCTTATATGCTGACTTCGGTGTAGCAGACCACTTGGGGATTGAATTCATGGGTAAGACTAAACAATTTTCTCCTTAAATATCTGGAAAAAGCTAAGTTTGATAATGTATATAGTGTTCTCCTTCCCCATCTGATTATAATTGAAATGTCTCACTGTCAGGTACTATTAGTAGTAAAAAATGTTTTTGTCAATTTTTCACTAAGTAATGGCTCAAAATGAAAGACTTAACTACTTATTGGGAAGGCAATTTAATGTTAAGTGCAGCTTTGGAACCTTACAGAAGTTGAATTTGGCTCCTGGATTTGATTGTTTGCTCTGATTCTCAATTTTCTTATCTGTAAAGAGGCATTAACGATAGTTCCTATTTTATTGCACATATAACTTGCTTAGCACAATGTCTGCAAGATGGTAAACACTCAATAAATGGTAGAAAATAATGGTGATGGTTTAAAAATATCAGTTTTTGTTATTTTCTGCTCTATTTTTTTTTCCTTTTGCATGATGACTACTTTGGATATATTTTGGTCAATCTTAATTTTGGACTATGGGCTCTATAAATGTTTTCATTTATGAAGTGAAAATATTTATTTTGAAAGTATTTGTAGTGAATGGTGTGTTTTTAAAAGGATTCGAATACCTTCCACAGTAATTATTTTCTATACTCATAGATAATTACATTAAGAATTGGACATACTTTTCTGAGTCTATATTATAAGTAAATGAAAAGAAAAAGCATTCCATAGGATTGATAGGCATCATGGTACTAAAATAGAAAGATACTCAGGCGTTAAAGTTGGTGAAACTGAGGACCCAAATTTGAATCCAAATTCATCGGTTCTCCTTTTGCTCAGCTTTTGTTGAACTTCAGGGTTTTCCCTTATATGATATAGATGTGAATACTTGCTTTATACCTGCATATGTTCTCTGTGATAATACTTACAAATTTGCTTGTTTTCATTTATCCATTAATCCATTAATTCAGCAAATATTTATCAGTTGCTCACTCTAAGCAAAGAAAAAATGCAACATGCTACAGATAAAATAGTGAGCAAAAATGGACCATAAAAGCTGGTTTGATGGAGCTTACAGTCTAGGAATCTTTCAGATGATAATTAGGTAATAAAACTGATAAATATAAAATTTAAAGTTTCTTAAGACCTGTTCGAGGCAAGATGATATTAGCTTGGACTCGTGTGATAATGGAAGATGTGAGAGGAAAAGCTGACAGATATTGGGGACGTGATAGCAACCAGTATTTGAGAGGAATTGATGTTGAGGGTTAGAAAAGGGAGATTTTCAAAGATGACTGCAGGGTTTAATAGTTTGCATATTTAGATAAAATGTGGGCCCATTTTCTGAAAAAGAAGACTAATAGAAGAACAGATTTATGGGAGATGTTTTACTAGATTAGGTTTGGAAATTTTGAGTTCTGGGTGCCTTTGATATATCTGAGAGAAGATGTTAAGTTGATAGTTATATTTCTGGAAGTTTTGAGGGTTAATTAGAGATTAGTGATGACATACTTTTATTAAAATTGATCTTCCTGTTGTGTGATATTACTCATTAGTGCTCTATTATCTAGGTATTGGATCATAGAAAAAGCAGACAGATCAATTCCGGCAGATTTGGGGTTTTGGTAGATAGATGTGATGGACAATGAAATTCAAGGTAATATTGAAATGAAGCATTGTGGAATGTAAGGTAGATGCGTAATGAGATGAATAGGGATTGGCTAATCTGAATGGAATTAATGAGTAGTCACCATGGAAGTCCTCAAACAAGTTGTTGGCGTGAAGAGGAGGTTGTAGTCATATGAACCAAGAATTGCAGAAAACCATGGGCATGGGCATGTGGTAGAGTATAAATTGTTGAGAAGGACGTGTGGTTTGTACTTTCCTCATTTACTGATGATGGTGGGGATTAGCAGCATGGAAGTTGAGCATCAAGAGTCATTTGAGGATAGCAGGTACTTAGCCTAATCAGTAGAGAAATTTGCTCCACCAGACTGTGGTGATTGCTGGCTCAGAGAATAGAGGGTCCAGAAGTTATGTAGTAGAATGACTAGATATAAGAAGCACTGCCTGGTGGTGTGCGGGACTGGGATAGCATCAAACCCCACAAATGGTATGGCCACGGTTATAGTAAACTAAACTTGCTACATAAATAATAATTATCACTGTTGAAAGAAATGGATGAGTCATCATCCTATTGGGCTTTCCCTGAGGATTTTCAGTGACACTTATACCTTATAGTATAACAATTTGCTATGGAATCAAGATATGTATTAAGAGGTCTGTTTTAAAATATTTAAAATAATTTAGTTACCAGTAGGGGAAAAATAAGAGGTTATTGTGTAATTCATCTATATGAATCTCAAGCCTAACTGATGTTATAATGAGTCTTATAAAAGGTGAAGTCAAATTATAGCTATAAAGCTTTACAGGGAATGGATTCTCAATATGTGAATCCAGCAGTAGAGTTTGCCTTGGAGAGAAGGAGTTGGGCAAAGTCAGAGTTAAAGGGAGTACTTAGTATGCATAGAGAATGGCAAATGATGAAGGAGTATTTGGAATGATAAATAGGTTTATAGACTTAATGAATAAACTGTTTTCACTGGCCTCACTAATTCTAGACCCTGTTCACCCCCACAGGTTGCTCTAACTGAATGTATAATATTATGTTTCTTGCTTTGGGAATAAATATTTTCAGATTTAACTTTTAATGTTAGAATCCACATGGGTAAAATTTGTTCCATGGGAGATGATATCATCACAATAATATGGTGTCTCTAGGTATAAATGAAGCTGGGAAGCAGAAATGTAGGCATACTCTCTATAAATTTAATTATGTCAGTTTATTGGTGTGCCTACAAGTATTCAATGCCAGTTCTGTGTTAATGAATTTCAGAATACCTTTCTTCTCAACTTTCATCATTCTTGCTTTGGGCAATGTTAGTTTCATGTTTCCTTGACTTGATCACAAGGTGATGATCTGAAGCACACGTGTCTTTTCCCCAAGTCTTTTTATTCCCATTGGCCATGTCATGTGTGCACTCCTACTGATCAGACTCAAAACATAAACACATCAGAAAGTTCAACAAATTCTTATTTATAGCAAAGAACTCCAAATCATATACTTCAAGAATCCTACTATTATTTAATCAACATATACTTATCACACTTACTATATGCCATATGTATAAGATATTGAATATGCAGATATATAATCCACATCCCTTAATGACTAAAGGTTCTGAAATTAAAGGTAGAGAAAGCTACACATAGTTGAGGTGACCTAACAAGTGCTATTAAAATGGCATAGGCAAAATAAATGAAAAAAAATTAAAAACAAAAGCCACTAAATGGGCTTGGGAAATTCAGAAACAGCTTCCCAGGAGGGGAGAAATTTAAGCTGGGTCCCAGCCAAAGTGGATAAGCTGTACCAAGTGTTGCTCCAGTCCAAATTTAGACTAGCCCCACATTGCTTCCACATTAGTGGGAGCCTTGCTCTTTCAGTTAGTGTGTCTGAGCTCCCTAGTGTCACTACTTTAGGACTGAAGAGAGGACATCAACTTCAGTAAAATAATTATCCTATTGAATAAACCGTGCCAAGCCTAATGTCCATAAAACTGTCAGCATTCAAAAAGATTTTTCCTTAATTATATTCATGAACTTTTTTTTAATGATGCCACTGGGGTTGGAACAATGCAAATTTCAACAACAAATACTGCTCTAGAATACAGTATCAGTTTAAAAAAATACAGTTAACTGGCACAGTTAGGACAGGAATTTGAAGGTGCATAAAAATACAAAATTGTGTTTGTAAAAATATTTGCAATAAAAGGGTTTATAGTAAACCAATAATCAAAAAATATTTCTTGAAGTCACGACTTAACCTACTCATTCATAAATGCATGAGGGAAAATTGATATTTTTAAGGTCAGACATTCGAACTTTCCCTCACAGCGTGGATAGATCAGGAGATGGTACAGACAAATTTCTTTCTAAGCACAAGTACTCATTGAGTTGTGTGAGAAATCCAACCAATCATCCAGACAAGACAGATGGCCAAAGGGCATGTCAGACTGGCCAAGTTTGGAAGGTGCATTGATCATGAAGAGGGATTTCTCATCGGAAAAATATCTCACTACTGTGTCAGGTGCTCAATCATGGAGCATATCTCATTATATCCATTTGAGCTATTTGTTACGCAGCTGTGTCTCTGACAATGCCCTCATGCATTTGATGCTCTAGGCATCAAAGATGTTTGTATAAAAGCAGGTGCAGTGCCATTTGCAAATGTATTAGCAAACCACAGGGAGAATTGAAGATTGTGTGGGAGATCTTTTATGCAAATTTCTTTCATTCTCATATGAAAAAATAAAATGAACTCTGCCAGTTAAATGTCATTTGTGATTTGATATTGTGTTTTGGATAGCATAATATATTTATGCAGTCTAAGTAAACTCTGGTATATATTTTTTTAATCAAAAGATTTATAAAACCTGGGAAAAGTCAGATTTTTAACTATAATCTTAAAAAGATATTCTAAAATAATCCTATGTTTTGAAGTTAAAAAATAGACAAAAGAAATACTGAGTTGCCTATAAGGAGAGGGTTAGAAATGTCTATCGTCTTAAATATATGTGTAGATTCAGAATTGAGAAAGTTATTACTTCAAACCTCACCATATATTTAGTATCTCTTCATCCCCTCATGTAAAAAAGAATACTTTTAGGATATTTTAGCAAGCACTGAAGATTATCTCCTGAGAAATGACCAGTTCCTAATTCTGTTTAGATGATATGAGGTGGGGATACTTTCCTGAAAGCTACACTGCTTATTATGAATGAATTGGTGTGTGTTCCTTTAAATCTAACAAGCTCGTATGTCAGTCAGATGAATTCATGTGTTTGCCCTAATTTGTGAAACAGCATTAGAAATATAAAAATGAGGATCCCCCTTCTTTAGGCTGAAGTCTCTGAATTAGACTTATTTGGAACAGAAATGTTTTTATTCACTTGAATATGTTGTTTTCTTATAAAATAAAATGCTAATTTATGGAAAAATGTGTTTGTTTGGGGATTCATTCAAAAGGGTACTTATTTAGTTTTTTCTTATATTAAACCGCATGAGAAAGCAGATGTCTCAAAGTAATGTAAGTTACTATTATTTAATGCTTGACATGTGCCACCAAATTTACATTATTTCATTGCACTCTCAAAAAAATAAAATAAAATAAAAGCATGAGGTAGAAACTATTTATATCCCTATCTTATAAACGGCAAAACTGAGGTCTATTTAGATGGAATATCTCATCCAAAGAGCAAGTGGATAATACAGGATTTGAACCAGAGTCTGTCTTCCTCCAGAGTTCTTGAATTCTGCCGGTGACCAGCTGCCGGGCACCTAACACATGAAGGCTTCAGGATTACTCAAGAGAGGTTGTACTCTGGCAGTCTTTCAAATGACAATGCAATTTTGCATCTAGTCCTAAAGTTTAGAAGTAATGTTTTCCAAGTACCATGAGGTCATGAGAATCTTAGGTAGTAACTCACTTTATCCAAGCTATAAAAAATGAAAGTGAACCAGATGCCAGTTTATAGCTTTACATTCAGAATTTTAACTGTCATGTGTAACAGAAGGCTCCCATTGGCTGGTAATTTCAGTTTCTTATGTAGAATAATCTACAGAAGTTGTAGTGTATCAATATTTGAAGGTTTCGTGGTGATTACAGAGGCTTGAGTGACATTAGTTGGGTGCCTCTGCTGTTGAATGCCATTGTGGTATAAAAGCCTTACATGTCCATCTCCTCTGATGAGAGACATGTACCAGATGGCATAGTGAGTTGAACCATCTCCTCAATGGTTTCCCAAAATGCTGCTTAAGAAACACTTACACAATCTTGTTTGCTCACTTATTTTTCTCTTTAGCAATATGACCACTCCCTCTCCTTATACTATGATTTTTTTTTATCCTAAGTGTTAGTACAAGAGCTAATAATAAGGTTCTCTTAATCACAAGCACCTCCAAGGTTTTTCATTCCTCTCTCCCTTCCTTCCTTCCTTTCGTTCTTTTTCTTTTTCTTTCTTTCTTTCTTTTTCTTTCTTTCTTTCTTTCTTTCTTTTTCTTTCTTTCTTTTCTCTTTTTCTTTCTCTCTCCCTTCCTTCCTTCCTTTCTTCCTCCTTCTCTCCCTCCCTTACTTTCTTTCCTTCCTTACTTTCTTTCTAATAAGAGATATCTTGATTTGATTTGTTTTTTTCCCAAGACTTCCTAGCCATGTGTGTAAGGATAATATTTTGGCTTTATATATATGATTAATCTAACATTGAAAGGATAATATTTTGGCTTTATATATCATTAGCCAATTGTCATTTGCACATATTGGTGCCTCCAGTGCTTAGAAGTAAAAGTCTCTAAATAAAGTCATGACTACTTCATCAAATAAACTAAATTCAGAATTTTAGTTTATTTTAGACAGAATTTTCAGGTGGAATCAAACGCTTTCAATGATCCTCTTTGAGGAATGGCTACAACCAAGAGATACACTGGAAAAATATGCAGATATATTAATTATGGTTTCTACAAAAGAGAAAATGGACATTTTTGTAAATACTTTTATAGAATGGATTCCAGAATTGGTTAATGAAGTTTTGTAGGTAGACACTGAGAAACGTATTTGTTGTGAACTATTGGAAAAAGCAGGACTGTTTACTGAAAGGTGACATAGGACTACTACATTTTTGCCACATTGATATTAGGAAAATTTTCATAAAGCTGCTAAATGACTAGATTGGGAGTTTCTGTGTGGATAGTGAATATATAGACCCTAGCAAAACCTTGTGTAGGCTCTCATCAACTTCTTTTGTAATATGGTGAAGCATGGATTACACCAATTTAATGGTAAGTAGATTTGGGGCAATAAAATGCTATATGGAGGATCAAGATCAGCCATGAGTGGAACTTTTGGTGGCCTCTATGGAAACATTTTTACTAATGGAATAAAAAAAAGACATAGATTAGACACTCATAAAATTATTGAACTTTTTATGAAGCGTGATTGTACTCTAACATACTAAATTAAGATCTAATAGAAAGAACTGGACTGTCAAATTGGACTCAAAAGAATTTGAGATCTTAACCAGTATCAAGTTAATTACATTTATATACTAATTATCTAAAATGTGCATTAGTTGATAGTAGGTTCCAAAGATCTTCTGAAATGTTCTAGAAAAAAGAAGAAAGTGAAAAAAAAAGAACAAAGAAGTACAGATTGTCATTGGAAAGTAAATCCCAAAGAGGTTACAAAAACAAATGCGCTGGGCTTCCATGGTGGCGCAGTGGTTGAGAGTCTGCCTGCCGATGCAGGGGACACAGGTTCGTGCCCCTGTCCGGGAAGATCCCACATGCCGCGGAGCGGCTGAGCCTGTGAGCCATGGCCGCTGAGCCTGCGCGTCTGGAGCCTGTGCTCCGCAACGGGAGAGGCCACAACAGTGAGAGGCCTGCGTATTGCAAAAAAACAAACAAACAAACAAACAAACAGAAAAAAACAAATGGGCTTTTATATCCCATTCTCCCTGACCATTGCTTCAGGAGCCAAGATGAATCTGTGGAATAGGAGAGAGGGGAAAAATAAAATGGATGATGGATAGAACATCTGAAGATGCAGCAAAGTGAATATGATACTGCTGCTTCTCAATAAACAGAGAGTCGACTTCATGAGCTCTCAGTGATTCAGCCAGTTGGAATGTGTGGAGCCCCTTTGGAAAATCAGGTCATGTGCCAGCCCAGAGCAACACAAAGACAAGTACAACAGACTCTCAAGAAATTCACATTTCAGTGTGTGGAACAGACTTGCAAACCAGTCATTGCAGTTCAGTGCAAAAAAGACTTTAATTAAAGTATTGGTGTTTCTTTTATTTATTATTATTATTATTTTTTTACAAAATGCAAGAAGGGGTTTCTGAAACATCTGCAAGATGTTAATACTTGGTTCATACTCACACATGTAAATAGGGTTTGAGTTCACATACATGTGGGAAGCACATGTACCTCTGTTGCACGATTTCACAAAGCCTTTGGCATACTTCTATCTATTCATAACTCTCAGCAAGAAGACTATAGGAGGCAACATTTTCTGAATTATTTTTCCAGAGAAGCATGTTTCTTAGAGCTAGGGTCTTAGGGACCATACTCTGGTAAATCCTGGGAGAAAGGAACAGAGAGGAAGGCGTACCCACATCTCATTCGAACAGTTAGGGACGTCTTTATGTGGAAGGATAAAAAGTATCCCTGCAGCTGGGAGATGACAGAAGGGAAGATGAGGGAAAGTAACAATGAAGAACACAGATAAATAAGAGATGAAAGAGCATGAGAATTTTAGGAAATGGCAAGACCCAGGTAATTGGAGAAAGTAATACACATGAAAGGCAGTGTGGCAGGTCAGTCAGGTCACAGCAGATTATGATGACCTTAGGATGCACTTTGAAAGAAGTGTAAGTTTATCTTGTTGTGAAAGAGCCTTCAGCGGTTTCAAGCAGGGAGTGATCAGATTTCCCTTAAATAGCTTATTCTGTCAGTAGCTGTGTGTAGAGGTTGCCTGAAGGCACTGCATGCAAAATCCCAGCTATTGGGCCAAGCTCAGGATTTTACTTCAAATATTCACCAAATGCTTGCTCTCTGAACACCTCTGTCAACGTTATATAGATGAATGCCCATTTATCTGTGTCAAGCATAGAGAAATAAGCAAAGGGAGAACACCTGGGGAAACAGTGGGGCTGAGGTGCAGTGAGCAGAGCCATGGCCGTAATGGATGTTGAACTGCTCTTTGAGGGAAGGGTAGCATTTCAAAGGTGTGGCTTTCAGCTCATTCAGGTGTTCTGTGCAGCCCTAGAAGTGGGCCAGTGTCCTAGAGGATCCTGACTGACCAGGTATCTTCTCATAGAATAGCTCATAAATTGGTTGTTATTGCTGACAGGTCTGTGCTTTCTGTGAGTGTCATGGTTGCAGTTTGAGAAACAGAATAATGGAATAACCTACGTAATCAAAATAACATAATTCAAGAGCTTTCAACTTTAACTTTTATCCTGGGCCCTGGGAAGCTTGTTACAGCTGTAACTTCCTGTTTTCAGCTTTAGATATCTGATTAGGTAGATCTGGGATGGACCCCAGGCTCTTGGTTTTAACATTTGATGTAGGAGATCTCTGCCTACAAGGTGAGAAACTTTGACATAAAGGGACAGGCAGACTTGATTTAATTCTGGATCCACCTTTTAGTAAATGTATGACCTAGGGCCAGAGGTTTATCGTCTCTACTCTTGCAGCTTCCAATCTTTATAAGAGGGATGATGGCCTAATCAATCTCAGAGGGTTGTTGGAAAGATCAAAATACATAAGGCATATAAAGCATTTAGTGCAAAGCCTGGCACTTATTAAGTGCTCAGTCAAATGAGCTATTGTAACTACTGTTCCTCCTGGGAGCGACTTCAGTGATGTGGATTTCTGACCCAAATGCCATCTGAGGTTTCCCTTTAGTCTGTCTCCATCACTCTGATACTTCTGGAAAGGGGAAATTGAACATTAATGTTATCTTATAGAATGGGGGCCATTTTCCAGGGCATTCCAGGAAATGTCAGCTAAGTTCTCAGGGTCAGTTCTCTAAAAAGAGCAATATCTGTGAAGTCTGGAGATCCCCTTTCAGAATTTGGTTCTAAAGACACGTCTTTATATCTTCAATCTGGTTATGCAGGATGGCTGCATTCCCTTTATTAATATTTCCATCATAGTGACTTGAGGACATACATATACTCAACCAGGGCCTCAACTATAGAAAGTGCATGATGGGTAGGGTTGCCAGACTTAGCAAATAAAATGCAGGGCATCCACTTAAATTTGAATTTCAGATACACAACAAATAATTGTTTAGTATAGACATGTTGTTGAATTTAGTGGAGCATATTTATATAAAAGCTTATTTGTTGCTTATATAAAATCCAAATCAACTCAATTTTGAATATTTTATCTGGTAACCCTAGGTTTAGGGCTGTAAACATGGTGAGGCATGGCCCCCACCCGACCCATTTCTATCTCACACTTCACTCCCCAGGAAGCCCGAATTAAAATTGTTATAAGGAGTGTAAAAAGATAAGCAGAATTAATGGGGGAGACAAGTAGGGGAAATTGGAGTAAGAGTGCTGTGTGAATCTCCATGGATAACTCTGCTTGTTACATGATGAGAATTAGTCAAAAATACTACTAAGCTGTTTCCAGATTATCTCTGGGAAGGTATAGTTGTTTAACATGGCAAATGCAACCTATGAACTCCGTTCTGAGCATGATGGGTCCTGCTGTCAGAGCAACTGAAATATTTTAAAGCCAAGTTGTTATTGTGAGTGAAATGGCTTAACACTTCAAATATGGACGCTTCAGAAAATAAATGGTAGCATGATAACTTAGTTGATCAGCTTTTGAGAAAGAGGGTAGCATCTAACTTACCAAAAGATGCCATTCAAGGCAATATTAATGAAGTAATAACAGCTGTGTCTTTATCTGTTCACCACCTATTCATTTCCTCATTATATTCAGGCTGCTAACTTCAGTCATAAACATGTTTGTATGAGAATATGGAGATTTTTGTTCCTACCAGAAAAAAAAATAAGGTATCTATTTTCTGGCGTTGTACTATGGAATCAAAGCAGTGTTTCAGTTATTCCACTTTTCTATAGCTTTGAGAAAAAGAGATGCTATGGTATTCAAGCAGTGTAATGGAGAAATATATATACTCTGAAGCCAGGCAGATGTGCATCAAATCTTGACTTCATCTTCTATATGCTGTGGGATATGGGCTATCTCTGGTCTTTCTTATCCATCCATCTATCCATCCACATGTGCGAAGACTAATATCTCTCTCAAGGTTCATTAATATAAAGATGGATGATATAACAAACCATGTATGCATTTATTGACATCTATTTGTCACTTAGATTATGTCCTCCCTTTCTTCATTCCCTAATGTGTTGCACTGTGTTTGCCCTGTTTGTTTACTGATCTGCATGTCTGTGTCTGCGTGTGTGTTCATAAACCCTCCAAAATAGAGGGTATACCAGCTGTTTGCTTTGGCAGTCACGTCCAGCACTTTCCCGACACCTGCCCTTTCCTGGTTCCTTGGTTGCCTTCTGAGGACATTGCCGAGGAGATACAGTTGAGAGGGGGCAGCAGCTACTCCAGATGTGGACCTCTATCTCTCCTAAGCCCCACGTGGAATCAGACCTTCTGCCTCTCACAGCCCAGGAAAATGACAAATCTTTTGCATGGATAGAATAGGTGTTTGTGGTATTATTTGCAGGGTCTTGGAATCCTTGTTGTCTAAGGAAATCTTACCTTGTTCCCTGATTTTTTGTCAGATTCCACCATGGCAGCCTTCTGAAGCCTGGGATAGCAGAGTATACCAAGTACCAGCGCATCTTAGGCCCATCTTGACTCAATTCTCTAACCTCATCTCCTCTACCCACGCCATTCTCAAACAAAGTCACACTTGCTTCCTTGAACACACCATAATCTTTCTGGTTGAACCTGTCCCTTTTAACTGATCAGTTCTTTATATTGAAAGGAAGCCTGGCTCCCCGTACCAGTGCCATAAAGTCATAGATTCCTGGGACTTAATCTTAATTCTTTTGCCTACTAGTGTTGTGACTTTTGGTTACATTAACTTCCGTAGGCCTCCGTTTTCTTGTTTAAAGACAGGGATAGTAACAGTACATATTCCAACAACTGTTGGAATGGATGAAAATAGTTTCTCCAGTCAACCTCTATCTGTTCTCTAAACTGTTCCTTTGCCTAATATTCCATCTAATACCTCAAGATAGTTATCATGGCCTATCTCTAAATCTTATCTCCTGGGTAATACAGGGTTTGAACGGCGAGGGTTATACCCGAAATTTTTTCAATAGTAAAGACTACAGTATTACATGTTCCTCAGTTGTTGAATCTTCAGACACAGGGGAACTGTGTATATGGAAGGCCAACTATAAGTTATACACGGATTTTCTGTTGTGTGATGGGTCAGCGCCCCTAACTCCCATGTTGCTCAAGGGTCAAAAGTACTTGTTTTGACATTATGTTCAACTCTTTCTTTCCTGCGCATTTTTTTCTGGAGAACTATGGTTTGTCAGAACCTCTTCAGAAGTCTAAACCTATTTCCCAAGGTATTTTGAAATTTATATGAGATAATGCATATCATAAACGTAGAGTAGCTCATGTGTTGTAAATGCTCCAAAATATCTTAATTTATCTTCTCTTTCATTCTTGGTACACTGTAATTTTACTCATTCAATTTATAATATGATTTGCTTATTTTATCTCCATCCAGGGGTCATTTTTTAAGCAGTTTTCTATAGGTTTTTTTTTTCTCCCCAGCCACTTTCCTAAATACATATGCATATTTTACATAGTAGAGGGTATAGTGTGCAATCCTGTTTTTTTTTAAATGTTGTTGAGTTTTATTGGTATTGGAATTTTGTTTAGATTTATTTTGTAATTTGTTTTGGCTTTATAGTTGTGTAAGAGATATAAACATAATGGGTTTATGCCTAGTTTTATATATCTACCATTAAAAATTTCCTTGAGTTTTTTTTTTTTTTTTTTTAAAGGCACTGGTGTCATAAAGCTGCAGTTGTCCAATGTAGTTTTTAGTTGACAACAATATCTTTGGGTCACTTTTAGGGAACTAATCTAGGACTGCCTTTTACCAGCCTCTGTTTATATAATAGATTTACCTTCAAAATGTAAGACTTTACATTTACTTCTATCATTTGTTTTAACCCATTTTTCTGTCTATCAGGTAGAAAACACATAGATTCTTTTGTGTATATTGATTGTACCTTATAATAACTTGAACTCTTTCAGTCATTCTGATTTTTAGGTAACGCACACTGACAATGTGCGCATGTGACAAGTGTGGATGTTCTTTAATGTTTATGGTTAGTTGTAAAAATGGGATTGCAATCTCAGAACTACAGTTGCAAATTTTGAAATCTTCTTTCTTTGGCTTAATGTTATGACAGAAAAATGTCTTAGATTTGGTAAAGTCAATCTTCTATCCGAAAAGAATAATCTCTTACCTGTAACTTTTTATAAAGTTTTTCTTCCCCCCATGCGTGGCCATTTACATATTTTAATACTGAGAAATCACTGAGTGCTCCAGAAGAATTATGACAAAGGTTGCAAAGGCATGATGTTCTAGTAGCTGAACCATTGACATTAAAGGATTTAACCTTGGAAAAGCTAGACTTTTCTCTGAGGGCTTACGATGTGCAGGGGCATATTGAATTATTATACTCAGTATCCTAGGAAGCTGATGGTACTGTGAAGTTACCATTATTGAAAGAGCAATAGGTTATTAATACTATTATTCATTAAATATATTATGAACACTGCCATTTCTGCTAGTTTAAAAAGTAACTTCAGTTTGTAGAACTGCCATTTATATAAAAAGTGAGACTGCATGCTTAACACTAAATACAAACTGTAATTTGTCAGTACTGAACTTCAAAAACATTTTAAAAATAAAATATATATTGGGGGCTTCCCTGGTGGCGCAGTGGTTGAGAGTCCGCCTGCCGACGCAGGGGACGCGGGTTCGTGCCCCGGTCCGGGAGGATCCCACGTGCCGTGGAGCGGCTGTGCCCCTGAGCCATGGCCGCTGAGCCTGCGCGTCCGGAGCCTGTGCTCCTCAACGGGAGAGGCCGCAGCAGTGAGAGGCCTGCGTACCACAAAAAAAAAATAAATAAATAAAATAAAATAAAATAAAATAAAATAAAATAAAATATATATTGGAAGCCAATTGCAATATGAGCACTGTAACATCCAGATTTTGATGAAATCAGGAATTATAGAACTTCTTATGGGAAATTTTCCTGGATGTCACCTGGAAATGGAGCCCCCTTTTAAACTTTGAAAGTGGTTAAGATCTGGTTCAGTTTGAGATTCTGTCACACACAGATGCTAACGCATATGTATGAACATCTATTATTGAAAATGCCATAAGAGCTTTTATATCCTTCTGCATTTTTCTATCAAAGATATGTTTTCATGAAATAAAGATGATTTCATTTCCTTGGTTTCGACATTGTTGCGTAGAAGAGTGGATTATTTTTTTCTCCTATCACCTGTCTTCTTTTTATATGCCCTCAATTGCCCTTTTCTTCCTTCCTTCCTTCCTTCCTTCCTTCCTTCCTTCCTTCCTTCCTTTTTCTTCCTTCCTTCCTTCCTTCCTTCCTTCCTTCCTTCCTTCCTTCCGTTCTTTCTTTCTTTCTTTCTTTCTTTCTTTCTTTCTTTCTTTCTTTCTTTCTTTCTTTCTTTCTTTCTCTCTCTCTCTCTCTCTCTCTCTTTCTTTCTCTCTTTCTCTCTTTCTTTCTCTTGGAGCTCAACTCTCACCAGCAATACTTTTCATATATATGAGTTTGAAAGTCCTTTTGTAGGAAGGGGGATATACTTGTGACAAATCTGAACTCTTTTTAAAATTCAAATTGGATCAATATGTTTTGAGGTTTTTGCAGTGAAATGAAAACCATTTTAAATGCATCATGTTATCTTTTCTAACTGACTTACTGAATTGAATAGTGGGACCAACACACTCAGGAGTTTGAGGTTTAGTATTTCCAGTGCCATCAATTTATTTAGAATATTTCTATGACTAGTTATAATAGTCACTTGGGTCAGAGTGATCTTTGAGACATTTGAGTCTGGCATCCAGATTCCTATTTTTATTATGAACTGATGCCTAACGATGTTAAAAGACTTGCTTGTACTCAAGTAGCTAGAGACAAAGCTGGGAATCAACAGCAAGCATTTATTGACTACCTGCTACTAGGAATGGTCTTATAATTCCATCCTTAGTGCTATTATCTTTCCACAGCAGCCAATTTAACTTTCCCATCCTTTTAATCCAGTGCTGTTTACATCTAGATAACTAGACAGTTCTATTCCTTCTTCAGTGAGGATTCTGTAAGACCTCACTGAGGTTTGATGACACCTCTGTAAAACCATTTTAATTAACAAAAATGCCTTAATACAGATGTAGTTCCCACCCTTCAGAAATTTCTTGGAAATTCAGTTTCTTGGAAAATGTCTTTGCATCCATTGTTTTGATCTGGCTAAAGATACGGTGTAGCAAGAGCCAGTCGTTTCTACTCTTTGATCCTGATATTGCATTGCTAATTTCATGGAGTGTCTGTGCTGCATTTATCTGTGGGTCCCCTGTGCCCAGCTCAGAGATGAGGATATAGCAGGTTCTTATTAAATGTTGTTGGAAGACTGGATTTCATTAAGTAACTTTTAATGCCTTTACATACCCTAGCATCACCTTCTATTCCACTGGAAGTGTTATTCTATTCTTACCTAGATGATGTTTAAAATTCTTTCACATTGAAAAACTAAACTAAAGAAAAAGGATGGTTGAAAGACTTTATGGCAAATTAGAGAGAACTTGGCTCAATTAAGTTTTCTAACTCCTGCTGTATAGAACAAATTGTTAGAATCGGCAATCATAATTGAGCTTCAGCTGGAGGCTTTGTTTTATAATTTGCTCTAAGGTAATTAGAAAAATGTGCAGGAAAGCATGACACGTATAAATCACAGGTATATTCATCTGGTTGTATTTTGTGTACTTTATGTTTATAGCTCATTTTGTAAAGCCAAATTTACTGTATTGAAATAGACAATTAATGGAAGGTAAAGGGACTAGTATTTTCCCAGCAACTGCAATGAGCGAGGCACTATGCCAGAGCCTGTACAAACGCTATCTCTGTTAATCTTCTCTGATGCAAATATTGACACCACTTCACAAATGAGGAAACTGGACTATGTGAAAAGCTGAGCATGTGGGCTATCTGTAAGCCTGTTCTTCTTTGTGAACAAAGGCAGAGCCTAATCGAAATAATTACAACTTATATCAAACTAATTTGTGGTAGAGACAGAAGTCAAACCCAGTTCCCCTGGCTGGCACTTCAGTTATTTTTACAAGGGCAGTTTGCATTACTGAGGTATTTCGAATAAGACACATTTATTTACATTTATTTAAGTTACAATTTAACTTGCAAGATAAATCTACAGATTATTTTTTTAAGAAATACTAACACATCATGGCATCATAGTACAGTGAACGAAGACTATAAGAGCTCTCTTTTTGTGCTATTTTCCTTGACTAAGTGGAGCCAGATGATTAGAAATTATGAAGAGGCATAAACTGGTTCAATGAAATTGAACTTGGAGACAAATCCAATTCTATATTCTAATATAGAATTTCTTAAGGTGTGTTCTTTAGAGATATTAAGTGGTGTTTTATACACACACACACACACACACACACACACACACACAAAGGCACACACTCATATGGTATAAAATTCAAAACTAAATATGTGGTTACATATGTACAAAAGAGAATTCCATGATCAAACATGTTGAGGAAGTGCTGTGTTAAAAAAAATTAAACATTTGCTTTCAAATTATATAAATTCTTATATCCATTAATATGAAAATATTCTTTATGGAACTCCAAGGCCGAAATGGAATTTGCAAAGTCCCCGAACCTTTCTGACCACAAAAAATCTTTTTAAGGAACAATTGTTAACTCTTGGAGTATAAGTGATCAGTGTGATACATTTTGGCAAATGTTTAGTCATTTACTTATTTAACAATAATGTATGAGCACTTACTAAATGCCAGTCATTGAATAGGCATCGGGGATGCAGAATGATTAAAGCAGACATTCCTGCCTCTGTGGAGCTAATATTCTAGTAATGGAAACAATATAAACAAGACAAATAAGCATGTAGGACTCTAATGAGTCCTAAGGAGGAAAAAAAAAATGGAGAAGAAGGTAGGGAGTGTCAGTACAAGGAGTTGATTTTCTAAATAGAGTAACAGGGAGAGACTCACTGAGAAAGTAACACTAAAGATTGAAGTGAAAGAACAAGCTACGTGGATTTCTGGGGAGATTTCCAGGCAGAGGAAAGCCCAAATTCAAGAATGAAAATCTGTGCGTCTGCAGCAAAGTGAGCATGGGGAACTGTCATAGGATATGAGATCAGAGAAATTATAGAAACCCAGATCAGGTAGATCCTTATGGGTTATAGTGAGGAATTTGGCTATGAGTGAAATGGAAAGACCCTTGGAGTGTTTTGAGCACCAGAGTAACCAAATCTGTCTTAAGGCTTATGTTTTGAGAAAAGGCAGGAATTATCAAATGGAAAAGCAGACAGATCATGTAGGGGGCCATTGCAAAGGTCCAGAGGTGGCATGATGGTGACCTGCACAAAAATTTCAGCAGTGGAGTAGGTGAACTAAAGTCAGATTCTGGATCTGTATTGAAGGGAGAGATGTACTGGATTTGCTGATATATCAGATAATGGGTTTGAGAGAGAGCAATCAAGGATGATTCTGGAGTTTCAGACTCAGTAAGTGGAAGGATGGTTGCCACTATTAGAATGGACAAGACCCTGAGAGGAGGAAGTTTGAAGAGGGAAGGTTAAATATTAAGAATTAATTTTTAGATGTAGTAATTTTGAGATGCTTTTTAGGTCCTGCCATGCAGAGGTTGGTTTAGCAGACAGAATACTAAAGTAGGTGGTCAGTGTCACCTAGTGGCAAACTGTTTACATAGAGCACATGGGTATTCCAAAATTAGAATGGTCTACATTTAAGGGGCCAATTCTAATTTATAGAATCCTCAACATAAAATTCTATAAGCTACTTTAGTGCAGCCGTGCTTCTGGCAGAAACAAACAAACAGAAAAAAAAAGGAGTGGGGAGGTTGCAAAATCACTACCTTCAACCTAAAGCAGGTCTCATTCATTGTCTTTTGGAGACTAGAAGGTGGAGTTAACCATGAAATATCAGTGGTGGTCGCTGGGTGCTTTGACATGGCTCAACACTTCCTCTGAAGGAATCTCTATAGGAGGTTTTCTCAAGAGTCCTGCTGATGAGAAGCACTCTGCTCTCAACATCTTCAATTAATTCAGCCTTAGAGGAGTTGTTGCTGATCTATAGATCTTCTGTTTTGACAAAGATAGCTTGTGACATCACTCTGTCAGTCTGAACGACTTCTATTTTGAGACTGATGGCAGCTAGCCAGAAAAGCCAATAGTTTAAGCGAATTTAATAGACTCTAGTCAAATGCAACTTGAGTTGCTGTGGAAACCTTATTAGAAAATATTGAGAATATGCATGATCTCCCTCCTAGGCAATTTTTTTTCCTAAACAACGTTAGTGCCTTTATGTATAGAAAAAAAAATTTTTTTAATGTGAACATATAAAGTGTATAAATGGTAAGTGTGAAGTTTAAACATTTAATATAAAGCACAAAACCACGTAACCATCTAGTTCAAGGAAATAAACACTGCTGGCTATTTAGAAGCCAATCACTTGCCTCTTCCAAATCAGAGAATCCTCTCAAAAAGAAAAAAAAAAAAAAAAATCAATCAATATCCTATTATGGTATCTGTTTTCTTGCCTGTGTTTAGCATTTTCTCACTTGAACACTGTAGTTTAATTTAGCCTTATTAATTGTATATTAATATACATATTTGAATATATATTCGTTGTATGAATATATAATAATTTATTCATCTAGTCTACTGTTCATTGGCCTTTGTATTTTTCCTAATCTTAGAATATTATAAATAATTCTGCCTTGAACATTTCATTAGCCATATTTGTATAAACGTGTATTCATTTCCATTTAATATTGTTGGACCACGGAGTGTACTTATCTTCACATTTAACAGATAATGCAAACTTCTTTTTTTTCAGTGGTTTTGTTGTTTTGTCATTTATTTTCCCAAAGAGGTTAAACCGATTTACATTCCAACCAGAATTGTGTAAAAATTTCTGTTACTCTCTATTCTCTCCCACATCTGAAATGGTCCCTAGTTTTAATATTTTGCCATTCTACTCTATGTGTAATAGTATCTCATTTGTCTTTCCGAAATGGGAGTTTGAGTACATTTTCATATTTATTTGACATTCCGATAACCTGTGTGAGGTATTTGTTAGACCTCTCACTTGTTTACTAAAGGATTTTCTTATCAGTTTCTTACAGTAATCACTTACATAATAAGTCTGTATTTCTGTAAGATCAAGTAAGTCAAACTTATTCTTATCCTAGGGTGTCCTGGTTATCCTGGGCTATTTGTGTTTCTGTATACGTTTTACAATCAACTTATAAAAATGGAAAAAAATTATTTTGAGTTTCATTGAAATTACGTTAAATCTGCAGATGAGTTAGCAAAGTACTTGTAAATCTTTAAAACTTAAATCTTCTAATTCATGATCGCAGTATAGCCCTTCACTTGTTTAGATCTTCTTTAAACTTTTTCTCAGTAATGTTTTATAGATTTCTGCCCAGAGGTTTTGCACATCTTTGTTAGATTTATCCCTTGATATTTAAATTTTTATGCTGCTATAAACAGTATCACTTTTTAAATTGTTCTTTGTTGTTGCTATAGAGAAATTAGATTGATTTTTATACACTGTCTTTATATCTAACAACCTTACTATACTTACTTATTACTTCTAATAATTTATCTGTAGATATTTTGGATTGTCTATGAAATCATATCATATGAATAATTTTTATCCTTATTTTTTAACCTTAAATGTAAATATTTTTCTTCTTATTGTCTTTTTGTACTGGCCAGAATTTCCTGTACAGTATTGATTAAAAATAGTGATACTGTGTTTCATTTCCTCATTCCCAATCTCAGAGTGGAATCTTTTGACATTTTATCACTAATTATGATGTTTGCTTATGGCTTTAATACCACCTGCTATCATAATAAGAAAATTCCTTTCTGTTTTTAGTTTGCAAATTTTTTTTTAAATTACAAATTTGCATCAGATTTTACCAAAGACTCTTTCTGACTCTGTTGATCTCATTATATGATTTACCCTTTAGTTTATTAATGTGGTCAGCTAAATTGATTAGTTTTCAAGTGTTAAGTCAGTTTTGCAATCCTAGAATAAAGCCAACTTAGTTGTGATATATTATACTTTTTTTCTGACTGCTAGATTTAGGTATTCTATTTTTTAAGGATAGTTTTTATTCATTTGTATAATTGTAATTTGGGTCTTATTTTACTCTGAAAAGATTGAGACATATCGATTAACTATAGACCTTCTTAGGTCTGAAAACAAAAATTCCTCAGTCCAACCAGAATAAGGCAAGTAAAGAATAAAAAAAGAATGAGAAAACAATAAAGCAAAAGAGATTCAAATGGAAGACACATTAAAAATGTTAAAAATAAATTTAAAAAATGTAAATAATCATAATTAATGGAAACACACACATGCACACACCAGGCAAATAATAACCAGAATAATGCCGATGAAGTATTATTGATATTAGATAAAGTAAAATTTGAAGAAAGTTTACTAGAGATAAGATTCTCACTAGTTAATAATAAAATGTTCACTTAACTAGGAAGGTATGAAATTTTAAAATTATATGTACCTCACGATATAACTTTTTACCTTTATATAACCTCAAAATATATAAAGGTAAAAATATGTATATGTACATTTCTATATATCTGTAATATTGATAGTATACAAGACACATTTAAATATTTATACCATAAGACGAGGTCTTAACATACCTCCCTTGTTCCTTAGATCAAAGAAACAAACAAAAAAAATCCAAAGGCTTATATACAGTATAAAGAGTATGAATAACAAACTTGATTTAATGGACACCTAATGAATATTATACTCAACATTTGGAGAGCACATCTTCTTTCCAAGAATATATCTAACATTTATAAAAATGACAACACTCTAGCCCATAAGGCTAGTCTCAACAAATTTCAGGATTTAATATTATGCATACTATAGTTTCTATCCACAATGCAAAAAAGTTAAAAATCAATAACAAAGAGGATCACTTATGCCTCTCATGATTAGGGACTATAACACACTTATAACTAATTTTAGATCAAGGAAGAAAATAAAAATACTTCACATCAAAATGTGTAGGATAAAGCTAATGCTGTTCTGAGAGGTAAATACATTGACCTTTCTTATGTTAGAAATCCAGAGGTCCAGTGTACTGAGCCAAACTTTTCACCTTACAAGAAGTTAGAAAATGTAAGCAATAATAAATCTAAAATAATAGAAGTAACCAATAAAGGATACAAGAAATAAATTTTTAAATTATCACACAAAAGAGAGGATTGGAAGAGCCAAAACTTGGTTATTACAAACTTATCCTAACAGAAAACACCATGCTCAGTTGACTTTGTAAATGAGTTCTTTGTAATATACCAGAAACAGGTAATTTTAATTTACTCAGCTTTTTCCAGAGAAGTGCAAAGAGAAAATACTTCAAAATTCATTTTAAGTGTCTAGCATAACCTTAAAGCCAAAACCTGACAAAAACAGTGCAAGTAAGGAAAGAGCAATCTAAATCCAGCAAAGTATACAAACGATCATATCACTTGATCAATTTTTGTTTATTCCTGAAATGCAAGTTTGCTTTAATATTAGCAAATGTAGTAGCATAATTCACCATATTAGAAGAATAAAGGAGAAAAAATGATGATGTTCAGACGAGCAAAAAAATTAATAAGCCTAGTGTATACCATGACACATTTCAAAGTAAAAGTGGAAGGGAATTTTCTCAAAAAATCCTTAACATCTTGGTATATCAAAAAAATTATAAAACAGCCAAGTCACTATGGAAGAATCCTTTCCTTTCTTGTGTTAATGTGCCCCTTACATTTGTATATTATATTCTACTTGATGGTAAATTTTGCAAGATGTCCCTTTGGCATCAGAAACAAGAGAAGATGCCCATGACTTCCATTCTTGCTCAGTATTGTACTGGCAATTCACTGTCAGTGTAGTCAGACAAGAAAAAGAGTAACAACAAAAGAGAGAAACTTGTCATTACTTGGCAGTGATAACTATTCCTCAGAAGAATCTGCATGTGATTATTAGAATTAACAAAGAATTTAGCAAAATTGTTTGTTAAAAACATCAACATAAAAAATCAATTGCATTTTTATATAACTTACAAAAAAATATTTACTCTGGAAGCAAATACAATAGTACCAATAAATCTAACAAGAGATATAAAAAGATGTAAAGATGCAGCTTTTTTATTTTTTGAGGAGCAAAATGACAAGAAGGACAAAAATATATATAGCTTGAAGAAGAACAAGCTAGAGCATTTACCCTCCCAGGTCTCAAGAATTAGTATAAAGATAGCAGCACATTAGTATCAATACATGGATGGACAAATAGCTAAGGGAACAAAAGAAAGAACATAAATGCTGACTCTAGCATATATGGAAACCTGAATCCTGACAAAGAGGCAACTGTGGATCAGTTGGCAAAGGATGGACTATAAAATGAATAATTGAAAAATTGGATACTTTTCTTTAATTAATTTTTTTTAATTTTATTTATATTGGAGTATATTTGATTTACAATGTTGTGTTAGTTTCAGGTGTACAGCAAAGTGATTTAGTTATATCAATATACATATACATATATCTATTCTTTTTCAGATTCTTTTCCCATATAGGCTATTACAGAGTATTGAGTAGTGTTCCTTGTGCTATACAATAGGACCTTGTTGATTGTTTATTTTATATATAGTAATGTGTATCTGTTAATCCCAAACTCCTAATTTATCTCCCCCCCCCAACATTTCCCCTTTGGTAACCATAAGTTTGTTAAGTCTGTGAGTCTGCTTCTGTTTTATAAATAAGTTTATTTATATCATTTTTTTTTAGGTTCCACATATAAGTGATATCATAAGATGTTTGCCTTTGTCTGACTTCACTTAGTATGATAATTTCTAGATACATCCATGTTGCCGCAAATGGCATTATTTCATTCTTTTTATGGATGAGTAATATTCCATTGAATATATGTACCACATCTTCTTTATCCAGTCCTCTGTCAGTGGACATTTAGGTTTCTTCCATGTCTTGGCTATTGTAAACAGTGCTTCAGTGAACATTGGAGTGCATGTATCTTTTTGAATTATGATTTTCTCTGGCTATATGCCCAGGAGTGGGATTGCTGGATCATATGGTAATTCTATTTCTAGCTTTTTAAGAAACCTCCATACTGTTCTCTATAATGGTTGTACCAATTTACATTCCCACCAGCAGTGCAGGAGGGTTCCCTTTTCTCCACACCCACTCTTTATTGTTTGTAGACTTTTTGATGATGGCCATTCTGACTGGTGTGAGGTGATACCTCATTGTAGTTTTGATTTGCATTTCTCTAACAATTAGCAATGTTGAGCATCTTTTCATGTGCTTTTTGGCCATCTGTATGTTTGCTTTGGAGAAAAGTCTATTTAGATCTTCTGCCCATTTTTTGATTGGGTTGTTTGTGTTTTTTTGCTATTGAGCTGCATAAGCTGTTTGTATATTTTGGCGATTAATCCCTTTGTCAGTCACATCATTTGCAAATATTTCTCCCATTCTGTAGGTTGTCTTTTTGTTTTGTTTATGGTTTCCTTTGCCGTGCAAAAGCTTTTAAGTTTAATTAGGTCCCAATTGTTTATTTTTGTTTTCCTTTTCATTACTCTAGGAGGTGGATCCAAAAAGATATTGCTGTGATTTATCTTTATTTATTAAATAGGGCATAAAAATCCTATCCATTAATTAAGAGCTTAATAAAAATTATTGTATTAAAATTAAGACCTTGTCTATGTCAAAAGACTACATAAGAGTGAAAACACAAGTCACAAACTAGGACAGGACGTTTTCACTACATATAACATGTATCAGATTAGTATTCTAGAGATCAATACAAAAGGAGCAAAAAGTCCAATAGGAAAGTTAAGCTTGATAAGGAAAATACACATAGCCTGAGAGTATATGAAAAGATGCTCAACATCATTTCTTGTTTAAGAAATGCAAGTTAAAATCATAATGAGATATTTCACAATCAATTGACAAGCAAGATAGAATAGAATAGACTTAACTAGACTCAAATCAACTCAGTCAAACTCAACTCGGCTAGACTAGACTAGACTAAAATAGAATAGAAATTTCGATACAATCTGGTGTTGGCTAGATTTGAAACAACAGGAAATCTCATTCATTGCTGGCAGTGTAATGCCATTCCTACTCATATACCATAAAAATACTCTTGCAGATGTGCTTTAAAAAATGTATATGAACATTCATGATATTGTTCATAGCATTCAAAAAAATCTAAATGTCCATAATTAATGGAATGGATAAATAAATTTTGCTGTAATCAGTCATTCAGTAGAGTATCATACAGCAACCAAAATGAAAAATTGGAAAAACATGAACCATCATGGAAAATTTAAAAGAAAAATAGTATTAAATGAAGCAAGTAGCTCACTGAGAAATCTGAATATTAATATCCCATTTATTTATTTATGCATGTATACATATAATGTATTTATATGTGAGTGGTTTACAAACGGGAAAATGAACAATATCTTGTCTAGGTGTAATTATCTGGGACTATTTACATGTTGTTGAATTCTTGTTGATAATTGTCTGATGCAACATATGTGGCTATGATTTACAAATTTCAGGAAAGTGATTATCTCTATGGGGAAAGTAAGGGTGTGTGTGATCAGGGAGGAGCTGACAATATCCAGTAAGAGACTACTGATGTTAAATTTCTTAAACTGGGTGTATGCACTGGTTAATTTTACATATTCCATCAACTGTATGCTTATCTTTTATGTATCTTCACACCTATAACATGTTTTACAATAAAATTTTTGAATAACTTGAAAAAAAGACAAAAATGTACTAAAATCAGGCAAATTTGTTGTGCAAAATGTTACACAATTCCTTTTATATCATTGGGGAAAAAAAATCCTACAAGGATAAAAACCAAGCTGCTAAATAAATAAATAAATAAATAAATAAATAAATATATA
>NW_006785906.1:1252499-1265311 GCF_000442215.2 Lipotes vexillifer
TATATATATATATATATATATATAAAGTCTATCTGTGTCAACATCTCCAGTTATCTTTGTGTTTAGCAATAGTTGATTTTGGCTCTAAGATTAATATGTCACTATTCCCCTTTGGAATTCCTTTCCTTTATGTTCCACTCAGAACCCTTTAACTTCTCTGCCACCTCTCACCTCTTTTCCTGTAAATTTGTATTTTCCTTTAAGATTCAGTTCATCTATTGCCTCCTCTGAGAAAGATTCCTGAGAAGCCCTTCCCCTGGACTGACACAGCCTTCTTTTGGTCCCTACTAGCATTCTGATATATTTCTATCATTGCATTTTCTGTATGGTCTTGTTATTAACGTTCGGATATTGTCCCACTTGACTGTGAACTATTTGAAAGCAGGGAGCTGTATCATTTTTTCCTGGACTCCCAGCTCTTAGCACTGTTTCCTCACATCCTGTGGGCATCCAATATGTCTTTGTCAAATAAGGGAGGGAGGACAGGCAGATAGTGACTTTCTTTATGCCTGAGAAGCTTGATGGTAAGATGGCATAAACATGAAAAGTTAAATGAGATTTTTAAAATAGTTTAAGACAGTTTGAGCCAAAAATATGAAAGGCAGTCCAGCACTGTAAAATTTCATTTCTCAGATGAATGCTGTAAAATGAAAACTGTATGAAGGTTTAGAGAAGGTGAGTGACAGCCAAGGTTTGATCCTCAGCTCTGTTATTTGTTTGCTGGATGAATTCCATTTCCTTATCTGTAAATACAAATAACTGTTCTACCATACCATAGGGTTGTTGGGAGGATTAAATGTGATAATGCTGGTTAAGTACTCAGCACATGTGGAAGTGCTCCTGTGTCCCATGGGTATTATTTTTCCAAGCTTGAGTGTTACTAAAAGGCTATAAAGAGCTGGAGTTTAAACAGACTCACAGACATAGAGGTCAGACTTGTGGTTGCCACGGGGAAGTGGGGAGGGAGAGAGATGGATTGGGAATTTAGGGCTGGTTGGTTCAAACTGTCACATCTAGAATGGATAAACAGCAAGGTCCTACTGGATAGCACAGGGAACTATATCCAATCTCCTGGGATAAACCATAATGGAAGAGAATATTAATAAAGAATGTATATTTGTGTAAAACTTGAGTCACTTTGCTGTACAGCAGCGATTGACACAACATTGTAAATCAACTATACTGCAATTAAAAAATAATAAAACAAAAATAAATTAAAAAAAAAAGAAATGGTGGCTATTTGAATAGGAAGCAATCTGGGAGTTTGCAAGTACAGTTTCCATGAGAGAAGATAAGAAAGGAATGAGGCATTTATGGAACCTCTTCAACATGTCAGTTGATTGGCCAGGCAACTTGCTGACATTCTACCATTTAATGTTCACAACCAGCCCTTAGTGAGGTCCTACCAACCCCATTTTACAGACAAGAAAACTGAGCCTCAGAGAATGTGAAGCACATGTTCAGTGGAACCAGGCAAGGCAGAAGAGGAGTCAGGGATTTCTGGAACCTTTCCTATGTCTGGCAAAGAAGGATGAAAGCTGTGCTGTGAATGGATTTGCGAATGTGCATCTTATTTCCCATGAAATGCCTGTTTACAGTTGTAGGATATCTAAGAGTAGATTTTAATGAGAGGAATGATGTTTTGATTTCCTACATAGAAATGCACGTGAACTTTGATGTATTTAAAATATGTAACTGAAAACAGCTGCTTGTCAAAAAACCGAAGTGACTACCTCTAAATGTGGTTTGTAAGTCTGCTAACAACCTCAAACTAGATTTAATGTCATGTTTTTACAACACAGTGTACGGGTAGTAATCAGTATGGAAGGTTGTCTCTTTCTTCCCAAAGGATTGTAGCAGGGATGAAATTCATTAAGTTTGACAAACCATCCCTGCTGGGAGCTGAGTTGGAGTCCCTGCCTCAGAGTAGCAAATGGAATTGCATTTTAAAGAAACCTGGAGTCTTTCTTCTTGGCACGAAGTCCCACACTCATGATTAGCAGGAGTCAGTCATCAGCTGAAATCATCCTGGTCCTTCACCGACTCCAGTTTGGTTTGTTTCCATCCATCTGTTCTTGTGAGATGAAATTTGCTTTGGTGAAGGGCAAATGCAGAGATCACCAGCTTGGGCAGCTTTTACCATCACAATGTGCTGTTTGCATCTCTGAAAAAGGACTTGATTAAGATGCAGCAAAATAGACTCTTTAAAATGTGAGTAAATGTACACTACTATGAATGTATTAAGTCCTTATGGAAGGAAAAGAATTTGGAAGGTCTGTATATTCGCTTCAAAATTTTTAATTAGACGAGTTAAATAGCTTTTGAGAAACAAATATCAATGTTCTTAAGCCATAATCTAATGCTTGAGAGAACTGAATAACTTTTGATACAAGTAAATTTAAATGATAAATAGCATAAGATGGTTAACTGTCCAGATAAAAGGTAAATGTATTGCTTCATGACTGAATTCACAGCACTACACAAAAGATCCATCTGGAATTTAACTGACGAGTCCAGGAAAACAAACAGATCTTGTTTCTGATGTCTTGATCTCTTGAAGGACTGGTGCTTTTAAGTAACTAAGATGTCTTAATGTATTATAAGATAACAATAGAAATGTTTCACACTCAATAATGTTGTAATAATATATTGTGAAGTATGTTCACTTAGCCCTTACTATATAGAGGGAGACCCCTATAGGCCTTACAGCCCAGCAACCAGAGCCCCTTCCCTGGCATCACATTTTAGGGCTTCTTATCTTGTATAGCAAACTTGCTTAGCCTTCTCGGGGGAGGCCAGAAGTGCCAGAGTCAAAGCCCCAAGAGCAGCCCTAAACCAATGAGAGATGGTTACAGTTGATGTTTAAGTCCCCAGCTTCTTGTCCCACAGAGGGATAATCCTGAGATGCATTCCTCACAGCCTCTTAGAGAGTTTGCCCTGGGGTTGAGCCCGAGGTGTCCACAGCAGTAAAGTGCTAATTAACCCACTTTCTGTTGGTTTCTTCTTTTTCCTTTCTCACTTCTGTATATGCTCACAGTGCTTCTGGGGTCAATTCTCCACTCCTACTCTTAGATGCCCACTAAAACATGGATCCAAGAGGGTGGGACGAACAGACCTCATGCCTTCGTTTCAAGACCACCCTCCAGGAGTCAGGAATCCAGAGTTCCCCATTCAGATGCTTCAGGGGCCTGTTCAGGTCCCTCTCTCCATTGGCTCTGACTTCTTGAGAGCAGACTGTACCATTATGCACAACTCTAGCCTCGAAATTTGGAATGAGCTTGAACATGCCGACTGATTGTCCATACACACGTACACTCTTGAAGAGAGGCAATAGGGTGAGAAGAGAAAAGGGGCAGGCTCTGGGCTCGGGGTCTCCAGTTGCGCTCTTGGCTTGATTTCTCAAACCATAGGCATAGGCATGAATGGAAGGAGCACTGACTGAGAGTCACAGGCTGTGAGTTTTACTCTGGATGTCACAAGTTAAATGCAGTGAATTATTATTGGCAGGTGATCTAACTGTCCTGGTCTTTAACTACTTCATGTGTGACATGAGAGATGTATATAAATTTATTAATAAGGTCCCTTCAAGATCATAGGTTCTTACAGTCAAAGTCATTGAGAGCAGTTCTCTCACACATAAGGAATACTTAAAAGTTCCCCTTTCATTTCTGCCTAGAAACTCTGAATGTTCGCCCTGGATGCGTTATTGTTCTCATGACACCTGCTCTAGGCCTCTTCCTGCTTCTTGGTTGAAAGAGCACAGAGTCCAAAGGAACATGGATAATGGCTCTTATAATTTAGGTAAAATATGGAGAGAAAATCTGTATTTGCAATACGAACACAACCGTGAAAACAAAAACAAAGTATACCACCAGGGCGAGGGGCTTAGAAGAAAATGTATCAATATAAAAACAGTGATTCTCCTTTGATTGTAGAAATGTGGATGGTATTTTTCTCTGTAGTTTTACCTTTTTCCTACCTTTGCTTTTCTTAGCATCAATAGCTTTGTAAGCATACATTCAGAGACAGCATGGAAGAATAGTCAAGAATAAAATTGTCACTCTTACAGCCATTTGAAACAGTTCAGAAACTAGCATGGTACTTTTATTGTAAAAAATAGACTCGATCATTGACAATACTATTTAAAGGTGTAGAGGAAAATGTCTGGGGAATTGATTTTTAAGGGGAATTTCTGTATGTTTAAAGGGCCCTAAATTTTTTTTTTTATAAGAGGAACTAAGTAAATTAGACATACCCTCATATCCTGACAAGTCACTGCTATGAGGATATTATAGGGAAGAAAAAACTATAGAGGTTACAGGAGGTTTTCAATAGCAGGCATATGAAAAACAACTTGATTACATCTATAGTATAAATTCTGATCATTAAAATAGCAGTACTACTGTTATTAAATGCATACAAACTTTATAGCTGATCATTTTTTTCTCAAATATTATCCCATTTAACATGCCATTAGTATAAGTTAAGCATTATAAATGTCTTAAAAATTATTAATTTTAGAATGCATGCTGTAATCTCTTTGAAAATAACATGAACTTTCTTTAACTGTTATTATGTAGGTAAGGGGAGAAATAAAATCTAATTCCTAGCCAAATATTAATAACAATTATTAAGATTGTAATAAATAATATGTATGCTATATCAGATACTCTTAAAAGTTTTCTACATGCATTACCTCATATTTTAATCACAGTGATCTTGTAGGGTTGGTATAATTATCAAATGACGTTACAAGTGAAGAAAATAAGACCCAGAGACATTATATGATTTGCTAAAGCCACTCAGATAATAAATGGTAGAGCTGAAAATCTAGTCGTATCCTAAAGGCTAATACCCTTATTATGGTAAGACTCTGTGAGAGCATTTTGATGACTGGATTAGTTTAAAGGACTTTTGTGGGGTTTTTTTCATGGATTTTTGTCTTTGTTTTGCTTTTATTGCTAATGAACTGGTATTGCTGACCAGGATAACACAAAATTAGATCCTAGGTCTGAAACTTTAAGAGCTCTATAATCATCAAGTCAATCTAATGAAGGAAATACAGGTTTTTCCAAAATTTTATGGGAGTTAGTTAACATAAATATTTCAAATAATAAATACTACCAGAACTATCTATGAGCATACATTATAAATTCTGTTTTTTTAATTCAATTTTTATTTTATATTATAGTTGATTTACAATGTTGTGTTAGTTTCAGTTGTACAGCAAAACGATTCAGTTATACATATACATATATCCATTCTTTTTGAGATTCTTTTCCCATGTAGGCTATTACAGAGTACTGAATAGAGTTCCCTGTGCTATACAGTAGGTCCTTGTTGATTGTTTATTTTATGTATAGTAGTATGTTAATCCCACCCTCCTAATTTATCCCTCCCTGCCCCACCTTTCCCCTTTGGTAACCATAGGTTTGTTCTCTAAGTCTGTGAGTTTTTTTCTGTTTTGTAAATAAGTTCATTTGTATCATTTTTTTAGGTTCCACATATAAGTGGTATCATATGAAATTTGTCTTTCTCTCTCTGACTTACTTCACTTAGCATGATAATCTCTAGGTCCATCCATGTTGCTGCAAATGGCATTATTTCATTCTTTTTTATGGCTGAGTAATATTCCAATGTATATATGTACCACATCTTCTTTATCCATTCATCTGTCAGTGGACATTTAGGTTGCTTCCATGTCTTAGCTACTGTAAATAGTGCTTCAGTGCACATTGAGGTGCATGATGTATCTTTTTGAATTATGGTTTTCTCTGGCTATATGCCCAGGAGTGGGATTGCTGGATCATATGGTAGTTCTATTTCTAGCTTTTTAAGGAACCTCCATACTGTTCTCCATAATGGTCGTACCAATTTACATTCCCACCAACAGTGTAGGAGGGTTCCCTTTTCTCCACAGACACTCCAGCATTTACTGTTTGTAGACTTTTTGTTGATAGCCATTCTGACTGGTGTGATGTGATATCTCATTATAGTTTTGATTTGCATTTCTCTAATAATTAACAATGTTGAGCATCTTTTCATGTGCCTATTGGCCATCTGTATGTCTTCTTTGGAGAAATGTCTATTCATGTGTTCTACCTGTTTTTCGATTGGGTTGTTTGTTTTTTTGTTGTAGAGTTGTATGAGCTGTTTGTATATTTTGGAGATTAAGCCCTTGTCAGTCACATCGTTTGCAAATATTTCTCTCATTCGGTATGTTGCCTTTTCATTTTTTTAATGGTTTCCTTTGCCGTGCAAAAGCTTTTAAGTTTAATTAGGTCCCATTTGTTTAGTTTTTGTTTTTATTTTCATTACTCTAGGAGGTAGATCCAAAGAGATATTGCTGCAATTTATGTCAGAGAGTGTTCTGCCTATGTTTTCCTGTGAGAGTTTTATAGTATCCAGTCTTACATTTAAGTCTTTAATCCATTTTGAGTTTATTTTGTGTATGGTGTTAGAGAATGTTCTAGTTTCATTCTTTTACATGTAGCTGTCCAGTTTTCCCAGCACCACTTACTGAAGAAACTGTTTCTTCTCCATTGTATATTCTTGCCTCCTTTGTCGTAGATAAGGTGACCATATGTGAATGGGTTTACCTCCAGACTTTCTATTCTGTTCCACTGATCTCTATTTCTGTTTTTGTGTCAGTGCCATACTGTTTTTATGACTTTAGCTTTGTAGTATAGTCTGAAGTCAGGGAGCCTGATTTTTCCAGATTCATTTTTCTTTCTCAGGATAGCTTTGGCTCTTTGGGGTCTTTTGTGTTTCCATACAAATTAAAATATTTTTTGTTCTAGTTCTGTGAAAAATGCCATTGGTAATTTAATAAGGATTGCATTGAATCTGTAGATTGCATTGGGTTTGAATTTATTTAAAATGAATATTGGTTTTTTATTCTGTCTTACACAAAGGGGACTTACTTTGGGGCATTTTGATATGTCAAAGATCATTTATAATCTCAACAAAATATAGCACATTTATTGGGCTTTATTCTTTATCTTTCAAACACATTTTAAATATTTATAATTACAGAAGATTTGAATTCTTTGTCTTTAACAGGCCTAAAGGCTGAAAAACTGTGTGTATGTGTGTGTGTGTATGTGTATGTGTGTGAGTGTGTAAGAGAGAGAGTAATTCACTGTCACTACCAGCAACCATACTCCATGGGATCAGTTCAGGCTCTCAGAGCTGGGACTCACTTCATCTTATTTTTTTGAGATGGAGCTGGTACAAGAGCTGGGAAAGCATAAGTTAATATAAAACTAGTTTTTGTGTGGTGTGGGTATGCGTGTATGTGTGCGTTTTATTGACCATTGTTCCAACTCCCTCAAACCTCAAAGTGATGGGGAATATGGCTAGAATATGGGAGGATGGGAGGCCAGAAGGATGGACACTAAAAAGACAATTCACAAAAGATCCTGGAGTCCTTCCTACACAAATACCCAAAGGCCTCCTCATTCTCAGAAATGCCAGTGCTGCTGTCTCTTTGATGAACCTCTCACCTCCACTCCCAACAAGTGCTTAGAGTGTTATTCAAGAAGAATAATGGACCCTTTATGATTCCCTGTAGCTGATAGTTAAACAGCAGCAGAATGGAACCTACAGAAAAGGTGAAAATTTCTTAAGCACCAACAGTGAACTGAACACAGTGGGATGAAGTCCAACAGAGCTGCAGATAGCTAAAGTTATATGTGAAAGTCATTTATAATTTTAAGGAACGTGGCTGTGGTATACATATCCATGCTTAAGTTATTCGTATACCTACTGCCAGTCCTCACAGTTCGGAAGACTTGAGATTTCATAGTCAGTTTAGTAATCACCATGTTTTTTAAATGATACTTGCTTTTATTTAGAGACACTGTCATAAAGATGACTCCTAACTTGATTTAAAGTAGACCCCATTATATTAGAGTTTCCATTTATTTTAGGTCTTCATGTTTGTTACTGTAGCTGAATGCATAGATGGATAGGTGAATATTACAGATAGAACCAACTGAAAGACACAGATGAGGCCATTTCTAGTAACATTTTTTCTGTTAGCATGTATAAATATATACATATGATAATATATATTTTATCAATTACAAAAGATGAATTGTATTTTATTTTACATTATTATATATATAATATATATGTGTATACATATGTTATAAAGACAAGCAAGATTTGAGACAAAAGGAGTGAAGTCTGCACTTACATATTTGTTAGCTTTGATTTCTTTGATTTTTTTCTTTTTTTTGCGGTTCGCGGGCCTCTCACTGTTGTGACCTCTCCCGTTGCGGAGCACAGGCTCCGGACACGCAGGCTCAGCAGCCATGGCTCACAGGCCCAACCGCTCTGTGGCATGTGGGATCTTCCCGGACCGGGGCACGAACCCACGTCCCCTGCACCGGCAGGCGGACTCTCAACCACTGCGCCACCAGGGAAGCCCTCTGCACATATTTTGCATCTCCATCCCACTCAAGTTTGTCATTTTTACATGGTCAGCTTGTGTCTTTCTTAACTACTTTCTTTTCAACATGAAAAGTAGAATTTCTAAAACTCCAGGTATGCTATAACAGATGGTGGCATGGTAATCACAGCTTCTCTTTATTGCATCACGGATGTTCATTAATCATTTATAAGTAGCACTGAAACATGAAGAAAAGGGAGCAAGGTGGGGAAGATTTTTCATGCAAAAAGCATTGAAGTGATAGTCTAGAAGGAGAGGGTATATTGAAACAGTGTTCCTCAGTCATTGTTTCATATCAACACAGCAAATAATATTTGTGAGGTGTTCAGGGATACCCTGAAGGCTACCTGAGGCATAGGAATGGGGTTTCATAGCAGTATTCTTTATATTATATAATAATAAAATATAAAAATTAGGATGATATAAATATAAAATATCTTGGAGCAAGTTTTCTTCTTTTTATTATATTTTCTTCAGAATTGGTTCTTGCTTTGCTTGCTTTGTGAATTTTCATTTCCTTCATTTCTTCTGACACCTCTTCCTTTACTTTCTTTCTTTCTTTGCAGAATTTGAATAGTTGTTGTCTTAGTCCGTTTGGGCTGCTATAACAAATATACCATAGACTGGATGACTTAAACAACAATTTATTTCTCATAGTTTCATGCCCTAATCACCTCCCAAAGGTCCCACCTACTAATATCATGCCAATGGGAATTAGTATTTCAACATATGAATTTAGGGGGAATACAAACATTCAGTTCATAGCAGTCAAGTTATTTCTTTTCATTTGCACATTTAAAGGGCAGTTTTGAAACTTCTATCTTTCCAGATACACTGAAAATATCCAAAATATTGATAATATTTCTATCTTTTCCATGAGCTGCATCTAAATGCAGCTAATTTACTTATATCCCCATTCCTGTAGCCTAAGGGCAGTAGAACAGGGGGAAGGGCAGTTTAACTGTGGTCTCTTATAATACATGTTGGGAGTCAAGGCTAGATTATCTTTATCAAAATCTTATCAGAATTATTAAACATGACTTGCAACACCCAACCATGAGCTGGTCATACTCCTGTGGGCTTCACCTCCTTCCTCTAACTCAGTAGTAGCCCTGGTAATTTTTGCCTCTGTTGAGCTCTGGTGGTATATATTGGCTTCTATTCATAAGAGCATTTCCTCAAATGTTCTCTTCAAAAATTCAGTGGGGCAACTAGTAAAACTCCTCAGATTTTTATTCCTTTTATTATCAGTACTAACTCAGAGGAAAGGACATGGGGTCTAAGCTTGATATATCATACCATAATCTAAATTTCTTTCTTGGCAACAATGTTAAAAAGTCTTGTAGCATAAGACCATACCCTATTCCTTGTTCAATTGCTGCTAGTGAACTGTGGCTTTTATTAAAATATGAATTTCTATAGATTTTGAGGAATATGATTTGTGTTATGGCTTTGCTCAAGCATCTTTATCTAAAATGTTAATGTATTTTAAAGTAGCTGAACATTTTGATATACATGTAGCATTAGGATTTTAAGCATTTGGAGAATAACTACATCACAAATTTTGCTTGTTTCTGTATTACCAACCAGAATTTTGAAACCACAAGAAATCATGAAATTTAAAGTAAAACATATTTAGTAGGAGACATGGTTCTGTGACTGAGATAGCATGATTAACATTCTTCTAATGTGCTTTCTAACATTTTTGTATGTAAGGCAATGCATTACTCAAATAAAACCCAAGGCTTTCCTTATCCTTAAGTGGCTCTCTTCTAGAAAGGGTGAAGCATATAAAATCACCTTGTATCAGAGGAGCTAAGAAAGAAGCCTGAAGAAATCATTGGTTCTTTTGCTTTGTTCCTTCATAGAATCCTTGGAAGACATGATGATGATTATACACATGCAAAAACAAAAACAAAAACAAAAGGCAAGGAAAATAAAGAGTGACTTTATAAGGTCTTAGTTAGTAAATGGCTAAGTCCTAACATTACACTGCACAGACGACTGTAAACTGCAATCAATACAAACTAATCTGGGTTAACGATTCCATTATTCTCAATTATCTCAAGAGCTAAGATAATGTTCCTGATCCCATTATTGAAAGTAACATGAAGTTCTTCTGTGGGCACCATTCACCTGTCACACTTCATACTTCATAATTCCAACAGGGATTCTCTGCTGTCTGCTTTGGTTCCCGTCTACTGGGGGAATAAATTCTTAAGATGATTTCTTTGACATTTTGAAGAAATACCTGCCTATATTTATATTACTTTAAGTAGAAAGGTTTTAGAAGATTTCCTTATGTAAAATTCATGTTCTGTGGAGTTGGAGCTGCATTCCGATTTCTTAATATTCTAGGACATTTAATTATATCCCACTTTTAAAATTTGAGTATCATGGATTCCATTGTAGCTTCCTCTTCTGAAGTCCGTTCACAGCATGATAAATCTTTTATTAATCAGGATATGTAACATTGATGTAGTCTGTCTGGAAGCTATTAAGAAGCATTAGTGAAATAAAAGTGATATTAATTTATCATGAATGATTTAAATGGCTCTATTGCTTAAACTAAAGTCTGTATTTTAATATAAAGTGGGCCTGTAGAACCTTTGTAGTTACTCTTGAATAAGAAATATATGGCATATATGTTATACAAAATACAACATGTAACATGATGTGAATCATTTATAGACTATTTTTTTAATACAGAAGGTTTTCCATTTAACTCCACAAATGCCCTTTAAGCACTAACTGTATGCACAGGAACTGTATATAAATACAGTAAGAACGATAGCCCTTGTTTTGGAGGGCATGGAGTCTCATGTGTAGAGAAAATATGTGAAACTACATGAAATTGTTTAAGTATGTTTTGATCAAACCATGTAGGCAATATTATACTTAAGGCTTTGAATCTTAGCCTGACTTCTGACATTTATTAGACATGTCCTTATGGTGAGCCAAAACCCTTCCCTGAGCTACATTTCGCATCCTCAATAGACTCATAAAAAGAGCTCCCTTCAGAAAGACACGGTAGTTGTAAAGTGTCCACAGGGCATCTGGTTTGGAGTAGGGTCTTAATAACTAAGTTGCCCACCTCCTTCTCACCTCAACCTTGCTATAGCATCATAGAAGAAACTTCCAGATGTTTGTATATTTCACTGGAAAACCAATTCACATTCCTGTGCAAGGCCAGAGGCAGAAGTTGCAGTGAGAAGGCTGTCTCAGCTTTACCTGGGATATATAAGCTCTTAACAACTCATTCGGGAGGGACAAGTGGCCATATGGTGCAGGACAATGTCTCAGTGAAGACCAAGACATCAGCAGTTAAATTCACAAGTGTGTCTTCATGTCCATGCTTCATATCAGGGAATCCAGAATGTTTCCTCTGAGTAGAAATCCCCCTGGGTTCCTTGTATATTGCAGTACACCTTGACCTGAAGGGAAGATACATGGAGACCTGCCAAGTTCTGGGCACACAAAGCTCTAACTCATTGTGTTAAATGGCAAAACCAAGGAACTGGTGATTTATGGCTGCAAATTATCATGTTGTTCATTAGTGTTAATTACTGCTCAACCCTGAAATAAAATGTAATCAGTATGCTGAAATGAGAACACGACACTGGCTCCTTGCTGTTCATCTGCAAACTGTTCTGCCTGCCTCACTTTCCAGGACAAGAAGAAAAAGACTGAGGGAAGCCAGGTGAGCGCACTGTGGAGAGACGAGCTTTTGGTTATGCTGGGCTGCTGCAGCGGCTCCTGCCAGCTCCAAGCCTAGACGCTCTCTGTTCCCAAGGAGATAAAAGAGTTTTGTTTGGATGCTCTCCCAGAGTATTCAGATTGTCTTCAGGGACAGGAACTGTGGCAGTCAGGAGAGTCATTGAACCAATGGAGGCAGCATTATGTGGCATGCCCTGAGGGACAATAGCCACCACAGTGTCAGCAGTGTCCCCAGTGTGCCCCAGGGGCCTTCTCAGGCCCCACACCTGGCTGAGTCTTGGAAAACCAAGGCTCACATCCTGCATCCTGAGACTCAATTTCACTTTGCAACAGATGGCCAGAATATCATGAAATTTCAGCTTCTTTGTCAGTGCCACATTAAATATCTATGAAATGTAAACTGCCAGGCAAACGGATTTCCATTTCATGTCTGTCATAATCGTTGCCTACCGGAGATGATCTCTCATGCCAAGAAATGGATTCTTGACTTTGACACAGTGGCCTCTGCTAACTTTTCACACAGGCATTCAGAAGAACAATATTAACAGCAGGTTTACTGGTGAGCCTCTTTGCAGTGTCATGACCACTCAAGTGCTGGTGACAACAGTGAGATTTCCTTCCGGTTCCATCATAGGGAAAG
>NW_006785906.1:1265373-1325345 GCF_000442215.2 Lipotes vexillifer
GGGAAAGAGAGAAGAACCATCAAGAGTTTTCAGCCTTTCCTGGGCAGATGGACTGACTTTAAAATTTCTATTAATGGCAGCAGAATTAAATGCTTTTATAGCAGTGATTGTCATTCTTTGGGTGGGATTGTGGATTTGCCTGTTGAATTTTCCGGTTAGGATGAATAAGAGAGGTCATCATAAATGTGTACACTATTGCTATGGTGAGGGCGATCAAAGGCAATCAAGATCTCTTTATGCCCGCCTCATTTAAAGTTATGAGTCTTTAAATAGCTCTAATGTTTAAGGTATGGACCTTTTTTTGAATAGTTTTTATTTTTAGAGCAATTTTAAATTAAGAGTAAAATTGAGCAGAAAGGACAGAGTTCCCACATAATCCTTCCCTGACTTCACACACACGGTTTATCCTCTTAAAATGTCTTGCATGAGTGTGGTACATTTGCTACAATTCATGAGTAACTATCAATGCATTACCATAAATGAAGCCCATAATTTACACTAAGGTTCACTCTTTGTGATGTACATTCTATGGGTTTTGCCAAATACCTAATGTCACATATCCACCGTTACAGTATCATACAGAGTAGTTTTACTGCCTTAAAAATCGCCTGTGCTCCACCTGTTTATCTTTTACTTTCTCCCTTAGACCCCTAGGCAACCACTGATCTTTTTACTGTCTCTGTAATTCTGCCTTTTCCAACATGCCATATGTTTGGAATCATACAGCGTGTAGCCTTTTCAGACTTGTTTATATCAGTTAGCTATATTCATTTAAGGTTCTTCCATGACTTTCTGGGACTTGTTGGCTCACTCATTTTTATTGTCGAATATTCCATTGTATGGATGTACAACAGTTTGTTTATCCATTCACCTGTTGAAAGACAGCCAGTTTGCGAAGATTATAAATAAAGTTTACATATAGGTGTATAAACATTTACATATAGGTGTTTGTAGGGACGTAAGTTTTCAAAGAATTTGGGTAAGTACCTAGGAACAAAATTTCTGGATTGTATAGTTAGGCTCTGATTAGCTTTGTAAAGCTGCCAAACTTTCTTCTAAAATGGATATACCATTTTGCATTTCAAAAAGTCATTGAGAGTCCCTGTTGTTTTACATCTTTACCAGCCTTCGGTGTTTTCAGTGTTTTGGATTTTAGCTTTTCTACTAGGTGTGTAGTGTTATCTCACTGTTGTTCCAATATGCAGTTTTTTAATGACACATGACTGTGAGCACATGCTTTTTGCCAAAATTATATATTTTTTTGTCCTTTCAGATCTTTTGTTCATTATTTAAATGTGGTTGTTTTCTTATTGTTGAGGGGTTTTTTTCCCAAGAATAATTTTGTTTTTATTGCATGAATTCTGATATTAATAATAACATCAGTAACATTAACATCATTCTCCCCAGCGGTCAATCACATGGATCATCTACATTGGACCTTTTTGTTTGTTTGTTTTTTAACATTTTTATTGGAGTGTAATTGCTTTACAATGGTGTGTTAGTTTCTGATGTATAACAAAGTGAATCAGCTATACATATACATATATCCCCATATCCCCTCCCTCTTGCATCTCCCTCCCATCCTCCCTATCCCACCCCTCTAGGTGGTAAAAAAGCACCAAGCTGATCACTCTATACTATGCGGCTGCTTCCCAATAGCTATCTATTTTACATTTGGTAGTGTATATATATCAGTGCCACTCTCTCACTTCGTCCCAGCTTACCCTTCCCCCTCTCCGAGTCCTCAAGTCCATTCTCTACATCTGTGTCTTCATTCCTGTCCTGCCCCTAGGTTCTTTAGAACCTTTTTTCTTTTTTTTACATTCCATATACATGCGTTAGCATACGGTATTTATTTTTCTCTTTCTGACTTACTTCACTCTGTATGACAGACTCTAGGTCCATCCACCTTACTACAAATAACTCAATTTCATTTCTTTTTATGGCTGAGTAATATTCCATTAAATATATGTGCCACATCTTCTTTATCCATTCATCTGTCAGTGGACACTTAGGTTGCTTGCATGTCCTGGCTATTGTAAATAGTGGTGCAATGAACATTGTGGTACATGTCTCTTTTTGAATTATGGTTTTCTCAGGGTATATGCCCAGTAGTGGGATTGCTGGGTCATATGGTAGTTCTATGTTTAGTTTTTTAAGGAACCTCCATACTGTTTTCCATAGTGGCTGTATCAGTTTACATTCCCACCAACAGTACAAGAGGGTTCCCTTTTCTTCACACCCTCTCCAGCGTTTATTGTTTGTAGATTTTTTGATGATGGCCCTTCTGACTGGTATGAGGTGATACCACACTATAGTTTTGATTTGCATTTCTCTAATGATTAGGGATGTTGAGCATCCTTTCATGTGTTTGTTGGCAATCAGTATATCTTCTTTGGAGACATGTCTATTTAGGTCTTCTGCCCATTTTTGGATTGGGTTGTTTGTTTTTGGATATTGAGTGATATGAGTTGCTTGTATATTATGGAGACTAATCCTTTGTCAGTTGCTTCATTTGAAAATATTTTCCTCCATGATGAAGGTTGTCTTTTCATCTTTTTTATGGTTTCCTTTGCTGTGCAAAAGCTCTTAAGTTTCATTAGGTCCCATTTGTTTATTTTTGTTTTTATTTCGATTTCTCTAGGAGGTGAGTCAAAAAGGATCTTTCTGTGCTTTATGTCATAGAGTGTTCTGCCTGTGTTTTCCACTAAGAGTTTTATAGTGTCTGACCTTACATTTAGGTCTTTAATCCATTTTGAGTTTATTTTTGTGTATGGTGTTAGGGAGTGTTCTAATTTCATTCTTTTTTATGTAGCTGTCCAGTTTTCCCAGTACCACTTATTGAAGAGGCTGTCTTTTCTCCATCGTATATTCTTTATGAAAGAAAAGATGACCATATATGCGTGGGTTTATCTCTGGGCTTTCTATCCTGTTCCATTCATCTATATTTCTGTTTTTGTGCCATTATCATACTGTCTTGATTACTGTAGCTTTGGAGTATAGTCTGAAGTAAGGGAGCCTAGTTCCTCGAGCTCTGTTTTTCTTTCTCAAGATTATTTTGGCTATATGGGGTCTTTTGTGTTTCTATACAAAGTGGGAAATTTTTTGTTCTAGTTCTGTGAAAAATGACATTGGTAGTTTGATAGGGATTGCATTGAATTTGTAGATTGCTTTGGGTGGTAGAGTCATTTTCACAATGTTGATTCTTGCAATCCAAAAACATGGTATATCTCTCCATCTGTTTGTATCATCTTTAATTTCTTTCATCAGTGTCTTATAGTTTTCTGCATACAGGTCTTTTGTTGCCTCAGGTAGGTTTCTTCCTAGGTATTTTATTCTCTTCATTGCAATGGTAAATGGGGGTGTTTCCTTAATTTCTCTTTCAGATTTTTCATCATTAGTGTATAGGAATACAAGAGATTTCTGTGCATTAATTTTGTATTCTGCTACTTTACCAAATTCATGGATTAGCTCTAGTAGTTTTCTGGTAGCATCTTTAGGATTCTCTATGTATAGTATCATGTCACCTGCAAACAGTGACAGTTTTACTTCTTCTTTCCTGATTTGGATTCCTTTTATTTCTTTTTCTTCTCTGATTGCTGTGGCTAAAACTTCCAAAGCTATGTGGCATAATAGTGGTGAGAGTGGGCAACCTTTTCTTTTTCCTGATCTTAGTGGAAATGGTTTCATTTTTTCACCATTGAGAACAATGTTGGCTGTGGCTTTGTCATTTAATGCCCTTATTATGTTGAGGTAAGTTCCCTCTATGCCTACTTTCTGGAGGATTTTTATCGTAAATGGGTGTTGAATTTTGTCTAAAGCTTTTTCTGCATCTATTGAGATTATCATATTTTTGTTATCCTTCAGTTTGTTATTATGGTGTATCACATTAATTGATTTGCATGTATTGAAGAATCCTTGCATTTCTGGGATAAACCCCCTTGATCATGGTGTATGGTCCTTTTAATGTGCTGTTGGATTCTGTTTGCTAGTATTTTGATGAGGATTTTTGCATCTATGTTCATCATTGATATTGGCCTGTAATTTTCTTTTTTTGTGACATCTTTGTCTGGTTTTGGTATCAGGGTGATGGTGGCCTCCTAGAATGAGTTTGGGATTGTTCCTCCCTCTGCTATATTTTGAAAGAGTTTGAGAAGGATAGGTGTTATCTGTTCTCTAAATATTTGATAGAATTCGCCTGTGAAGCCATCTTGTCCTGGGCTTTGGTTTGTTGGAAGATTTTTAATCACAGTTTCAATTTCAGTGCTTGTGATTGGTCTGTTTATATTTTCTGTTTCTTCCTGATTTAGTCTTGGAACGTTGTGATATTTTAAAAATTTGTCCGTTTCTTCCAGGTTGTCCATTTTATTGGCATATAGTTGCTTGTAGTAAGCTCTCACGATCCTTTGTATTTCTACAGTGTCAGTTGTTACTTCTCCTTTTTCATTTCTAATTCTGTTGATTTGAGTCTTCTCCCTTTTTTTCTTGATGAATCTTGCTAATGTTTTATCAATTTTGTTTATCTTCTCAAAGAACCAGCTTTTAGTTTTATTGACCTTTGCTATTGTTTTCTTTCTTTATTTTTTTTTTTGTGGTACGCGGGCCTCTCACCACTGCGGCCTACTCCCGCCGTGGAGCACAGGCTCCGGACGCGCAGGCCCAGCGGCCATGGCTCATGGGCCCAGCCACTCGGCGGCACGCGAGATCCCCCCAGACTGGGGCACGAACCCGAGCCCCCCGCAACGGCAGGCGGACTCCCAACCACTGCGCCACCAGGGAAGCCCTCTTCATTTCTTTTTCATTTATTTCTGATCTGATCTTTATGTTTTCTTTCCTTCTGCTAACTGTGGGATTTTATTTGTTCTTCTTCCTCTAATTGCCTTGGGTATATGGTTAGGTTGTTTATGTGAGATTCTTCTTGTTTCTTGAGGTAGGATTTTATTGCTATAAACTTAGAACTGCATTTGCTGCATCTCACAGGTTTGGGGATGTCGTGTTTTAATTGTCATTTGTTTCTAGGTATTTTTGATTTCCTCTTTGATTTCTTCAGTGATCTCAGTTATTTAGTAGTGTTGTTTAGCATCCATGTGTTTGTATTTTTTACAGTTTTTTTCCTGTAATGATACCTAGTCTCATAGCGTTGTGGTCAGAAAAGATACTTGATACAATTCCGGTTTTCTTAAATTTACCAAGGCTTGATTTGTGAATCAAGATATGATCTATCATGGAGAATGTTCCATGAGCACTTGAGAAGAAAATGTGTTCTGTTGTTTTTGGATGGAATGTCCTATAAATATCAATTAAGTCTATCTTCTTTAATGGATCATTTAAAGCTTGTGTTTCCTTATTTAAAGCTTGTGTTTCCTTATTTATTTTCATTTTGGATGATCTGTCCAAAATGTGTTAAATGTGTTAATGTGATCTGTCCAAAATGTGGGGGGTGTTAAAGTCCCCTACTATTACTGTGTTACTGTTGATTTCCCCTTTTATGGCTGTTAGCATTTGCCTTATGTACTGAGGTGCTCCTATGTTGGGTGCATAAATATTTACACTTGTTATATCTTCTTCTTGGATCAATCCCTTGATCATTATATAGTGTCCTTCTTTGTCTCTTATAATAGTCTTTATTTTAATGTCTATTTTTTCTGATACGAGAATTGCTCCTCCAGCTTTCTTTTGATTTCCATTGGCATGAAATATCTTTTTCCATCCCCTCACTTTCAGTCTGTATGTGTCCCTAGGTCTGAAGTGGGTCTCTTGTAGACAGCATATATACAGGTCTTGTTTTTGTATCCATTCAGCCAGTCTATGTCTTTTAGTTGGAGCAATTAATCCATTTACACTTAAGGTAATTATCGATATGTATGTTCCTATTACCTTTTTCTTAATTGTTTTGCATTTGTTTTTGTGGGTCTTTTCCTTCTCTTGTGTTTTCTGCCCAGAGAAGTTCCTTTAGCATTTGTTGTAAAGCTGGTTTGGTGGTGCTGAATTCTCTTAGCTTTTGCTTGTCTGTAAATATTTTAATTTCTCCATTGAATCTGAGTGAGATCCTTGCTTGGTAGAGTAATCTTGCTTGTAGGTTTTTCCCTCTCATCACTTTAAATATGTCCTGCCATTCCCTTCTGGCTTGCAGAGTTTCTGCTGAAAGATCAGCTCTTAACCTTATAGGGATTCCCTTGTATGTTATTTGTTGCTTTTCCTTTGCTGCTTTTAATATATTTTCTTTGTAGTTAATTTTTGATAGTTTGATTAATATGTGTCTTGGTGTGTTTCTTCTTGGATTTATCCTGTATGGGACTCTGTGCTTCTTTGAGTGACTATTTCCTTTCCCATATTAGGGAAGGTTTCAACTATAATCTTTTCAAATATTTTCTCATTCCGTTTCTTTTTCTCTTCTTCTTCTTGGACCCCTATAATTCAAATGTTGATATGTTTAATATTGTCCCAGAGGTCTCTGAGACTGTCCTCCGTTCTTTTCATTCGTTTTTATTTATTCTCTTCTGCAGTAGTTATTTCCACTCTTTTATCTTCCAGTTCACTTATCTGTTCTTCTACGTCAGTTATTCTGCTGTTGATTCCTTCTAGAGAATTTTTAATTTCATTTATTGTGTTGTTCATCATTGTTTGCTCTTTAGTTCTTCTAGGTCCTTGTTAAACGTTTGTTGTATTTTCTCCATTCTATTTCCAAGATTCTGGATCATCTTTACTATCATTACTCTGAATTCTTTTCAGGTAGACTCTCTCTCTCCTCTTCATATGTTTGGTCTGGTGGGTTTTTACTTTGCTCCTTCATCTGCTACGTATTTCTCTGTCTTCTCATTTTGCTTAACTTACTGTGTTTCGGGTCTCCTTTTTGCAGGCTGCAGGTTCATTGTTGCTCTTGTTTTTTGTGTCTTCCCCCAGTGGGTAAGGTTGGTTCAGTGGGTTGTGTAGGCTTCCTGGGGGAGGGGACTGGTGCCTGTGTTCTGGTCAATGAGGCTGGATCTTGTATTTCTGGTGGGCGGGACTGCATCTGGTGGTGTGTTTTACGGTGTCTGTGACCTTATTATGATTTTAGGCATCCTCTCTGCTAATGGATGGCGTTTTATTCCTGTCTTGCTCATTGTTTGGCATGGGGTATCCAGCACTGGAGCTTGCTGGTCATTGAGTGGAGCTGGGTCTTAGCGTTGAGACAGAGATCTCTGGGAGAGGCCTTGCCAATTGATATTACATGGGACTGAGAGGTCTCTGGTGGTCCAGCATGCTGAACTCAGCTCTCCCACCACAGAGGCTCAGCCTGACACCCGGCTGGAGCACGAAGACACTGTCAGCCACACAGCTCGTAAGTAAAGGGAGAAAACAAAGAAAGAGAAAAAATAAAAGTAAAATAAAATAAATGAAGTTATTAAAATAAAAAAAATTATTAATAGAAAAAAGTAATTAAAAAATGAGGGCAGCCAAACCAATAAACAATTCCACCAGTGATAACAAGCACTAAAAACTATGCTAAGATAAACATAAAAATCAGAAAGTAGTCGGCCACAACTGTAAGCAAACCCCAAGTCTACAGTGGCTCCCAAAATCCACCTCCTCAATTTTGGGATGATTTGTTGTCTATTCAGGTATTCCACAGATGCAGGGTACATCAAGTTGATTGTGGAGATTTAATCTGCTGCTCCTGAGGCTGCTGGGAGAGATTTCCCTTTCTCTTCTTTGTTCACACAGCTCCTGCGGTTCCGCTTTGGATTTGGCCCCGCCTCTGCATGTAGGTCGCCTGAAGCGTCTGTTCTTTGCTCACACAGGACAGGGTTAAAGTAGCGGCTGAGTCAGGGGCTCTGGCTCACTCAGGCTGGGGGGAAGGAGGGGTATGGAATGCAGGTCAAGCCTGTGGTGGCAGAGGCCGGCATGACGTTCCAGCACCCTTAGATGCACCATGTGTTCTCCCGGGGAAGTTGTCCCTGGATCATGGGACCCTGGCAGCGGTGGGCTGCACACTCTCCCAGGAGGGAAGGTGTGGATAGAGACCTATGCTTGCACACAGGCTTCTTGGTGGCTGCAGTAGCAGCCTTAGTGTTTCATGCCCGTCTCTGGTGTCTGCACTGATAGCCGTGGCTCGCGCCCATCTCTGGAGCTCGGTTAGGCGGTGCTCTGAATCTCCTCTCCTGTCACACCCTGAAACAGTGGTCTCTTGCCTCTTAGCAGTTCCAGACTTTTTCCCTGACTCCCTCCCGGCTAGCTGTGGTGCAGTTTCCCCCTTCAGGCTGTTTTCATGCAGCCAACCCCAGTCCTCTCCCTGGGATCTGACCTCTGAAACCCGATCCTCAGCTCCCAGCCCCCACCTGCCCCGGCTGGTGTGCAGACAAGCCTCTGGGGCTGGTGAGTGTTGATCGGCGCCGATCCCCTGTGCGGGAATCTCTGTGCTTTGCCCTCCGCGCCCCTGTTGCTGCGCCCTCCTCCGTGGCTCCGAAGCTTCCCCCCCACTCACTGCCCGTTTCCACCAGTGAAGGGGCTTCCTAGTGTGTGGAAATTTTTCCTCCTTCAGAGCTCCCTCCCAGGGGTGCAGGTCCCATCTCTGTTCTTTTGTCTCTTTTTTTTTTCATTTTTCTTTTGCCCTACCCAGGTATGTGAGGAGTTTCTTGCCTTTGGGGAAGTCTGAGGTCTTCTGCCAGCATTCAGTAGGTGCTCTGCAGGAGTTGTTCCACGTGTAGGTGTATTTTTGATGTATTTGTGGGGACAAAGGTGATCTCCACATCTTACTCCTCCACCATCTTGAAGGTCCTCCCCTGTTGTTGAGTTTTAAGGGTTTTATTTTTCCCTTGGGTATAACTTCTTTATCAAATATTTGTTTTGCAAATATTTTTATGTCTTTGGCTTGTCTTTTCATTCTGTTCACAATGCCTTTTGCAGAACAAATATTTTTAATTTTAATAAGCCCCCAAATTTCAACTTTTCTTTCATAAATCATGCTGTTGGTGTTGTTTCTAAAAACTCATTAAACCTTAGGTCATATAGATTCTTTCTTAGAAAGTTACCTACAGTTGATTCAGTTTCTTTAATAGACGTACCCTTATTAGTGTTATCTATTTTTCCTTGTGAGAGTTTTTGTAGATTTTGTCTTTCAAGGATTTGATCAAATTCTTATAAATTATCAAATGTGTGGCCATAGAGTTGTTCATAATATTCCTTTATTATCTTTTTTAATATCCATGAGATCATTTGTAATGGTCCCCTGTTCGTTTTTTTTATGTTAGTAATTTATGTGTTCTCACTTTTTTTCTTGGTTAATCTGGCTACAGATTTATCAATTTTACTGATCTTTTCAAAGAACCAGCTTTTGGTTTTATTGACCTTCTTTATTGATTCCTTGTTTTCAGTTTTATTAATTTCTGCTTTAATTTTTTTTTCTTTTTTTTTAACATCTTTATTGGAGTATAATTGCTTTACAATGGTGTGTTAGTTTCTGCTTTATAACAAAGTGAATCAGTTCTGCTTTAATTTTTATTACTTCTTGTCTTCTGCTTACTTTGGATTTAATTTTCTCTTCTTGTGCAGTTTCCTAAAGTAGAAACTTAGGTTATTGATCTTTAGGTTGTTCTTTTCTTATATATACTTTTAATGCTATAAATTTTCTTCTAAGATCAGTTTTGGCTGCATCCCACAAATTGTGATAAGTCGTATTTTCATTTGTTTTTATTCCCAATGTTTTTTTCTTTAACTTCTCTTGATTCTTCTTTGATCCATGTGTTACTTAAAAGTGTGTTGTTTGGGCTTCCCTGGTGGTGCAGTGGTTGAGAGTCCGCCTGCCGATGCAGGGGACACGGGTTCGTGCCCCGGTCCGGGAAGATCCCACATGCCGCGAAGCAGCTGGGCCCGTGAGCCGTGGCCGCTGAGCCTGTGAGTCCAGAGCCTGTGCTCCGCAACAGGAGAGGCCGCAACAGTGAGAGGCCCGCATACCGCAAAAAAAAAAAAAAAAAAAGTGTTGTTTGACCTCCAAATATGTGGGATTGTCCAGCTATCTTTCTGTTACTGACTTACATTTTAATTCCATGTGGTTTGATAGTATATTTTGTATGATCTTTATTCTTTAAATGTTTTCAGATGTGTTTTATGACCCAGAATGTGGCCTATCTTGGTGAATATTTTACGTGAAGTTAGAAAGAATGTACAATCTGCTATTGTTGGATAAAGCCTTCTATAAATGTCAAGTAGATGCAGTTTGTTAATGTTGTTGTTCAGTCAACTTTGTCCTTTCCGATTTCCTGCCTGCTGGATCTGTCCATTTCCGATAGAGTGGTGTTGAAGTATCCAACTATAAGAGTGGATTTATCTATTTCTCCTTAGTTCTGTAAGTTTTTTAAAATTTTATTTATTTTTTTTTGGCTGTGCTGGGTCTTCGTTGCTTTGTGCAGACTTTATCTAATTTCAGCAAGCAGGGCCTACTCTTCATTGTGGTATGTGGACTTCTCATTGCAGTGGCTTCTCATGGCAGAACACATGCTCTAGGCATGCAGACTTCAGTAGTTGTGGCTCATGGGCTGTGGAGCACAGGCTCAGTAGTTGTGGTGCACAGGCTTAGTTGCTCCGCAGCATATGGGATCTTCCCGGACCAGGGCTCGAGCCTGTGTCCCCTGCATTGGCAGGCAGACTCCCAACCACTGCGCCACCAGGGAAGCACCAGTTCTGTAAGGTTTACCTCATGCATTTTCATGTTGTTGGTGTTTTATTAAAATATTTTATTTTAAAATTTATTTATTTTATTTATTTTTGGCTGTGTCGGGTCTTAGTTGCGGCACACGGGATCTTCATTGAGGCATCCAGGATCTTGCATTGTGGCGTGCAGGCTCTTCGTTGTAGCACACAGGCTTCTCTCTAGTTGTGGCATGTGGGTTTTCTCTCTCTAGTTGTGGTGCTCAGGCTCCAGGGCACATGGGCTCTGTAGTTTGTGGCATGCAGTCTCTCTACTTGAGGCGCGTGAGCTCAGTAGTTGTGGCACACGGGCTTAGTTGCCCCGTGTCATGTGGGATCTTAATTCCCTGACCAGGGATAGAACCCACGTCCCCTGCATTGTAAGGCGGACTCTTTATCACTGGACCACCAGGGAAGGCCCTTCTTGTTGTTTTGATAAGTACATATAAATTAAGGATTTTGTGTCTTCTTGGAGAATTGACCTCTTCATTATTATGCAGTGCCCCTCTTTATTCCTGAAGATTTTCCTGCTCTGAAGTCAGCTTGGTCTGAAATCAACACAGTTACACCAAATTTCTTTTTTGTGGTTGTTCAGAAGCAAAGAATGAGGGGAGGTATGTAAACAGGGAAGGAGTGAAAGTTTATACTAAGAATTGTTATTTAGTTGGACCCCAGTATGGCCAATGAATAATCCTGTAGGACATTTTGAGAAGCCATATGATTGAGAAGCCAGAACTGTCCACCTAAGGATTGAAAAAGGGAAATATTTAACCATTAGCTCAGTTCTGTATTGTAAAGAATGGCCATGTGAGCATAAACTTCTTGCATTACTTTGGGTTGCATGTGCAAAGAGTCAGTAAAAACCCAGAGCAGCAAGTAAGAGGCAAGTGGTCCAGGGCCAAGACCCAAGGGGAGGAATTGTCAGCCTGCAACTACATGAAGCTGTTCACATTCTTAACCCCACCCCAGACTTCCTAAAATAAAATCTCTGGAGAGTGGGGATCAGCAGTCTGGATTATTTTCTCAGTTTATTGTGCAATAATTATATTATGTTACCTCTTTTTTTATTTTTAACCTCTTGTCTTTTTGATATCAGCCATTCTAACAGGTGTGAGGTGATATCTCACTGTGGCTTTGATTTGCATTACCTAATGATTAGTGTTACTGAACATCTTTTCACGTACCTTTTGGACAGTGTATGTGTTCTTTGGAAAAATGACTATTCAGTTCTCTGACCATTTAACTAGATTGTTGGTTTTTTTTTTGCCACTGAGTTGTATGAGTTCTTTATATATTTTGGATATTCACTCCTTATCAGACATATGATTTGCAGTTTTTTCTCCCATTCCATAGGGTGCTTTTTCATTTTGTTGATGGTTTCCTTGCTGTGCAGAAGCTTTTTAGTTTAATATAGTCCCACTTGTTTAGTTTTGCTTTTGTTTTTAGTGTCAAGTCCAAAAAAATCATTGCCAAGACTGATGTTAAAGAGCTTACCACCTATGTTTTCTTCTTGGAGCTTTATGGTTTCAGATTTTTTAATCCATTTTGAGTTGATTTTTGTGTATGGTGTAGAATAGGGGTCCAGTTTCATTCTTTTGCATATAGTTGTCCAGTTTTTCCAGCACCATTTATTAAAGAGATTATCCTTTCACCGTTATATATTCAAGGCTGCTTTGTCATAAATTAATTGGCTATATATGTGTGGCTTTATTTCTTGGCTCTTCATTCCATTATATGATCTCTGTGTTTATTTGTATGCCAGTACCACACTGTTTTTATTACTATAGCTTTGTAATATAGCTTGAAATCAAAAAGTGTGATGACTCCAGATTTGTTCTTTCTCAAGATTACTCTGGCTATGCAGGCCATTTGTGGTTCCCTACAAATATTAGGATTTTTTTCTGTTTCTATGAAAAATGTCTTTAGAATTTTGATAGGGATTGCATTGAATTTGTAGACTGATGTGGGTAGTGTGACACTTTGACAATATTAATTCTACCAATCCATGAGCAAAGAACATCTTTCCATTTATTTGGGTCTTCTTCAGTTTCTTTAATCAGTGTCTTGTAGTTTTCAGTGTACAGATCTTTTACTTCCTTGGTTAAATTTTATCCCAAGGTATTTTATTTTTGATGAAATTATAAATGGGATTGTTTTCTTAATTCCTCTTTCTGACAGTTTGATGTTAGTGTATAGAAGCACACCTAATTTTTGTATATTGATCTTGTACCCCACAACTTTACTAAACTCATTTTCTAGTGCTAAAAGTTTTTTGGTGGAGTCTTTAGGGTTTTCTTTATATAACATTATGTCATCTGCACATAGAGATAGTTGTACTCCTTCCTTTCCAGTTGGGTGCTTTTATTTATTTAGTTAGTTGGTTAGTTAGTTTATTTTGCCTAATTGCTCTAGCTAGGACTTTGAGTACTATGTTATAAAAGTGGCAGGAATGGGCATCCTTGTTTTATATACCAGATTTCTTTAGATTGGTTTTAGCATGGTGTATTTAACTCCACTCCTCTACTTTTTTTTTTTTTTTTTTTTTTTTTTTTTTTTTGTGATATGTGGGCCTCTCACTGTTGTGGCCTCTCCCGTTGCAGAGCACAGGCTCCGGATGCGCAGGCTCAGCGGCCATGGCTCACGGGCCCAGCCGCTCCACGGCATGTGGGATCTTCCCGGACCGGGGCACGAACCTGTCTGTGTCTCCTGCATCGGCAGGTGGACTCGCAACCACTGCGCCACCAGGGAAGCCCCACTCCTCTACTTTCAAGCTATCTGTGGCAGTATACTTAAAGACAATGCATAGTTTCATCTTGATTTTTTTAAAATACATATACTGTTTCTTTTAATTTGTGTGGTTACCATATTCATATATAAAGTGATTTTTATGTAATTTTGGGTTAATATCTACCATATTTATAACTGTTTTCTGTTCATTGATTTTTTTTTTTTTTTGATTCTTCTTTTCTTTTTCCTTCCATTCTTTCTCTCTCTTCTTTGGTTCTAACTAAGTTTTTTATGTGATAGCATTTTTTGTTTTCTCTCTTAGCGCATTGATTATACTTCCTTGTTAAATTTTGTTAGTGGTTGCCCTAGAGTGCAATATACATTTACAGCTAGGATAAGTCTACTCTCAAATACTCAAGTTGACCCTTGAACAACACTGGTTCAAACTGCCTGGGTCCACTTATAAGAGAATATTTTTCAGTAGTAAATAGTACAGTACTACATGGTCTGTGGTTGGTTGAATCCATGGATACAGAGGAACTGTGGATACAGAAAGCCAGCTGTAAGTTATATGTGGATTAACCCTGATGTTCTTTAAGGGTCAACTGTGACACTTTACTGCTTCATGAATACTACAGGTAACAAAGTATTCTCAATTAGTCCTTCTATTCCCTTATAATATCCCTGTTATTCATTTTACTTATAATGAGCTGTAATCATTATTTTTTGAACAGTTACCCATTAGCTCAGTTAAGAATAAGAAAAAAAAAAGGGTATTTTACCTTCTTTTATTCTTTCTCTGGAGCTCTTCCTTTCCTTATCTTATGTAGATCTTTCTCCCTGAATTAACTTCCAATGTTTCTGGCAAGCCACTTCTACTAGCAACAAAATCTCTTAATGTTTGTTTGTCTGAGAAAGTATTTTTACTTCATTATGGGAAAATAATTTCACTGGATACAGAATTCTTGTTTGGTGATGGTTTACTTTCGTTTTGCTGTTCTTCAACACTTTTAAATGTTTACTCCATTCTCCTCTTGCTTCCATGGTTTCTGAAGAGAAGAATGTTATAATTCTTATCCTTATTCTTCTGTAGATAAAATGTTTCCCCTCCCTCCCTCAGGCTTCTTTCAAGACTTTGATTTTGGGTATACTGAATAAGATATACCTAATGTAGATTTTTTTTTTTTTTTTTTGTATTTTTCTTGCATACTGTTCCCTGAGCTTCCTGGATCAGTGGTTTTGTGTCATTCATTAACTGTGGAAATTTTTCAGTCATTATTACTTCAAATATTTTTTGTACATTTCTTTGTTTTGTTTTACTTCTGGTATTCCCATTGTATATGTTACACCTTTTTAACCGTTCCCCAGTTCTTGGATATTCTGTTTTTAAAATTCTTTTTCTCGTTACTTTTGAGTTTGTAAAGTTTCTTTTGACAATTTTCAAGCTTGTTGATTCTTTCCTTGAACATGTCAACTGTTAAGTCCATCAAAGACATTTTTTCATTTTTATTTCAGTGGGTTTTCTTTAACGTTTACTCTATTCTTTCTTAGAGTTTCCATTTTCCTGCCTGTATTGCCCATCTGTTTTTTCATGTTGTCTACTTTTTCATTAGATTCTCTTAGCATATTAATCAGTTAATTTAAATTCTTGATCTGATCATTCAAAAATCGCTGTCAGATCTAAATCTTGTGAGACAGGAAGGCTAGAGGGGTGTATAAATGGATATTTCCCTTTCCCCATGCCAGAGGCTAGAGGGGACTAGAGTTGATTATTTCTCATGTTGGATAGGCTCTGTTACAATAGTTTTCTCTGAGGATTATCCTTTGTCAAGGCTAACAGAACACTCTGGGAATGTTTAAAATGGTAACTGTTTCTCTCCACCTGTCAGATACATGAGAGGGTTTTTCTTCAGTCTTCACAATGAGAACCTGGAGGGTCTCCGGTAGGGAAATCTCACAAAATTGCATCTAAGGCTGTATCACTGGGAGTTTTTCTCTCTCAGGTGAGTCCACACTCAGTCTCCAGCTATTAGTCAATTACAATTTAAGTGTTCTTACTAGTTTCTGGCTACAGCAGGTGGTTTTTGATCCTGGCAAGCTTGTGATTATCTGTATTCACCTGTCTCTCCAGTTTTTAAGGCAGCAGCAATTTTCCTTATGACCTCAATTCTCTGATGGCTCTAAGAAGAGTTGTGCATTTCTACTTTGCCCAGCTTTTTTTCTGCTGGGTGGATGAGAGTAATGCCTTCCAAGTTCTTTCTTTACATTATCAGAGAGGAAACTGGAAAGTCTATGGACATGCCTTTGATAACCAAATATTAATTGATAAAAATTAGGAATAATTTGTTTGACAATGATTAAATGAAACACCATCTACAAAATCTCAGATTTGAAATAAATAAAATAAAAAATTTTGAAAATCAAACTTTATATCTTTTAAATTATTTATTTATTTATTTATTTATTTATTTTTGGCTGTGTTCAGTCTTCGTTTCTGTGCGAGGGCTTTCTCTAGTTGCGGCAAGCGGGGGCCACTCTTCATCGTGGTGCACGGGCCTCTCACTATCGTGGCCTCTCGTTGCGGTGCGCAGGCTCAGTAGTTGTGGCTCACGGGCCTAGTTGCTCCGCGGCATGTGGGATCTTCCCAGACCAGGGCTCGAACCCATGTCCCCTGCATTGGCAGGCAGATTCTCAACCACTGTACCACCAGGGAAGCCCCAAAACTTTATATCTTTTTAATAAACAATATTCTTAGCACACAGTGACGCTGCATTTGCATATTCTCTTAAGGCTTAAATAATGTAATGAATTTTCTAGTCCCTATAGTGATAATACAATTGAGTGAATTTCTCTGTACTTCAAAGGGAAAAATACACATGCAAAATTTCCCTGGCAGAATTTTGGCTAATCTGATAAACCTGTTTTTAAATATGCCATATGAAAATCTGAATATATTTAGGCAGTTAATGCCCAAAGTTCATTTTAGGCTGGTTCTGCACCTTAAATGATATTCACTGAACCTAAAATGGAAAGATGATAATTTTATTATAAATATTGGGGAAAATATAAATTTATTTCCAGTTTTTCTCATATTTAAATTTCTATGATCTTTTATATTCAACAAATATCTATCTCCTTGTTCTGAAATGAAGATATTTTAGTAAAAAAAAAAAAGTCATACAATTGCAGTATTAGAGATCCCCTGAATAAGGTTGTTTCTAGTTCCAGATCTAGTGCCCACCCCCTTTTAAAGAGAGATAAATAAGCAGAATTATGTATAATCAGGCTTGGTTCCAATTATATAAGACTTTGAAATGGATAAAAGAACATCCTTAATATGTGAGTAGTTCTGTTATAATTTATTTGTTGTTATTCTCATTTTTTTTTTTTTAAATAGGACAAAAATCAGAATTTCTGTGCAGCACTGTGGAAACGTTCCCATAGACTTTATCTCAAGTCAGCCACCTTTATAGTCAGGAAAAATTCTCCTCTACTCAGATATATGAGTAAACACATGCCTACTAGACATGACTGACCAGTGTAAGGATCTTACCAATAACATCTTTTAAAATGACTTTTAAACCATAAAAATTAACTGCACTACTGTAAATTCTCCCCTTTGAATAACAGTTGGAATTTCTCCAGTTCAAGGATCCATTCTGACAGTAGAGAATACTGAGAAAGCCTCTCTACAGAGCAATGATGCTTATATGTTCTTCAGAGAATGTAATCATATTGGTGAATTAATTGAGCTTTAAAAGCCTTTGTCAGTAAGGAATTTGATAAGGTGGGAGAAAATTAAATGTGGGCCTAATGTTAGCCCACTGGAGGGGAACTGAAATAATTACAGTGCATTTCCTGATTCCATAATATTGTGAACAAGCTCACAGAGCTATCATTTCCGAACTCAGGCTGAGGTCTTAGTAACTCTACTGTGGATATGACATCTTGACCAAAATGAGTATCTGTGGCTACGAAGAGTGCTTCACAAGAAAGGCACAGAAATTAAATAGAAGTGGCAGTCTAGGTAGGAAAGTCACACTGGCTAGGCTCTCACTAGGAAGAGTACTTTCCCACCCCTATGCAGAGCCTGGTATGCATCATGGATGGATGGCTGACTTCCTATTTAATCTCCAATAAGTGGTGCATCTGTATAGCTGGTCCCTCTAGCCATAATCATGCTGCCTTTCTGGCACCTGTTCTTTTCCCTCGCCTCCAATTCCTGATAGTCTTGGAACCTCACCTTCTTTCATGGTGCTTAGGGTCAGGGCTGGGCCATATTTCTGGTACGGTTCACAACATCTTAGATACGCCAGATTAACTTCCTAAGTAACTCTATTGCTGAAGTCTTCTGCTGCCTATAAGTCTTGGAGTTGAACTCTAAGACTTTCTAAGCAAAATTCAAAAATTGGTGTCTCAGACTGAATTTAACAAAACCAGTCCCCTGCCTGTGACTCTGAACTAGGCTGTAAATGAAGCCTAGAGTCCTAGCCTCAACATGAGATCATTTTAGCCCCTTTGTATTGGGTTGAAATTAAAGAATATACACATGTCATTTTCCCTGAGTTTTTTTAAAATCATGTGGCAAACTAAGAGACTGAAAGTTGACATTTTCCCCGCTGAAATATACTCTAATCACCGGTGATAGATTTAAAAATAAATGGCCGAGCTATTTAGCTTAGCAAGATTACACACTCAGGAGTAGGTTTCCATATGTTATGGGTAGCAAACATTCATAGAAGCAGTGAGGTGCATGTGGAAAGAGCACAGGCTTTAAACAGCCCTGAATCTGAATCCCAGTTCAGTACCCTCCTCACCAGAAGACTGTCAGCAAGTATTTTCATCTTTCTGAGCCTTGTGTTCCTGTAAAGCGTGCAACCAATTCACAGACCACAAGGTTAATTTGAAGGTTAAATAAAATGTCAAATAAATACCATTTATGATGGTGCCTGACACATGAGGATTACTGGGGGAGTAAGTTATTTCTCCTTTATGAGTATTCCGTATACTCTGGAGATCTTTCAGATTCTGAATGGTGCTGAGATTCCAACACCCGATTATTGCTGGTGAGACCTGGGGCCTTTAGATCTTTGTGGTATCTTTTCCTCTCCAAATGTCTTTACAGGGCCTGGCTTCCCTATCTCGGTGGCTCCTCACCCATAGTGGGCTCTGTCTCTGTCCTTGCCTTGCTCTGTCCCAGCTTTGATCTCTGTGTAAATGATTGTATAGGACTGAACTCTGGAAAGGAAGTGAACTAAAACACTTAAGCCATGAAATTGTATAAGTGTGACTTTCCTTGACTGCTTGGAAGCTTCATTTCACAGGTGGGAAAGGGGAGAGTGACACAAATCTACTGGATTGCTATGGGGATTAGTTGGCATTGTGTCCTTTAAGTGCTTAGTAATTGGCACATGGTCAGTTCTTAGCAAGAGGACCTTTATTTCCACACCTCTAAAACGCTACGCAAAGTCAGCCAATAGCAATATGAATATATTCTGCCAACTCATGGAGCAAGTTGCTAATCGGATGTGGACATTGGGACCTGCTCTTGGAGAGGACTCGAAGTCTAGTTTCCACTGTGACAGAAGCCTACCCAGTTCCTTCGTGGCCCTCAAAAAAAGCCCTGTAATCCATCACTTATGGCTTTCTGATTCCTGAGATTCCTTTCCATGAGGGGATTATTTGTCAACTTGGTCTCTTGATATGGGAAGAAAAGCTGAATTCTGAGAGAAGAAACTACTAGCCCTTCAGGTGGAATTATTTTAAGGGAAAAGGGAGCAACCAGATATAGGGTAGTAACACTAAAAACATATTCAGCGTTTATTTGTAATTCAGATTTGACTGGGCGTCCTGTGTTTTGTCTAGCAACCTGAACTGTCCTCGATCTCTGAAGTCATAGCATTCAGGCAGGCACGAAGTCATTCACCCACTCACTGGGCCCCAGTAAACTTTTTCTCTGGTGGACAAGCCTCGTATAGGTGTGTGTGTGTGTGTGTGTGTGTGTGTGTGTGTGTGTGTGTGTGTGTGTGTGTGTCCCTGTTAAAAGTGAGATGTGAGAAAGACATCTCTATTTGCTTAAAGCAGCATCAACATTTAGAATGGGAAAGTTACCTAACTGACATGACAAACTACCACTGTTCTTCAGTCCCAGGTAATGCACACTTAACATTGTACAAACTTGTGTGCTGGACTGCAGCAAACCCTGAGATTGGCAGTCAGTGGAGACCTGCTTCAGGAGAGCAACTCAATTTCTTCTTAAGGCCACATCTAACCTAGTCTCCTGGCTGCCTGTTAATGTTCTTCTGAATTTTTGCACTGAGTGACATCAGAGTGAAATAAACAAATGATGATTTAGTGTATAGGGAATGAAGAACATTCATAGTGGAAACATGGGTGTGATAAAGAAGACTAATCCTCCCACGCACGGTCACTGAGTTGCTACTGTAATATGAATAAAATTTCTAAGACTCTCTGCCTCTCTCAGCTTTGAAATACATTTTTCAGATGATCTTTAGGGAAAAAAATGTGTAGGTAGAAGCACAAAACATTATGAAAACCTCATTATATTCACATGTAGGAAGGAAAGGCACCGCCAGTGTATTTCATGGCAGATGCATCTCTCGTTCTGAATGACTTGTACTGAAGTGTCTGCAACTTTGAAATTAGGTGCAGAATGTCATAATTTGTATGAATATCCATTCTAGCACATATGACTATGCTTTGGCTAGTTGAGAATCTCCATATTTGCTCAATTAGAAATGAACCTCACTTCTGGAGAATTCTAAAGTTGACAGAATGCAAACACAAATTTCTGCAATTGCTGTCTTGAGATATTAGAATAAAAAAAAATGTGCAGATAGGTACTAGAGCCAAAGATGGGTCTGAATAGAGGATATAAACCTCTTTGAAAATGCAAATAGGAAGCTTCTAGTTTCAGATTCAGCATGTAGAGAGCTTGGAAGTTGTCACTCCAGTCCTTATAACAAGTAAAACATGGACAGACTGCCACTCAATGATTTTTCTTGGATTCACTAGCCAGCTGAGTTTGCAGGGCTGTCACACAAAGGACTGGAGAGACGGGTAAATCCAGAGACTCACAGCTGAGATGTGCTTACCTGGGACAGAAGACACTAGAGCTGTCACTGGAAGGATTTCTTAGATGGTAAATTTGACCAATTGCTGGAGGCTGAGTGTGGATTAACAGGAAAATGAGAAACTCCTGGGGGCTGCAGTCTTAGGGAGGCCCTCCATACTTTCTTGGGCTTTACTTCCAGAAATGGCACCAGGTTCTTCTGGTGAAGATCCAAGGAAGATCTCCTCATGGCTCCAGCAGAGGGAGGAATGATCATTGGGGGGTTATACTCAGAACCTTCTCCATAACAAAGGCCCACTCTCCAGGGTGAAAAGTTTGACCTGAGTTTTGTCTCCAGCCAGCTCTAGCTTTTCTGTCTTGGAAAGGGAGGTGAGCGAGAAAGGAGGCATCTGTACAAGAAGAATGCTGTGATGGTCACAGGTCAGAGACACAGGCCCATTAAAAGACTGAAATTTAATCTTTTGATCAGAGAACACTTCTTTACACTTTACTGCCACACAAACGTGGCCCCAGTATAATACTAGCGAATTATAGCTGAAAGAGCTGAAAGATACAGATTCATTGTGAAAAGGTATGATTAGAGAAACCCATAGTGAAGAGGGGAGACAAAAAAAGGACACTGGAGAAATTTGAATCCTCTGGCACCTATAGATAAAGAAAACAGTAAACAAAGCTCAATTTCTAGCCAGATTTGCACAAATAGGAGGCCTATTTATGCATTTCCTAATATAGGATATAAATTGCCTAGCTTTCAAAAAAAATTGTAAGACATGCCAAAAGGCCATAAAAAACACAGTCTGAAGAGACAAAGCAAGCATAAGAACCAGACTCAGATTCGACACAAGTGTCTGACAGGGAATTTAAAGTAACTGTGATTAAAATGCCAAAGCCTCTAAATAAAAAAGTAGGCAGCATGCAAAAACAGAGAGGGAATATAGGCAAAGAGATGGACTTCTAAGAAAGAATAAAAAGGAAATGCTAGAAAATAAAAACACAGAATTGGAGTGCCCTTGATTATCTCATCAGTAGACTTGACATGATCAAGAAAAGAATCAGTGAGCTTCAAGAAAGGTTAATCAAAATTTCCCAAGCTGAAACGCAAAAGAAAAAACTCAAAAAAACAAATAACAGAACATTCAAAAATTATAAAATAATTTCAAAAGACATAATATACACATAATTGTTGTACCAGAAGATCTAAGAAATGAAAAGGGAGTAGAAGAAGAAATATTTGAAATAGTAATGGCTGAGAACTTTCCAAACTTAATGACAGGTGCCCATCATTATAGACTTTATGATTCCAATTATATGCCATTATGGAAAAGACAAAGCCATAAAGATAGTTTAAGAAGATCAGTGGCTTCCAGGGATTTTGAAAAGAAGTGATGGATGAATAATTGGAGCACAGGGGACTTTTGGCACAGTGTAACTAGAATTCTGTATGATACTGTAATGTTGAATATGTGACATTATGCATTCGTCAAAACCCATAGTGCTTCAGAGCATAGTGAACTTTAATATAGGCAAATTAAAAATAATTGTTTTGGAGGCTGGAGGATCCCCGGAACACATGCAGAATGTGACGAAAGAAACTAAATATATTACAAATACGTGAAACAATTTCACTGAAGGAGGTGGGTGAGGGTACGTAACTGAAAATGAGTAGAGTCAGTAAAACTGAAGGCTAAAGGAACCACGTAGAAGTAATTGGTACCCTCATTGATAAAGTCTTTTTCCCCAACAGAGGTGCAGTTCCGAAATCCTATACATGTGTAGTATAACTGACCATTTAAATAAATAGATGGTAGCTCATGGGAGCCAGATTTCTAGCTGTTGGAGGGAGAGGCTACAGATGAATAAAGGGAGGAAGCTAGAAAGATTCATGCGGTAATAAATTAGAGTTGGCTAAAACACTAGGAACTCATATTTAGGTCAATATGTATATTATATATATATATAAAACTGATGGTTATGTATAGAAACATTTATTTATGTATTTTTTTTGTGTGTGTATATATGTAGGTAGGTAGGTAGGTATGAATGTTTATACGCTATTGCATGCCTGCAATAGTATCTGTACATACATCTTTACTCTGTCAGTTGAGAGGACCTAGAAGCAATAACATTGCATCAGCCATAAGCACACCAAGAACCCAGAGCTTGGTTTCTAATACTATTCTCCGATTATTATTGGAAATAGCGTTCCTTGGAGAAATGGCTGAGTTTTGGACTAGAGCAGGAAGTATACAAAATGGGCCTGGAACAACACCTTGTAGCCCCAGGAAGTAAAGAAGCGCTTGGAAAATTTTAGAACTCCCCACAACAATATAGGTATATCAAAGCGTTCCAGAAGCCTTGTGAAAGTGTTCCTAACCGTCAAAGCTGGAACAGCTTGAGCAACAAAATACATAAAATTGTATCAGACTATAACCCAATGTATAAAGTAAAAATTTATGTGTAGTGATATAAATAATTAAATAAATGTGGAGAATAGACAAAGATTCCTGGCAGAAAAATTACAAATGATTTGTGTAGCTACTCTGTGTTTAAAGAGGGGGGACATAACTATTTACCACTTAAATGTTGGCTGCACATAGTGACTTTTCCAAAGATTACTGTATAAAGGGAGGAAAAAGAGAGTAACTTTACAGTTGAGAATCCTGACAGATGACAAACTTTACCTCCTGTCAGGTGATCCAGGTTAGCATTAGTAGTGATAAGTCCTTTGATGTGAAATGATTATAATGGTACTTTATCTCTGTGGTTTCCTCCCAGAAATCATGAGAAAATCATCAGGCAAATCACAGTTGAGGAACATTCTATAAAACACCCGAACAGTAATCCTCAAAACTGTCAAAGTCCTCAAAAAAACAAGGAAAATCTGAAAAACTGTCATAACCCAAAGGAACATAAGGAAACATGACTCATAAATATAACACAGCATCCTGGATGGGATCTTGGAAGAGAAAAAGGACATTAGGGGAAAATTAAGGACATCTGAGCATAGACTTTAATTAATAATATTATATCAATGTCAGTCAATTAATTGTGATATAAATCTAAAACTTTTCTAAATTGAAATGTTTATTTAAAACTATAAATAAGTTAAAGGGAAAACATTTAAATCATTATTTTATAAATTTTCTTGTTTGGGGAAAAATTCTTTGTGTTTCTTTCATCTCCCACATTTTATTACGGAAAATTGGCAACGGTACTCAACCAATTCAGACATCAAGATAACTACTCTTCATCTTCTTTGACTCCCAACAAGTAATTATTCAGTTTAAGAGAATGTGGTTTAGTTGAGGCAAAATGTATTTTGAGTGTTGATAAATTGATTATAGGTTTACGTGGGATTCTCTAACATAGACCAAATGATCTGGAAAATAGCAGCTGCTATTGAAGTTCTGTGATTCAGAGATTTAAATAATTTCATGGGCATGAAAGTATTTTTTAAACTATAGATTTCAAGATAAATATAAAGTATCATCACTATTTGTCAGCTCATTAATTTATCCTTTCATTTAAAAAATTAGTTTCTTTGGGGACTTCCCTGGTGGCGCAGTGGATAAGACTACGCACTCCCAATGCAGGGGGCCTGGGTTCGATCCCTGGTCAGGAAACTAGATCCCACAGGCCTGCCGCAACTAAGATTCACATGCCACAGCTAAGGAGCCCATGTTCTGCAACTAAGGAGCCCGCCTGCTAAAGCTAAGACCCCACGCAGCCAAATAAATAAATAAATAAAATTTTATTTTAATTAGTTTCTTTAGATACTTTCTATATATTAATCAAGTCCTTATGCGTTGAATAAAACTATCAGTTTTGAAATTATCCTCCTGAACAGTTTTACTCTTCATCCTCAGGTTGGAATTTTTTACTTACTGGGGTTTTACTGTGTAATTTTTACTTGGTATTTTTCCAGATAGATAGCCTAAGAGTATAGAGTGGCACTGAAATGTCAGTGGCTTTAAAACCATAAGAATTGATCTGAACTGATTCAATTCTTCAAACTCTTTCAGTGTCTCTTATGCTAAGGCTATTTCTCTAACTGTGCCTCTCTTTCTGGAAGAGATTTTAGCATCAGATCAGTTTTGAGAACTTTTGAGAAATTGTTTTCTCATTTGTGAAACAGTTATAGGTCCTGTGTATTGAAGTCCTTCTGGGAGTATGAGATCCACTCTCAGCTTGATGACCAGGTCCTGGAGATTTAGATCCACCAGCAGATGATAGAGGTCATGTGGTCTTGCAGACAGAGTATGTCGTCTGGAGAATATAGTCATAGACAAATATGATTCATCTAAGTGGGGGAAATATTGAAGGACAGGAGGTCCTGGAACGTCACCACAGTGAAAATATGCCACGTGTGAGCATATCACTTCCTACCGGACATCTGCATTCAAGTGTTCCCTTAACACCTCAAACGCAACATGACCAAACTGAACTCATCATTCCCTTCTATCTTGTGCCACACTCTCTTCTGGATGAATGACACCACCATCCATTCATTTGCTCAAATTGCAATCCTAAAAGTCATTGTCGACTCCTCTCTCTCTCTCCCATCCAACTGTCAAATCCTGTTGATTCATTTGTCCTTAAACATCTATCAAAGTTTCCATTTTAGTTTACCTACCTCTTGTCTAGTCAGAGAAATGTTACTTATAATACAGCTTCTGTAACAGTTTACTAACTTTGTATCTAGTCAGTTCCCTTCCAGTGAACTCTCCACAGAACAAAGTTATTCTGAAATACAAATGTGTTTTTTTCCCTTCCTTCAAACCTCAACCATGCTCCTTGTATGCCTGTTGTGTGGAATGACTTTCAGTTGCTTTACTACTGCATGCTCTCTTTCTCACTATGGGCTTTACAGATGCTGTTTCCTATGTCTAGTATACCCTGCTGTTCCCTTCCCCACTTACCAAATGCCCATTCCATCTTTCATCCTCTGCCTAATCTCTACTCTCATTTCAGAATCATCTGAGGATTGTTACCTCTTTACAGAAAGCTTTCCCAGACTTCCAAACTCTGTCTCCAAAGTCTGGATTATAACTTACTATAGGTCCTCATACTGCATCAGTTATTTTTGTCTCTAACCCCTACTAGCTTGGAAAGATCTGTGCGAGCAGGGACGGTATTCCTGTTAGAGTTACCTCTAATGCCTAACACAATGCCTGACACATAGTATGTGCTTAATAAATAATTTTTGAGTAAATGAATGAAAGAATGCTTTAGTGAATAAATGAGGAATTAATATTTAAATGTATATGTGAAAGAATGGGGGATTGAAAAAGAAAATATAGATCTAGATCAGGCAGTCAGAATCAAATAAGCTTCTAAACAAAGTTTTTTTAAAATTTTAAGTGGGTTTTACCAGGTTTTAAAAGGTAAAAATGGATTGAGGATTAGGATCTCTCTCTCTTTCTCTCTCTCTCTCTCTACCCGTCCCCCGCTTTCCTTCCCTTGTATTTCTGTGTGTGGGGTATGTGTGTGTGCGTGGGCGCACATGCACAAGTATACTTGTTAAAGGTAGGGGAAGATGGTGAGGAAAAATCATTAGGAAGAGCTTGATTTCTCTCGACTGGAAGGTAGAGAGCACTGAATAAATGTCAAGGTAGGAACCCTGTTACCCAAACTAGAGAGGAACATTTGCACTTTGACACTCATACTCAGTGGCCTAGTCCAAGACCAGGGCTGGACCATCAATATGTGGACTCGATGTTTAATGAATCAGTAACTTAAGAGCCCTGAAATGCTCCCCTGTGACCCTCCAAGTTTAGTTGGCATTGGCTCCCAAGCCTGGGTCAGGACTGACCATCAGTCTGTGTGGTGGTGGTGATCATGGGGTGGGGAGGTTGGGATCCAGTGGGTCTACCAAAAACAGAAGGTAGAAGAGGGAGGAAATCAGACAAATAATTATGATGTTATCTATTTACCATACTGATATATGATTTTTGAAGTCTTCTAAATATTGAAATAGATATCTCAGACTTTTAAAAAATATATCAATTAAAAGTTCTAGGTTGGCACTGCATAGGATATTCCTTCCTTCTTCCAGATCACTAGCATTCAAAGCTTGCCTGGTAGAATAATATTTTAAATATTTTAAGCTTCTTCACTTTAACTCAAGGAAGCTTGGAAAATAGGACTGTTTCATGACACTGAGTTTCTCCAACTTGGTGGGTCCAAGCAGTTCTCTGAGGTCGTGAGCACCTCAGCTTTTCTTTCTTTCTTTTCTTTCTTTTTTTTTTTTATTATCTTTATTTTCTTTTGAATTTTATTTTATTTTTGTATATAGCAGGTTCTTATTAATTATCCATTTTATACATATTAGTGTATATATGTCAATCCCAATCTCCCAATTCATCACACTATCACCCCTCCCCACCGCCACTTTCCCCCCTTGGTGTCCATACGTTTGTTCTCTATATCTCTGTCTCTGTTTCTGCCCTGCAAACCGTTCATCTGTACCATTTCTCTAGGTTCCAAATATATGTGTTAATATATGATATTTGTTTTTCTCTTTCTCACTCACTTCACTCTGTATGACAGTCTACATCCATCCACGTCTCTACAAATGATTCAATTTCGTTCCTTTCTATGGCTGAGTAATATTCCATGGTATATATGTACCACTTCTTCTTTAACCATTCGTCTGTCGATGGGCATTTAGGTTGCTTCCATGACCTGGCTATTGTAAATACTGCTGCAATGAACATTGGGGTGCATGTGTCTTTTTGAATTATGGTTTTCTCCGGGTATTTGCCCAGTAGTGGGATTGCTGGGTCATATGGTAATTGTATTTCTAGTTTTTTAAGGAACTTCCATACTGTTCTCCATAGTGGCTGTATCAATTTACATTCCCACCAACAGTGGAAGAGGGTTCCCTTTTCTCCACACCCTCTCCAGCATTTGTGGTTTGTAGATTTTCTGATGATACCCAATCTAACTGGTGTGAGGTGATACCTCATTGTAGTCTTGATTTGCATTTCTCTAATAAATAGTGATGTTGAGCTGCTTTTCATCTGCTCTTGGCCATCTGTATGTCTTCTTTGGGGAAATGTCTATTTAGGTCTTCTGCCCATTTTTGGATTGGGTTGTTTGCTTTTCTAATATTGAGCTGCATGAGCTGTTTATATATTTTGGAGATTAATCCTTTGTCCATTGATTTGTTTGCAAATATTTTCTCCCATTCTGAGGGTTGTCTTTTCGTCTTGTTTGTAGTTTGCTTTGCTGTGCAAAATCTTTGAAGTTTCATTAGGTCCCATTTGTTTATTTTTGTTTTTATTTCCATTACTCTAGGAGGTGGATCAAAAAAAATCTTGCTGTGATTTATGCCAAAGAGTGTTCTGCCTAGGTTTTCCTCTAAGAGGTTTATAGTGTCCGGTCTTACATTTAGGTCTCTAATCCATTTTGAGTTTATTTTCGTGTATGGTGTTAGGGAGTGTTCTAATTTCATTCTTTTACATGTAGCTGTCTAGTTTTGCCAGCACCACTTATTGAAGAGGCTGTCTTTTCTCCATTGTATATCCTTGCCTCCTTTGTCATAGATTAGTTGACCATAGGTGTGTGGGTTTATCTCTGGGCTTTCTATCCTGTTCCATTGGTCTATATTTCTGATTTTGTGCCAGTACCATATTGTCTTGATTACTGTAGCTTTGCAGTATAGTCTGAAGTCAGGGAGTCTGATTCCTCCAGCTCCGTTTTTTTCCCTCAAGACCCCTTTGGCTCTTCAGGGTCTTTTGTGTCTCCATACAAATATTAACATTTTTTGCTCTAATTCTGTAGAAAATGCCATTGGTAATTTGATAGGGATTGCATTCAATCTGTAGATTGCTTTGGGTAGTATAGTCATTTTCACAATAATGATTCTTCCAATCCAAGAACATGGTATATCTCTCCATCTGTTTGTATCATCTTTAATGTCTTTCATCAGTCTTATAGTTTTCTACCTGCAGGTCTTTTGTCTCCCTAGGTAGGTTTATTCCTAGGTATTTTATTCTTTTTGTTGCAATGGAAAATGGGAGTGTTTCTTTAATTTCTCTTTCAGATTTTTCATCATTAGTGCATTAATTTTGTCTATCTTTTTGTGAATGTGGTTTTTGTTCCACAGGCTGCAGGATTGTAGTTCTTCTTGCTTCTGCTGTCTGCCCTCTGGTGGATGAGGGTATCTGAGAGGCTTGTGCAAGTTTCCTGATTTGAGGGATTGCTGGTGGGTATAGCTGGCTGTTGCTCTGGTGGGCAGAGCTCAGAAAAACTTTAATCTGTTTGTCTGCTGATGCATGGGGCTGGGTTCCCTCCCTGTTGGTTGTCTGGCCTGAGACGACCCAACCCTGGAGCCTACCTGGGCTCTTTGGTGGGCCTAATGGCGGACTCTGGGAGGGCTCACGCCAAGGATAACTTCCCAGAAGTTCTGCTGCCAGTGTCTTTGTCCTCGTGGTGAGACACAGCCAACCCCAGCCTCTGGAGGAGACCCTCAACACTAGCAGGTAGGTCTGGTTCAGTCTCCTATGGGGTCACTGCTCCTTCCCCTGGGTCCTGATGCACATACTACTTTGTGTGTGCCCTCCAAGGGTGGAGTCTCTGTTTCCCCTAGTCCTGTCAAAGTCGTACCATCAAATCCTGCTCGCCTTCCAAGTCTGATTCTCTGGGAATTCCTCCTCCCATAGCCAGACCCGCAGGTTGAGAAGCCTGACGTGGGGCTCAGAACCTTCACTCCAGTGGGTAGACTTTTGTGGAATAGGTGTTCTCCAGTTTCTGAGTCATCCAGCCAGCAGTTATGGGATTTGATTTTATTGTGATTGCGCCCCTCCTACCATCTCATTGTGGCTTCTCCTTTGTCTTTGGATGTGGGGTATCTTTTTTGGTGAGTTTCAGTGTTTACTTGCAATGATTGTTCAGCAGTTAGTTCACCTCAGCTTTTCAAAAGAGAATTCTCGGCAATTCATGAGATTATTTATTCTGTTATATAATAGCAAAGGTCTTCCATAAACACTCCTCCATAGTGTTAAAGAGACCTAATGCTTTCGAAAGGAAGAAGAAAGGCCTGCTTTTGGGAGTGAATACTCATTATGTATAAGACACTATATTTTGGGGACTTAGCATCCATTATTTTATTATCTTCACAAAAACGCTGCACTGAAGGTATTGGCATCCCTGTTTTACAGACGAGGGCCCTGAAGCTAGGGGAGGACAAGGGATGTCCTTAAAATTATCCTTGCTTAATCCAAGGTAGAACTGATATTAACCCAAGACTCTCTGACTCCAGAGTATGGTCTCTTTCACCCTACCCTACCGCCTCTCCAACATTATTTTAGTTTGATGAAGGACCGATTTTCTAGTTACAAAGGTGGAGGAAGATGATGTCTTTTTTCTCCAGCTAGGCAGTAACATGTAGTGGTTAAAAGCATGGGTTCTAGAGCCAGATTGTCTAAGACAACTTATTTTTTATTTGAACTTGAACATATAGTTTAGTTTTTTCATGCCTCAATTTCTTCAAGTGCAAATAAGGTTATTAATGGCCCCAGAACTGCAGAGAGGGCTAAAGAACTTTGCACCTGCAAAGAGCTTTGTATTGTAAGCGATCAATAAATGTTCCCGTTTTACTTGCCATTGCTACTGTTGTTGTCAGTGGCATCTTTCCACAGAGGCCACAGCTACACAGAACAGGAACAACGCTCAAGCACATTTTCATGCCACCTCCTGCCCCGCTAAGTCCCAGTCATGGAGAAACGAGAATATCCCCCAGCCAAAAGTTATTTCTTGTCACTCATGTAGAGTTCAGGCACACCCAAGGGCTGGGAAAAGTGGGTGCTGTTATTTGCCACCTATATATGATTAGGAAAATGAAATCATTCCTTGCTTGGTCAGAGGAGTAAGAATGCATCTATCTGCCATTCGACAGTGCAGAACCAGCAGCTTGAACTGGGGATATGTCCTATTGCCGTAGGCTTTCCCAGAGAGAGGACAGCCATGTGCCCCCTTTGGGGGCCAGTCCAGCCTAGCAAAAATATTGAGGGTGGCAGGACAAGCAGGGGCAGGCAGCTGAAGGTTTTCAGGAGATTCAAGCAGTCAGGCAGATCATTCAGGAAGTTTAAAAAACTTTCTAGCTAAAAGTCATTCATCCACTTATATACCAAGCATGCTATTGGCTCCGAACTACCACATTATGATTAACTTGCACCAAACCAGCCAGTTTTATAACTGAGGTCTGCAGGCTCCGACTACCTTAGGGAACATTCTGGTGACCAAAGAAAGAAAAGCTTGTTAAAAGTGATAATTGCTTGTGTGCCCACGAAGTGTCACACCCCTGGAATTGTTCTCTGCTTTCCTTTATATTTTTTAGGGTGAGCCATCTTGTCTGGGATACAGTTTGTTACACCCAGTAATTATTTCCTTACAGAAAGTTGTTCCCATTTCAATCTCTGCTCCTTAAGCTCTTTTAATTAAAAAACAAACCAATAGACAAACAAAACAAAAACTCTGGAGACATTGATAAATGCAATAGGGAAAAATAAGGGAAAAAAATAAAATTAACAGGGATTTTGACCTGGAGGCCTGGCCTTTCTCAGAGTCTGGAATAATGTTAAAGTGTGGCTCTACTCATCAGAAAATATTTCTCCTCTCAGACTTGTGGAGAACTCTAGGTGGATCCCCCTTTGGATTGTACATCCATTTAACATGACTCAACTGCCCTTTGTCTTTCTTTGGTCCTTTTTTTTTTTTTTTTTTTTTTTTTTGTCTTTCCTATTTTGCTCCCTTTCCTAACTGACCTCTCCTTCTGGTCTCCAGTTTAGTTTTCTGGAAAAGACTCTTGTTGGCCCAGCTCATCAGCTTCAGCCGAACTTTTGTGCCTAAACCAATCACAGGACCCCACTATCTGCATCTGCTCAGGGCCCCCCACTGAACCTCAAGGCTCTTGCCTTAAAAGCTGAATCCCCTAGCTCTAGTCATAGAAGGCACATTGGCCTTTGTTAGCCAGTGCTGAGGAAGGTGGCTTCCATTGGCTGATAGACTCCATGTTTACCCAGCACAGTAAAAGAACTAAAGTTATTCTTTGACAATTTAAGGGGCTGTTTTAGAATTTTTTTTTCTTTTCTTTTCTTTTTTTTTTTTTTTTTTCGGGGAAGTGTCCACTTACATATAAATACTAACAAAAGCTCTGTAGTTTTTGTTTCTTTTTTTTAAGATCCTCAGGATCCCTGGAATAATGCCTGCCAACTAAAACACCTACTATGAATTTAGTAATGGGTTATGCAAACATAAATTCTCTCAACCACTGCGCCACCAGGGAAGCCCTAGAATTTTTAAACAAATATTTAAAAATATTAATTTGAGACATTATTTAAATTTTTATTGTACCTCTTGTGACAGAGTACTTTTTTTTTTTCATTGAATTTCTCTTTATCTACTCCAGGGATTAGGAAAATGTTCCTGTAAAGGGCCAAATAGTTAATATTCGGGCTTTGCATACTTTGCTGCAGCTACTCAACTCTGCCTTGCAGTACAAGAGCAGCCACGGACAATACATAAACAAATGATGGCTCAGACAAAACATTATTTACAAAAATGGACCATCCAGCTGGATTTGACTGTGGATTGTCCTTTGCTGATCCCTGATCTTTGCCAGCACAAGTGCACTTATGCTGTGCTCACATCCTCTCACACCCTACACTCATTTTGCTTTTCTGTATTTCCTTGTTGCTGTATTGCAGAGCTCACTCATCCTGAGATGACTTCTTTCCACAGTATTGCATGGGAGGTCCTCTGTTGTGAGGCCACTCAGGGTCTCTTAAGTGGAGACAAAACATGAATTGCCCTACAAGAGAACGGATTCCTCAGAATCATCAACAAAGGCATTTGGGGGAAATTTCTAGTATTGTTAAATGGAATGTTTTCTCCTAGAAATTATGAGAATGGTACTTGTGTCACACAGAGCATGCATGTCTGCTTAGCCACAGGTATTTTGTTGAAAGTCAAAATGATAATACTCTCTCCTGCCGACCCTATAAGATGCTCCAATGGAAATGTGGGGGTGGGAGAGTAGCAGGAAATATATGTCTACTCTTCACATCTGTCTTAACTCTGTTGTTCTCTCCTAAAATGAAGTTGTTTTTGAGCCACTCTATCCAAAACTTGGCTGTCATTTCTAAGTCCTGGGGGATGCTACCACCATTTTATCTTTCAAAAAGCAAATTTTAAAACAACCCCCATGGGACTTCCCTCGTGGCGCAGTGGTTAACAACCTGCCTGCCAATGCAGGGGGCAGGGTTTGAGCCCTGGTCCGGGAAGATCCCACATGCCGCAGAGCAACTAAGCCTGTGCGCCACAACTACTGAGCCTGTGCTCTAGAGCCCGTGAGCCACAACTACTGAGCCCACGTGCCACAACTACTGAAGCCTGTGCGCCTAGAGCCCGTGCTCCGCAACAAGAAAAGCCACTGCAATGAGAAGCCCACGCACCGCAATGAAGAGCAGCTCCTGCTCGTCACACCTAGAGAAAGCCCATGCACAGCAACGAAGACCCAACAATTTTTTTTTTTTTTTTTTTTTGGCTAAAAATAAAATAAATTAATCAAAAAACAAAACAAAACAAAAAGAAACAATCCCCAGCTATGAGATTTCTCTTCCCAGATGGTAGAGATGTATGGTATGGGCTTGTTTACAGGATGAATTTTATTCCAACTGTGAGCTACTTATTCTTCCAACAATTGTTCTTTACAAGTTTGTCTTTCTTCCTTGGTTACCATATGCTCTTGATCTGTCATAAGTGATCAATGTGGTATTTGACTCCAACAGAATGAACCTTTGCTGTGTATAAGACAACAATATTTTGGCATATTTCACCTCATGTGGACCTCCTGCCTGAGCTGTCTCAGCCCGTAGAGGCAACAGGGCATCCAGAATTTCTGCACATCTCTTCCTTGGGGGCATGAGCTTCCCTGTAGTTTTAGATTTTTCACAATTGCTGATTTCATCCAGGAATATCACTGTGTGAACTTTTTTCTGGAGGTAATAGCTTGTATCGGGGGATACTGAGGGAAAGTGGAAAGAAGAGAGTGTCCTTATATTCCTCCAGCACTATTGTTAGAGCCTGCATGCCTGTTATTTTTCTTTCACAATTTCCCCTTTTGTAGCAGTTTCCTTACAATGTTTCAGATAATATTTGTTACATAGGAATAAGTTATGTCATGACACACCTACCGTGATTAACAATGTCAGTAAAGTTTAAGAAGGAATGTTTAGTGAACAGAAAATTATAAACAGAATCATCCCTCTACAAGTAAAATTCAGGAGTACTGAGAATTCCAGGGTAATCTCAGTCTAAACACACATGAGTATGTGTTTGGGTCTGAACAAACCCAGTGATAGGGTGGATGATCTGCCTTATCTGGATCCCTCCAAGGAACTCGATTGTGTTTGTTGTCTACAGGTTGAAGCACACAGGATCCTGGTTTCTCAGACATCCTTGCAGTCTATTTGCATGCGCCAGTTCAGAGTCCAAGCTGAGCGCATTCACATTATGTTGCTTTTCCTTATTTTCTGGAACAACACAGAGCAAAACAGGAACAAAACGAGAGTCAGTAAAGCTCCCAGGAACTTGCAGATTAAAGGGAAGGTAAATAACTCACCAAGGGTCTGTAACGCAATGACATAATGGAGATTACCCCATTGGGTTCTCCAGAAACACATAAAATGGAAACCTCACCATGGGAGTTATGGGAGCACGAGATAAGGGAAAACTTCCTCCCCGTGGAAATCTTCAAGCTAAATGATATGCTTCTACCTTGGTGGAGGAGATGAGAGAGGCAAGGAGGACATCCCAGGCAGACGAACAAAATGTACAGTTACCTGGAGGTGAGGGGGAGAATGGTAAACTCACATGCCCTCTACCAACTGCTTTGTCCTCTCTTCTCCTGAAATGACAATCCCACCCAATTTTAATTCAGTCTAAAAATTTTAACGTCATGCCTGATCTATTTTCCATTATATCCCACACCTGTTCCATCAGCAGGGATAGGAAACAGTGATTTTCAGGTACATATTCATCCATCCTTTATTTCATAAACTTATTTTTGAGATGCTTACCATTTAGTGACTTCAAGACTTTAATTAAATAAATGTTAATGAAGCAGATAATGAAGCAAGACATGCTTGAACTTTGGAGCCAGACACAGTTGGGTTGGTTCCTCGATTCTACCTTTCACCTTCTAATTGTATAACTTTGGGAAGGTCCCTTGAGATCTCCAGACCTTCGAACATGGGCAGAAAGAAGCTAATTATGTGTTGCTCAGAGTGCCTGTCACAGGGTCATTCAAAATTTACAAGTAGCATGGGCTTCCCTGGTGGCGCAGTGGTTGAGAGTCCGCCTGCCGATGCAGGGGACACAGGTTCGTGCCCCGGTCTGGCAGGATCCCACATGCCGCGGAGCGGCTGGGCCCGTGAGCCACGGCCGCTGAGCCTGCGCGCGCATCCGGAGCCTGTACTCTGCAAGGGGAGAGGCCACAACAGTGAGAGGCCCGCGTACCGCAAAAAAAAAAAAAAAATTTACAAGTAGCAGTTCCTGTCTCCTCACTTTCCTTCCCGGCTTCCATTTCTCTTTTGAAACTTTTTTTTTTTAATTAATTAATTTACTTATTTATTTTTGGCTGTGTTGGGTCTTTGTTGCTGCACGCTGGCTTTCTCTAGTTGCGGCGAGCGGGGGCTACTCTTCCTTGCAGTGCACGGGCTTCTCGTTGTCGTGGCTTCTCTTGTTGTGGGGCACAGGCTATAGGTGCGCGGGCTTCAGTAGTTGTGGCACACAGGCTCAGTAATTGTGGCTCACGGGCTCTAGAGTGCAGGCTTAGTAGTTGTGGCGCACGGGCTCAGTTGCTTCACGGCATGTGGGATATTCCCGGACCAGGGCTTGAACCCATGTCCCCTGCATTAGCAGGCAGATTCTTAACCACTGTTAACCACCAGGGAAGTCCTGAAACTTCTTTTATCGCATTTTTAAATGTACATTGACTCTTCTGTTTGATTTTGAGCTCCTTGTGAGCCTAGACTACATGTTTCAGGTTTGTTTGTTTTTTTAATAAAATGCTTTTTTGGTTTATGTTTCTATGTTTGCTTAGTTTTAGTTTGCAGCGGAGTCCCGTTCAGTCAGCCTTTGGGTATAGGAGGAAGAATGCACGGTTTCCCTTTTGGCTTCCTCAAGCGTGGAGAAAGGGGAGATGCAGGAAAAAGCAAAGGATGCAGGACTATCTGACATGGGGCATGAGTTTGGGACCCAGATCTGTTACTCTTAAGTTATTATATTAACCTCTTGGAGCCTCAGTTTCCTCATCTCTGAAACGAAGTTAAAGGTTCTCCGTTTTTATCCTGCCTACAGGATCATAGCTGGACATTTGTCTCACTCAGTTTACAGTCTTAGCTCCCACTCTGTCCATGGGCAACCCCCTGCCCTGTTCCCCAACCCCCTGCAGCAGCATTCCAGGTTCCATTTCTTCCTCTTCATTCCTTCACCTGCCCCCCCTGCCCCCATCGTTTTCATTGTGGCCAGTACCTTGTTTCCCTGCTTGCTTTGTAATTCTGACGTCACCTCTGCACACCCTATTTCATAGTCCCTTTGCCTTCAATGGAGAATAGTCCTGGGGGCAGTCTTGCCCCATTTCTACCCCCACCTTCATGTGCTTCTCCTACTATCCCTGCTGCAGAGGGACCGCCTTTTCTGGAAGGGAGTGCATATGTTATTCAATTCCACTTAATGAGGTAAGCAATGAAATGTGTTTAAGAGAATATGAATAGGGCCGTAAGTATAGCTGTGATAGCCTCCTGAAAACTATTTCAGATACTTCTTTGTGCCATGACAATTACTTGAGTTGTTTTCTATCCTGTGTACAAGTTTAACTCGTAAATGTCTCTAGCAACAACAACAATGAAAACTAGGTAAACTCTATTTAATTGGATGAAGATGTCACCTGTTTGTTTGTTTTTTGTAAATTTAAGCAGGACATGTCAACAGTTGTCCTGCTGCTATGATGTTCTGCTCAAAGTTATTGGGCTCTTCAACTGAATGGACTCTGATTTGGACATTCGTATCTTTTAGAATATGCAGACCTGGTAGCTGGATTTGCCGCTGCCCCGAACTAGAGGGAGGTGTGTGTGTGTGTGTGTGTGTGTGTGTGTGTGTGTGTGTGTGTGTGTGTGTGAGTGAGGGGTGCATTGCCACTCTCTGGCAATGCAGCCCTCTGTCTGTGAACAGAGTCAAACTCAGTAGGATCAGATGATGCAGAAAACACTGGCTTCTTCTGTCCAGCAAGCTCAAGGTAGAGGGTCTGACACTACCTGAGACCCCTGCTCTGCAACTGAGCAAATCATATCCTCTAAATGGGAAAAGTGCAACTCTCAAAGTTCTCAGGGCAAAGAAGGTCACTGAGCCAGAAATATTGTGATACTTGGTGAAAAGGGTGATGCAGAAGGAAGAACAGTGGACATTAAATGATTGTTTCTTGAAAGCTGAGCAGGGTGAGAACCTTCATGACACTGTTATCCAGGGAGCAGTCAAAGCACTTCTACCCAGTGCTTGGGACTCACACGCTGTATAGACAGTGTGAATAAAGCTATGCCCATTTTTGTATCTTGCTCTTTGGGAGGAAGCATCTACCATGTCGTGGGCACACTAGGTTTCTTACATTGTTTCAAGTGATTATCAGAAATAGATAGAAGTGTGGTGTCCCTCCCTTGCACAGTCACTCAGGCAACTGTTCCTAATGTCTTCTCCGGAGTCTTCATTGTCACTTACTCAGTCTCATACACAGGCAGAATATTCTGCTTCATCAGTCCATGTGTCTATTTTTATGCCAATACCCTAATGTTTTGATTACTATAGCTTTGTGGTGCAGTTTGAAATCAGAAAGTGTGATGCCTCCTGCTCCATTCTCCTTTCTAAGGACTGCTTTGGCTATGCAAGGTCTTTTGTGGTTCCATATGAATTTGAGGATTTTTTTTCTATTTCTGTAAAAAAAAAATGCCATTGGAATTTTTATAGGGATTGCATTGAATCTGTAGATTGCCTTGGGTATGTACTACTCAACTTGAAAACATCACTCTGCTCATAGTTCACAAACGTTTACCAGTGTTTCATATTTATTTTTATATGCCCATCTCACCAGCTAGATACAGTATTTGTAGAATTCTACCTTATTTATCTTTATAGCCAAAGTATAATTCTAGAGCAGTGTCTGATATGGGATGCAGGAGAGACTCCAATAGACACAGACAGTAACTTCCGCTAATAAATTTTAATCCTGTTCAGAGATGAAGCCCTCATGAGTTATTCCAATGGGTAGTGGCTACTCCGTTAGATTGATCTAAGCAGCTATTTTTTGCTTTAGAAAAGCAAATGTTCATCCTTTTTTGAAGTATTTACAATTCCTTAGCGTGTCACACAATCCTTTTAAAACATTCGTTTGAATAGCCTATGTTCCAAAACATAGTGTATTAATAGAAAATTTGAGAAATAATAAGGCCAACAGAGCACAAAACAACTGCCATTGAGAAGATAGTTTATTATTCACATTCCCAAGCAGGGGGACCACAGCCTGCTCTCAGGGACCCATGGAGGAATACCCAGCTGTGTCAGGAGGCCCAGGAAAAGGAGGAACTGTGGGCAAAAGCCTTTTATGTGGCCTCCACAGGAAGCAGTGGGTGAGGCAGGGTAAGTAGGCTTAGAATTCACCAGTTTGAATAATTTCAGCATACTCTGGGGCATGGGGACTGTCCTTAGTTGTCTAGTACCAGAGCCTGGAGTGACTGGGACAGATGGACAGTAGCCCAAAGTGTGAGAGCCTGATAAGGTGGTGGTTGGAAGTGTGCTCTCTGAATTGGTTGGTTTGTATTTGAAAAGTACACTCATAAGCTAGTGGCTTACTACCTCTAGGAATCGGCTAATCCTGGGTGGGGCTGTCCCTTCAGGGTCAGCAAAACCCAGATGTCAAAGCGACAGAAATAGAAAATAAAAGACATGGTTATTACAGTCCATAGCGCCAAAAGATATTTATTTTTCTCTAAGCACGAATGGGCATGTGGGCAAGGCAGCAGACTCTGCAGCTCTCTGGATACAACTGCTGTTACAAGACAAGAACGATTGCTACAATATGGCTAGGACAGAGTAAACTTGAATTCTCTACGTATTTTTCTTGAAGATTATATACATAAACACCACAGAGACTTGAGAATTTTCCAGATACCTTAAAATCTATTTGATTCAGCTATAGCCGGATGCTTGAATCACTTTCCTTATGGGTCATGTGTGGTTTATCTTGCTTCTGGATATATCTTCCAGAGATTCCTTGCAAGTATCCTCTGTTGCTTCTGCCTCTGTCGAACCATTACTGTACTTACCTTTTGGAACTAACCCTGTCATCTTCTTGGATCCTGTAGCGTACTCCATGCTGAAATAAACTTGTCACCAAGCTCCTGTTGGTATCACTGCTGGATGACAATTTGTTTCTTTTAACTTAACTGGGAAGGAAGGACATGGATAGCTACAGCATAATATTATTGTATATCCGTAATTACCCTCTACTGCCCTTTGTTTAGGTAAAAGAGATGAAACTAAAAAGTCACGTTTTGTAATGACAGAAGGATCACTTGATGCAGGTCTTTCTGACATCAGCGCTTGTGAACTTATTTTATTTTATTTTATTTTATTATTGAAGTATAGTTAATTTACAATGTTGTGTTTCAAGTATACAGCAAAGTGATTCAGTTTTATATAAATATATATTCTGTTTCAGATTCTTTTCCATTACAGTTTATTACAAGATATTGAGTGTAGTTCCCTGTGCTATACAGTAGATCCTTGTTGTTTACCTATTTTATATATAGTAGTGTGTATATGTTAATCCCACACTCTTAATTTCTCTCCCCCCCCCAACCCAAGCTACCCCTTTGGTAACCATAAGTTTGTTTTCTATGTGTGTGAGTCTGTTTTTGTTTTCATAAATAAGTTCATTTTTGTCATATTTCAGATTCCACATATAAGTGATATAAGGTATTTGTCTTTCTCTGACTTATTTCACTTAGTATGATAATCTCTAGGTCCATCCATGTTGCTGCAAATGGCATTATTTCATTCTTTTTTATAGCCAAGTAGTATTCCATTGTATATATGTACCACATCTTCTTTATCCATTCATCTATTGATGGACATTTTACTAATATTTTTAATAGAGATTCCATGTTGAAGTGATACTGTTTTCAATATGCTGGGTAAATAAAATTCATAACTAAAGTTAATTTTTCCTTTTTTGTTTTTGTTTGTTTGTTTGTGTTTTGCTTCTTTTACTGTGTCTTGGCTGCCTTAAATAGATTTGAACAAATACAAATCTAGAGTTACAGTGCTGGAAATTCAGATCTCTGGCTCTGGGGTGGGGCCCAGTTGCAGGTGTGTTTGAAAAACTTTGCAGTTATTTCAGAGCTATAGCCAGGGTAGAGAACCACTGCCTAGAGTGCAGAGGCCTCTGCTTTGCTGTCTGGTACCCAACCTGACTCAGATACTTAACAACATGGGCCTGAGAAGTGCAAATAGCTACAGAGCTATCACCCTAAGTTGCTGTGCAAATAGCTGACTTTGCAGATGATGCTCATAGATCATGCCAGGTCACCCCTAATATTTAAGGCAATAGGAGTTAAAATTCCTTTAACTTACATCTCACCTGGCTGAGGGAGGTGGAGATCCATTAAACTAGACTGGGAAGGGTTGGGTGTTACTTTGGGCCTGCGTGTTCTGTGAAGCAAGATTTAAATGGATTTAGTGGATTCGATTTCTCACTCTATCAAAACAAGTCAAACAGTAAAAGACCTATAAACCACTAGGTCAGATTCTCCCCGTTGTCAAGAAAATAGCATGTTATCATTCCAAGTCACATGTCTTGCTCTTAGAATGTAACTTTGCCAATGAACAGTGAATCCTAAGTGATAAAAACTGGGATTAAGAGTATGGATTGGGGGACAATTATTACAGGTTCAGAAAAAATAGAGTTCTCACACCCTTTAACCCTGAAGCCAGAAGTCAAAGACTGGTTTTATGATAACATTGTAAACTCACCAATAGATTTATTTTGATTGAATTTGCTTTTTACTTATAATTTATTTGTGGGAGAAATAACACTTGGAAAGCCAGTGCATGTTAAGCATACCAATGGGAAGACCCAGGGCCTTTCATTTGTTTTCCTAATGTGTTTTATAGCATTCACTTATCTATAGTCGGCCAGAGCTATACTGTTTGGGAAAGGAGGGAGAGAGATAAGGGATTATTATGGGAAGGTTTATATTTGGTGGGGACTGTGTGGGAAGAAAAGGAAATTACAGGCTGAGAATAAATGTGTTTATGTATTTAAACCGTTATTTCCCCTTAAATATCAAATTTTATGTATAATGTACATCTCAAAGCACTTTGTATGGAAATAAGATAAAATATAATTTTGAAAGTTAACATTTTATTATGAAGTAATTATTTTACTTTTTCACAGTATTTTAAATGATGCCCTTCCACAGTGGATGGTGAAGGGCAACCGAATGAATCCCCAGGGTAAAAGGACCCCTTTCCAAGAAAATGTTGCCTCTTTCTGTTACCTCACCAGGCAGAGGGTCCAACCAGTAAAATGTCATTAGGCATCCAACCCAGAAGCCGTTGAGTTCAACGAAAGCCTACTGAATACCCTCCCTTGTACAGAGCAAGCACAAGCCAGGTGCAAGGGTCCAGTAATGAAGATGCTCTTGCCTTCGAGGGCTCTCAGACTGGGCTGTGGGAAAACAGAGATGTGCATCTTTGACACAAGACAATGCAGTTATGGAAAGATGCAAAAGGGATGCAAACGGGCCCTTGAGAAGAGTTTTCAGATTGGATAGTACTTACATTGTATAGTGTTTATTCTGATAGTATTTATGGATCATTGGCTATATTAGTTTGTTAGGACTGCCCATAACAAAGTACCACAAATTGGTAGTTAAACAACAGAAATGTATTGTGTCAGTGTTGTGTCATAGTTCTGGAAGCTAGAAGTATAAGATCAGGGTGTTGGCAGGGTTCGTTCCTTCTGAGGGCTGTGAGGGAGAATCTGTTCCTGCCTCTCTCCTGGCTTCTGATGGTTTCCTGGAAATCTTTAGCCTTCCTTAACTTGTGGATGCATCACCCCAAACTCTGCTTCCATCTTCACATGGCGTTCTCCCTGTATGTTTCTCTGTGTCCAAATTTCTGTTTTTGATGAGGACACAGTAATATTGGATTAGGGTCCATCCTAATGACCTCAACTTGATCATCTGCAAAACGCTGTATCTAAAGAAGTTCATATTTACAGTTATTGGGGTTAGAACTTCAAAATCTTTGCACAGGGTGGGGACACAAATCAACCCACAATGGCGGGAGTTCTGCAAGTAGGGAAGAGGAAGGGGCTTCCAGGTAGAAATAACACCACGCTAAAGATATGGGGCATTTCAGTACCTCCTGGTCATCTCAGCTCCTCTGCACTCAGATGGTTGGGCTGGACCCCTATCCCCTCTGCCAGGCAGCATTCTCGGAGATCCTTGCCGTGAGGCTAGGCCGTCGCTTGTTCAGTCTTCCTGATATTCTCATCACATACTCTCTCACTACCCCTCCCTGCCCGTGTGTGTTTAATCTCATTGATCTCAAGGTGAGGACCCATTTCATTTGCCTTCAGGACCTCTTTCACGTTAATGAAATACTGTGTTTTTCTTTAATAGTGCAGTAATCAGGCCATTTAGCACTTGTTCATTTTTGTCTTCAACTTCAAGGAAAGTGCAAATCCCAGTTTCTAACATTCTAAATATTCTCTTTCCTTTCATTCTCCTTCCTGGTCACGGTTCATTTGCAGTTCCTTGTACGCTCCTAATATTTTAATCTATCTCCAACATTTGTTGGTTTTTAAGAACAAAATTGGGAGGAGGCTCTCTTGTTCTAAGAATAATTAAAACTGAAATAAATCCGCTTAAACTTAATCCAGTTAAAATTATGACAAAAATTCATAGGTTTACAATCGGGGAGAGACTGATCTACCCAGATTATGAGGTTGACTTGATGAATAGAAATAAATGCTAGAATTAGGCAGGGAGGAAACCTAGGATGAAGACTAATTTCATAAATGGTGGGATCATTAGTGAACTTGTTGTCTTATAATGACTTTTGCTTCTCTGTGTAGACTTTTATCTGCAGGGCTTCCGATAATGAATACTTGGCTAAGAAGGAGCCCTGGTAATATCGCTAGGTTGACTTTCATAATGAACTATCAGAGTAACCATGCTTGCACTGACACCTACTGGTGGCATCACAAAGGGTCTTATTTGCATATGTTGACGATGAGGTGGTCTAGGCAGAAAAGTTTTGCTCCTGTATATGACTTACAGGCTTACAGGTGTGTGTGTGTGTGTGTGTGTGTGTGTGTGTGTGTGTGTGTGTGTGTGTGTGTGTGTGTGTCTCCGTGTTTAAGCTTCACATTACTTGGATGCTAACCCATTTTAGGAAATCATGCTTGAGTTTTCTCTCTTACAGACTTAATTAAAACTGATGGTACAAAGGAAAGATTCCCAAGAGGCAGTGGGATCCCAGGGCTCCATACTTGGAGGGGATGTGGAGCTTCCTTTTAGAACATTTCCCATTCCTTCACATATACAGGGATGTGGTCACCCACACTTCTATCCTTAACATAGAGCTAACCAGAGGGAAATGGTATATAAAAGCTTGCAGCTATGATTTTCTGTGGGCATAATTTTTTTTTTAAATGTAGTAGAGTTTAACAAGTATTCACAGAGAGACTTTTAGCAGTCTAAGGAGAGTTACAGCTTCCAAAAGCACTTTTCCTCAGGCATCTTTGCATACTAGGACCTAAACTGTAAGCTGTCTGGTTTAGCAAACAGTGCTGTACCCACAGGTTTTCCAAGGATTCTGGGTCTCTGGGGATCATGAGAATGTAAAAGACAGAGCCCGCCCTCCAGGAGGATCACTTGAATTTCATCTGCTAAAACGTCTGGATAGGAAATTCAAAACTACTAGTAGAAAACAAAAACAAAAACAAAAACAAAAAAACCAAAAAAAAACAACTAGTAGAAAAATTCAGTTAACAAGAGGCAAAGCGCAAGGAATGATCAGTAAATAAAACGACAGTAAAATAAATTCCTTTAGTATAGGTCTCAGGGCACAGGCAGAGAGGCCCTGAGGCAGCAAGTCACTGACTGCCTGTGGGTAAGGTGAGTTTTGCATTAGAGAAGTAGAATATTTTAAAGGCCAGTTGTTTTGTTTTGTTTTGTTTTTGCTTCAACACTGGCTTCAGAAGAAAAAGGGAAAAGGAAGGAAACGGGCATTTTGTGTATCCATTACATGCCACTAGATGGACACTTTATTTGTGCCCTCCTATTGAATCTGTAAACAAGTATGTGAAGTGTGTAGTATTTTCCCCATTATTGATAAAGACAATGGTTGAAAGAAGATAAGAACAGTTGTAGCTGGTGTTTAAACCGAGGGGTAACACTGGCCAACCACACTGCTCCCTGAGTGAGGTGGGTTCAGGGGGAGAGTGGGGTTAGCAAAGGGCAGCACTTGTGTTTTTCAGAGTCTTGGGCCAGGCTGCCTGCCAAAAGGATTTTTTCCACTGGTCCAATGTCAGTTTCCAAAAATTCACCATAATGTTATTACCTTCTCTTTTTCCACCTTTATAATATGAAATTTGGTCATATAAAAAGAGAGGAGGGCTTCCCTGGTGGCGCAGTGCTTGAGAGTCCGCCTGCCGATGCAGGAGACGCGGGTTCGTGCCCCGTTTCGGGAAGATCCCACATGCCGCGGAGCGGCTGGGCCCGTGAGCCATGGCCACTGAGCCTGCGCGTCCGGAGCCTGTGCTCCGCAAATGGGAGAGTCCACTGGTCCAATGTCAGTTTCCAAAAATTCACCATAATGTTATTACCTTCTCTTTTTCCACCTTTATAATATGAAATTTGGTCATATAAAAAGAGAGGAGGGCTTCCCTGGTGGCGCAGTGCTTGAGAGTCCGCCTGCCGATGCAGGAGACGCGGGTTCGTGCCCCGTTTCGGGAAGATCCCACATGCCGCGGAGCGGCTGGGCCCGTGAGCCATGGCCACTGAGCCTGCGCGTCCGGAGCCTGTGCTCCGCAAATGGGAGAGGCCACAACAGTGAGAGGCCCGCTAACGCAAGAAAAAAAAAAAAAAAAAGAGAGGAGCGAGTCCTGTGCACCACAGAAGAGAAAAAGGAACAGAGCTGGGAGACAATGCAAACACACTTTACCAATTCCTGTCGAGCCAAAGATTGGTTTTGCCCTCAGAAATGACTTTATAATCTGGGTTTTTAAAAAATGAAATGCAAAAATATTGATGTTCCATAGAATAATAACGACAGTTACCATATATTAGATAGAACCAAATTAAACGGCCAATGTCCAGCCATTTATTGCCCCCATGGCAATTTTATATTGGTTCAGACTAATACTTAATGATTACTCCAAGTTAGGCACTGCAATCCTCTGTATATTCTAACTCATTCAATCCTCACAACTTCCGTACAGTGAAGTTCATGGTTGCCTCATTACAAGCAAGGCATTCTCTGCTTTCAGGAGGTAGGCTGGAATTCTAGATCCTAAATACAGGCTAAGTGGTAGGAGACAGGGTAGGTTTGGAGAAAGTGCGTTTGCCTTGCAGTACGTGGGATATACACGACAGAGGACCCAGGGAGCCGCGGGGGGCTGCCTTCATGGTTCCGTTAACTTGCTCATGCAGGCTCTCCAGCAACCTCTACGTCATTAAATTAAAGGACTTTGTTTTATTTGGCCTCTTAGAAGCATTCAGTAGCCTATTTTTTTGTTCTTTTAAGAAGATGTTGGGGGTAGGAGTTTATTAATTTCTTTTATTTATTTTTGCTGTGTTGGGTCTTCATTTCTGTGCGAGGGCTTTCTCTAGTTGTGGCAAGCGGGGCCCACTCTTCATCGCGGTGCGCGGGCCTCTCACTATCACGGCCTCTCTTTTTGCGGAGCACAGGCTCCAGACGCGCAGGCTCAGTAGTTGTGGCCCACGGGCCCAGTTGCTCCGCGGCATGTGGGATCCTCCCAGACCAGGGCTCGAACCCGTGTCCCCTGCATTAGCAGGCAGATTCTCAACCACTGCGCCACCAGGGAAGCCCAAGTAGCCTATTTTTCTAGAAAAAAAAAAAAAAAACCCTGTATCTTTTCTTCCATGGCACTCTCAGGTTTTATTATTGTTGTTTGTTTTATTTTCCTTTTATTTATTTATTTTTTATTGCCTGGTTGGCTGCTCCTTTTTCTTTTAATCCCCTCTGCAGGATCCTTGTCTACCCTTCCATGAAATTTTGGAGTCTCTCAAAGCTCTAAGAATAGAATGCCTAAGATTCTCTTATTACTCTATATTTTCTCCTGGGGCTGTCTTATCAACACACTTGGTTTCAGTATATGCATAACCCCAAATATTTTTATCTGGAACCCTGTCTCCTCCTCTTAACCCAGATCTATACATGTAAATGTCTACTTTACACTGCCACTTGGCTATCTTATAGGCTTTTAAAACTCACCAACTCCAAAGCTGAGTTTGATATCTTTCCTTTCAAGTCTGATCCCCCTCCAGTAAGCTCCATCTTAGTTAAAAGCATCATCATCTAGTCCCTTAAGTATTTGCAGCCTAACTGCTAGGCTTCCCTAGTGGCTCAGTGGTTAAGAATCTGCCTGCCAATGCAGGGGATACACGTTCGAGCCCTGGTCTGGGAAGATCCCACGTGACGTGGAGCAACTAAACCTGTGCGCTACAACTACTGAGCCTGCACTCTAGAGCCCACGAGCCACAATTACTGAAGCCTGTGCTCCTAGAGCCTGTGCTCCGTAACAAGAGAAGCCACCACAATGAGAAGCCCGCGCACCGCAACAAAGAGTAGTCCCCACTCACAGCAACTAAAGAAAGCCCACGCGCAGCAATGAAGACCCAACACAGCCAAAAACAAATAAATATATTGAAAAAAACCTAACTGCTTTTCACTTCTGTTTACTGCCCACCATGGTTATTACTATTATCATAGAAATATCCATCGTGTCTATGCTGATATAATGGCCTTCTAATAGGACTCAGCATTTACTTTATCCCTTCTAATCTTTTCTGTAAATTGCAGGAAAAATAAATGTAAATATTATCACATCACACTCCTCTTTTTTCAAATTTTTCAGTACCTTCCTGCTATTGTAAAGACACGTTCATTGTATACCATGTTCCTATTGCTTCCGTGTTGCTCTGCTAAGCTGGGAGAGTATAGAAAATAACTTGTGCAAAGGCCCTGGGGTAGGGTAAATAACTTCCAGATTCCTGAACATGCCATTTTATCTCCCACCACAGGGCCTTTGCACAAGCTGTCTTCTCTTCCTGGACCACTTTGCCCATCCCCATTCTTCTTGCCTAGTTGGATCCTATTTTATACTTAAAATCTCTGGTCTCTGTGAATAGGTCAATTTTTCATATTATATTATTTTGTAGGATTATATACCTCCTTGTTATAACATTTATTACAGTCAGCATTTCATATCATTGCCTTTATTTAGACAGAAAATTGAAATTTATAAAGGTAAAGTAGTATACCTTTGGTTACTCATATTAAAGGTGGCTAAAATTAAAGTCAGATCCAAAATTGCCAGACCCCAACCCCTTGCTTCCTGCTCCTCATTGTGCTGGTTCTTGTGTAGCACTCTGAATCAAAGGCATTGAGAGCACCATCATGGTAACTACACCTGGGTCTATAAATCCACTCGCAGTCTTTGGAGTTTTAATTTCACTCTTGATTTTGAACTCAAAAATGATTTTATGCATTTCCCCAGGCTATATTTGACTAGCTTTAAAAACTAACAAAGGGCTTCCCTGGTCGCGCAGTGGTTGAGAGTCCGCCTGCCGATGCAGGGCACACGGGTTCGTGCCCCGGTCCGGGAAGATCCCACATGCCGCGGAGCGGCTGGGCCCGTGAGCCATGGCCGCTGAGCCTGCGCGTCCGGAGCCTGTGCTCCGCAACGGGAGAGGCCACAACAGTGAGAGGCCCGCGTACCGCAAAAAAAAAAAAAAAAAAAAAAAAAAAAAACAAAACACCCAGTAGATGTTATGTGGAGATCATTGTTTAGTGGATACAGTCTTATTTCTTTTGTTTTAATAGGTATTATTATCCACCATTTTCGTAGTTCTTTTTATTGGCAGAAGCAGGGTGGAGTAGATTATTATATGTAAATCATGCTTATTCCATTAGAGTCATCAACTCACAGCAATTAAATAAAATGGAATTCTTTATAAGTTGGTACATCTACTTACTTGTTTCCAAATTCAGTTGGAAGATTTAATGGGCTTACAAATGTGGATGGAAAGGATGACATTCTTGAAGATGGCAAGATGCCCAAACAAGGTCTCAGTGACAGGTTTTTTTATCTCTTTAATATGAACCTTTCAAAATTTAAAATGTCAACCAAGGCTTGCCAGGGCCACACGATTGCCCCTCTTCATTTAATCAGAAATGTGGATAATGTGGTATTTCTCTTAGGTTTACTTTCTGTTTTTGATACTCCAGTCTGAATAAAGACATTGAAAATGTAAATAAAGCCTAAGAGGGGAGAGAAGAGAGGATAGTTCTTCTAGTACATTGTTTCCCAATACACTGCTGCAGGAAGAAGCTTTAAAATGTACAGTCATATCTGAAGAGAGGATATAGTGCATGATCTCAGGAAAGAAGGAAAGGAGAGAGAGAGGGAAGCAGGGACGGAGGGAGGGAGAATGAAAAGAAGGGAAGGGAAGGAAAAAGGGAGGGGGAGAGAGGGAGAATGAAAGAAAGGAAGGGAGGGAGGGAGGAAGGAAGGAAGGTAAATAGAGAGATAGAAAGGAAGGAAGAAAAGAAAGGGAAAGACTATAGTCTCTGCTGTATAAAGACAGAAATGAAGACAAGAGGAGGATAATTAACAGAAAGAAAGTTCTGAGATCTGTGGATAAAAAGGTCTTGATGAGATGGAAGAACGGCTTCAGTAGACATATTTCAGAAAACGAGCTAGAAGTGTAAATGTCACTGTCTGAAAAGTGAAATGCTTGTTTTTGAATTCTTGTCACTTTTTGCAATATAAGATGCTCTAAGATATGACCTTGGTAGTCGAGGTTGAGGTTACTGTGCCAGATCATTGGTATTGAGGAATGAGTAAATATTCACATATATTATTGAAGTTCTCTTTCCTTAATGATGTCAATCATAGTAATGGGTGGATGAATGGGAGACTGATGGCCAGGGACCAAATCAGAAAATGCAGTGGCATCAGTATCACATAAATTGGAAGTCATCACTGGCACAGGAAAGTTCTGATAGCAGACTGTTTGGGGCCACACCATAATTTTTAAAATGTATGTTCCCAGTATGTTCTCAAGTCATGAAATGTCTTTTGATAATAAGATTCATAATTGTGATATCTTTGTATGAGTTCTGATTTAGCCATGCACATACAAAAAAGAAATAAAAGCAGCTGTCCTGTAGACCATTGCAAAGAAACTGAATCATAATAACATCCTCATGTTTTCTTATTCATGACAGGAACAAAAAAACTTTGCTTTGAAAGGCTCCTACCAGTTCAGAAGTGTGAGGACGGAGATTGTCTCTGCTGTGCCGTGCTAACATCCGCTCTAATTCTCTTTTTCAAATTCACAGAGAGTGAAGAGGTTTATCAGAGGCAGGTGCTGTCAATTTCATGTATCGTCTTTGGAATTGTCCTCGTGGGCACGTTCTGTGCGGCATTCTACTTCAAAAGCAAGTAAGACCATTTCTCTCAGTGTTAAAAGGTTACTTCTCAGAGGAAGCGCTTTGTCTTTCTTTAAAGTGCTGAGCTCAGTACTCAGTCTGAGCTCCAGGCAGAGGGATTTTGTGCAAATCGTGTCCATGAGACTTCCATAAGTAACTCTCAGTCTTCTGTAGCCTGTGGTGAATGTGTACGGTGTGTGCACGCATGTATGTGTGTGTGTGGTTTATCTTTGATGCACATAGCGATCATTCCTCTCTGTCATCATGAACACTCTGTGTCCTTTGCACTTTTGATTGCCTGCCGGAATAAAAGGCTCAACATTTGCCTGTCACTAAGGAGTTAACTCTTCTGAAAAGAGAGGTCACTGCTATAGACATAAACATTATTTAGTATCTAGCCTTTCATGGAAAGTATCTAGCCTTTCATGGAAAAAAAAACAAACAATTTCCTTTTATAGTGTTTTTACCTGCTACCCGTCAAGGTTTTAGCCAAATATGAAGTATGAATACTGGAAAATCTACTTTGCTTAACCATTTAGTATGCACGTCTAGAATATGCCCTCCACTTACCTTGCCAAGAAACCAAACCTTCTGCCCAAAGCACTGCTTTTCTGGGGTTAATAAGGTAGAATTGAAAATATACATATATATGTATATAAGCATGTATGTGTATATACATATATATTTATTCCACATAACTTTGGTAGAGGTATTTTATTTATGTAAATGACATAATCTACACTTAAGAAATGCAGATAAAAATATTAAATTCCTTGGTTTCTTGGAACATATGCAGGCCTTGAGAAGTTGGCACAGGTTCTTTTCCTACAGCTTGTCCGCGTCACTTGGAAATCCAGGCCAACATGTAATTGCTTTTCACTGGACCTGTATTTTTCTACCCATTTGCTCTTCTAAAAATGGACCAATTTCCAGATACAGTCTGTGATACCTGTCTTCATGTCGTATATGTTGATCTTTAAAAAGAACAGCGATTAATGATTTTTAAAAGTAATGGAAACTCAGGTATAAATCCAGAATTAGTGACTATTATTTTTTAATACACTATTTCAGAATAGGTTTAGATTTGCAGAATTGCCATGAAAATAGTACAGATAGATCCAATGTACTAGAATGTACACTGCCCAGAGAGAGTCAGGACTTACCCGAAGGCTTGTATTCTCTTGCTTATGTATGTTTTCCTTCCCATAATCCTTCGGATGCTGCCACTCTGGTCCTTTCTCCATTCTCTTGTCACCCGTGGTATGGCATGACCTCACCCGATGGAATATTACAGCACATTGTTAGCTGATGAAAGTTTGAACGTAGGTAACATGAGAGGCAGAAGTGAGCAGCACCTTCTTGAATTTAGGGGATTTTCTGAGTTAATTGAACCCCGACAAGGGGATTGAAGGGCTCACTGAAAGAAATTCTTTTCTCCTCACTCCCAATAAGCCCGTATATTCCTATAAGTAGTTAGTCGAACTATTAATTGAGCCTTTCATATCTGACTGATACGGCTCACATAGCAACTATAAATTCTTCTAGGTTTTCTTTTTACTTTTAACTCATATGGGCTAAGAAGTGTAAGGCTGGGAGTCCTTAGTAGACTTTGGAAATGCAAGACATGATTCAACTCTAAAAATGGAATCAGAATAGGAGAAGAGATGTTCCAGGAGCAGAATGATTTGTTCCAGGGACAAATAATTGTCACAACCGGGAAAGCACAGGAGGAAAAAGGAGAACCGGTGCTACCAGTAGAAAGCAGATGTGCTCATAACTTGCCCTGACTATAGGTTATCACCCTCTGAAGTAAGAGATTTTAGATCACCAAGCAAGGCTCTTAAGGACAGGCAATGGATGTTCTGATGCGATGCTATGATTCTCTTCAGCTGTGGAGGTCTAAGTCCCCCAGCTGCTAGTACACAGCTATAAGAGTTACCTGACCCGAGATAGCCAGCATCCAGTGACAGGTCAATGTGAAGCTTTGAAGGCCTAGACCTTTGCCCCAACTTGGGGTGCAAGGCCATGCCAGTTTCAGAGCTCCCCGTGGGATTTGCAGAGGTCTTCACTGAGACTGTATCACATTCCAGCTTCTCCCTCTGCCCAGTCCTGCTTCCTTCCCTTCATTTCCACAGACGTTGATCCAAAGAGCCCTCCCTAATAAAAATCCTGCACGCTATCTCCATCTCAGTGTCTGCTTCCCCAGGAAGGCAACCTGTAACATTACAAAAAAGGTCTCCCGGTGGACTGGTGATGCCTGATATTCCACCACTTTACACCTCATTTATTTCTGATGAATTGAGCCAGAGCAACTTGAAACTCACTGAACTATAGAATCACACCGACATTGTTAGGCTAGTAGGTTCCAGTGTGAAATGCCCGTATCTTGTCTTCCCCAGAGCAACTGCTCTCATGAGAGAGCTAATGGTGTTGCAGGCAGACACTTCTCACTTCCTTTGTTCCCATTTGCTGAGGGGAGGAGGAAAGAGCAAAAATGTGTGTGCTTGGGAGATCAGAGGGATGGTGGGCAAGGAGGCAGGTTCAGAAAAGAAAGCCCATTGATTCTGGAATACTAGTGAGTCAGTACGGGGGCAAGAAGAGAGCAAAGGAAAGCAAATTATAAAAAGGATTTAGGAAATGCAGTCAGAAATTTTTATGAGGAAAATTCCTTTAGAATTTTACATTTCCCAGATGCCGAATTGTGGAATTACTGAAAAGATCGTTAGTATTTCTACTATTTAATTCTTAGGAAATTAATTGGGTCCTGACTCTGTGCCAAGCCCCCTTTTACTACTTTATGATGATTCACTCAGTAGAACTGCCTCATCTCCAGTTTGCTTCATCAGTGAATCCCTGATAGGATTTTGTGGCTAACACGTGCTTCTTAAAATGCTGAGATGATAGATTTGTTTCTGACAATGGGCTACAGATTAGCTGTGAGGAAGTAGATAGATTATTACAAGTGCATTAAAGCAACAGAGATAAAAGCCCCCCAAATGATTGAAAAGATAAAATAAATATTTAAACAGAGCTACATCACACCAGTATTGTAAATGCAAAGGACGTAATGATGCTCCAAGCCTCCAAATCCTGTAGCAAATACTGTGACTTGCTTGTGAGAGAGGCAATTAACAAGATCTCTTCTTTTATCTTGGAGCCAGTGTTCTAATTCCTCTGCAGCATCTGCCCATACAACTAAGCATATGTTCTCACATTTAGTTTCCACAATATTTATGGAAGAGAGCTTTTCCAAACTCCATTGACAGATGAGGATAACTGAGGCTCAGAGAAGTTTTGGAAATCAGTCATTTTGATTTGGGGAATCAAAGCAAAGCTGGTGGGTGGCAGAGCCAGAATTCAAAACTCAGGCACTATGATACTTGAGCTCATGGTGTATAGAGTGCTGTCTCTACCTGGAAAAGCTCACTGCAAGAGATGGTGCACAGTCTCCACCAAAGGCTCTCTCCTGGGCACGGACCTTGGAGAAGAGGCAAAAAAGTCTAGGGCGGATGATTCTGCGAAGTTTGTCTGCCTGTTTGTTTGTTCATTTTATAGGTACTGAGTCTTCTGCTGATAGATAATTGCTGTAGAGCTCTTGGGAGAGAGCAGCTAATAAGCCAGTAATTTGTCACATCCTTCTGATACAGCCACTGAATGGTCAGAACAACAGTCACTCCACATCTGCAGAAATATTTTACTTGGAGTCCCAAACCTGAGAATAATCTCAGCCTTCCCATCAGGAAGCTGCATGACCATGGGCAAGTGGTTTGACCGTCGTGAGCGGTGGCTCAAAGTGCAAAGTACACAGCCAGACTCGCTGGGTTCAAATCCAGCTCTACCACTTACTAGCTATGTGACTTTGGGCAAATTACTTAACTTCTCTGGGCCTCGGTTTTCTCATCTGTTAAATGAGTATAGGATTAATGCCTCATCACACACAAATTATCGTGAAGAATAAGTAAGTTGAGACATGTAAAACACTTAAAATGATGCTTGGCACATAGTAGGTGCTCTTTAAGAGTTAACAATTTTTATTATTTACAAAAGTTCTAATAAAAACCTACATTCAGGGCTGATGGTAAAAATAAATGAACTCTTTCTAAACTGTAAAAAAGAAAATATACCCGTTATGGTATATGTGAAAGCTATGCAGTCACGCCACACTTATTTGAATTGGACAGATATAAATGTAACTTTGCAAGTATGTTATATGTGGTTGCTAGGTCCGAGCTTCAAAGTTCTCCACTTGTCACTTCTTCAGAGCATTCCTAATTCTTTTCAGTTGAGCACTCAGGGATAGGGACCTCTTGCATCCAATAGGGACAGGACAAGGAATTACACTTTGGAGTGCCACTGGGTGTGAATCCTGGATGATAACAGATAATGCCAGTATTTCTTGGTGGGGTTGAAGATGAAGGGAGGATTCTCTTTGTTAAGTGAGTTTATCTAGCTTTAGCAAATGACAAATATAGATGTTGGGAATGAATGAACCTCAAAAAATATGAATAGAATACATTTATATTTATTCTATTTATAAATTCTATTCTATTTATAAATAAAACTATTTACACATGGATTTATTTAAACCTGCAGGAAACAAGCTAAACAAATTCAAGAGCAACTGAAAGAGCCACATAACGGTAAAAACTACAGTCTCAAAGCATCCAGCACGATGGCAAAGTCAGAGAACTTGGTGAAGAATCATGTCCAGCTGCAAAATGTAAGTTACACGTCTATACATCTCTTCCCACAGTCCATCTCAGTGCTTCCAGTCCAGAGGGGCTGGGGAGCCTGTGATCAGACTTGCCTATTTTTTTCAGTACTCTGTAGATTTTTCCTTAAATCATGTTGCATTTTCGTGTGCGCACACAAGTACTGGATAAAAGAAAGAAAAATTAAATCTCAGCTCTTGATTACAATCTGTAATATAATTAATCTCTGGAAGCAAAAAGAGCTTCAGTTGTTTGTTCCATAATCTCTTACTGAATCCTTACTTATCAGCAATTGAGCTGGGCACTAGGGGTACAATGTTCCCTACGGTAGGAAACTGATAGAGTACAAAATACAGACACCCAGAGGAGGCTTGTAGGATGAGATGGTTGATATTGCAGCAGAGATTGGAGAAGAGACCAGAGGGAGGTGGTGGGGGCAGAAGTGGAGGCAGAGCCACAAATCCAGGCTTGAACAGGATTTTGAAGAATATTTAAGGTTCATCAGAGAGTCAAAGAGCAAAGAACACAAGACTAGAACAAAGAGAAAGAATAAACCCATGGAATCCTAAGAATACATGCTATGTTGAGGCAACTCTGAGTTAAGGGGTGTGAGAGAAATCAAAGGTCAGAAACATGGGAGGGAAGAGTTGTGGTCCCAGAGTTGGGACTTCCTGCCACCAGGCCTTAAACAGATACCAGAACTTGACGTTAAATAAATGCAAGCTCTTTGAATCCTACATTCTTTCTAAAGTGGTTTTAAACATTTCTGAGATATATTACAAAACACTAAATTAAAGACAAGCAAATGTTCCCGAACAGGTCCTGCTGCTTGCAGCTCGAAAGAAAGCCAATATTCCAGAGACAAGTGTAACTCCCGAGATTTTGCTCCGTGAAAGTTTTTAAGAGAGAATCGAATCATTGGCCCGGGGTGGGGGTGGGGGGGGGGTTTCTGTTGTCATAATCTTCGTGCAGACTTTCTTCTGATTGGTTTGTGGTGAGGTAACAGGGTGGTAGTCCAGGAATCTGTTGTTTATCCTGAAGTTACCATCCTCTACCTAAGTAGGGGCCTTAGTCCCTGCAGAAGAACTCAAAGATACCGTTACGAATATTTCATGAGAAGGAGCCAGGCCCCTGCCCCATGCAGCACTATTGTTTCTTGACTGTTCCTCTTTGTTTCTGCATTCCCTCCCTTCCCTGATCAGTCATTGTTTGAATCTGCTCTTTGGAACTAAGGGAGGGTCAAGGAGGCTGAATGAAGCCTGTTTCCTACAAACCAGAAATGAGGACACAGAAAGGATTTGTATCCGGCAGGGCCCCACAGGGTCCTGCTCCATTTCACAAATGCCATATAAGGCGTACTGGAAGATTCCTATTAGGGTAGCAATTCTTTGTCCCCGACCAGACTGCACTTCCAGATTCTGAGACACAAAACGAAAGCACAAAGGCCATGACAGTATTTGAGTATAATACGCAATCACCCAGGACACATTGACACCCCTCCAAATGCTTGAATCACTGGGAATTTAAACATCATTTGTGACTTTAGGAAATCATTACTCCAAAAGTCACCATTATGCTATGCGTGACAGATGTACTTAGATGTTTAATGCGGAATTCATAAATCAGAATTGCTTCCCAGCAAAGTTTTGTTAAACTTGTAATCATGGTTGTGTGTAGGGATTGTTCTTTTCAGAAACAGGGTGAATGCTTTTGTTAATGATTTCTAATGAGTAGTATCCCATCACTGTAAAGACAAATGCAGTGATGCAGGGCTTCTTTGCAACTGAACCTGTCAAAGATAAAGCCAGAGTCTAGTTAAAGTAGTAAGGACAGACTTTTGATCAGTAATATACTGTTGCAAGAGTCAGGGAGGTGAAAAATTACCAAGAGTTGGTCATAGAAATGCGATTAGGCCAGCTTTGTCTGTTAGCTGGCCATTATTGAACTTAGGATCCTGTTGCAGGAAAAATGGGGTGCAAGAGGATGGTCATGCCCCAGGTCTCGGGTGAGTCCCTGGGATGGGCCGCCAAGTGAGGGTCCTTAGCTTTGTGTAGGAAAGAATTCAAGAGCTAGCCACAGTAAAGTAGACAAAGTGTGGGCCATCTCAGAAGGCAAAAGGTGGCCCCAGAATATGGGTTGGTTTGTTTTTATGGGCTAATGAGTGGGAGGATTATTCCAACAGTTTTGGGAAGGGGCACATATTTCCAGAAATTGGGCCACTGCCCACTTTTGGCCTTTTATGGTTGGCCTCCGGAAGTGTCATGGTGCCGCTAGGTGTGTCATTTAGATGCTAATGCATTACAGTGAGCATATAATGAGGCCCAAGGTCTAGTGGAAGTCAAATCTTCCACCATCTTGGACCTAGTTGGTTCTAACTAGTTTATGTTGTGTCCTGTTCTTAATAGTTGTGTCATTCTTTTAAAGGCTGTGCCTTGCCCCCTTCCTTCCTATCTCACTGTCCTTCTACAGAGACTGGGAGACTGAGTGAGTCCCTACCCTTCCTAATGATTACATTTCAAATAAATTGTCTTTCAGGTCCATGAAAAAGACTTTCCCCAGTTGTAGGAGATACATAACACATCTCAAAGGGACAAAGGAAGGTTAACAATCCTAAACCCTTTTTAGTAAATGCTCTGAGAAAGAGAGGTCTGGGGACTACCTCAGGCATTGGCTAAAATGAATGGCAAATTCTTTTGGAGGCCTTGAGGGGCCTTTGTTGGCTTGTTCGTTTTTGGTGGTTTTTGGCAAGCATTTTAAGGTGGTGGGGCGGGGGGCTAGGGATATAGCATTGTGAGCTGTTAGAACTATGTTAGAGTTTACTCAGGTCTTTCAGTGTGAGGGTGAGTGGATGAAATATTTAGGCAGAGGATCTGCAGTTTTTAAAGGCCAAAGTTGAGGCCTAATCGAAAAAAGGGCTTAGAGGAGCCTGTCTACTCAAGAAGAGAGTCTGTCGGTCCCTTTGCATTGTATAGGGCTGCAGCCAGAACACACACACAGTTTTGTATTCTTTCTCACCGAACGTATGGTCGGTAGCATCTTCTCTATGCTTTATGATCTCCACACATTCATTTGGGAGACAGCATAATGGCCCACAGAGTGGTCACCTCACAATTTACTTCTCCTTCCCCTCCCAGTAGACACTCATGTTTTCTATTGTTTAATTATTAAAATTAAACTCTTTACTCATGTGTTTCCCCCACCCCTCATTTAACTGGAATTATTAGGATTCGGACAACAAGAAAGAAATGATCAACTGTAGGGCCGCCACACTTGAAAGACCTTTGGGTCCTATAGTTTTCTCTTCTTTTTCTCTCCCTCTCCCCTCCCCTTCAGCCCAGCCCTCCCACAACGTTCTGTATGTTGGCACAGGGCAGCAGAGGTTCAACTGGATGATTCCCCCAGAGCCCAAGATAGGAAAGTGTCTTTTTATATTCATTCTATTTTTGGACAAAGAGAGGATACATATGACACTTTATCTCTGAGCTGTGGTGTGGTCAGCTAGTGAAACTGTGCAAATCAGATTGAGAGTTGAACCCATGTGCTGGGACTCGAACCCAGCCTAAACCCAGATTGGCACTTGAACCCACAGTCTTTTAACTGAGATCACCCACCTGGTTCCAGGACTTAATGAAGCTCAGGTTCTTTATGTCTCGTCACAGAAAGAATTCAGTGAGAGACAAAGTGATAGGTAAGAAGTGGATTTATTTAGAGAGGTACACATTCCATAGATAGGATGCGGTCATCTCGAAAGGCAAGAACAGCCTTGGGAGAAACACATTCCACAGACAGCAGGTAGGCCATCTCAAAAAGTGAGAGGCCCCGAAATATGGTGTGGCTAGTTTTTATGGGCTGGGTAATTTCATAGGCTAATGAGTGGGAGGATTATTCCAACTATTTGGGGGAAAGGGTGGGGATTTCCAGGCCCACTTTGAGGCCTTTCATGCTTAGCCTCTGAACTGTCATGGCACCTATGGGTGTGTCATTTAGCATGCTAATATATTACAATGAGCATATAATGAGGCTCAAGGTCTACTGGAAGTCCAATCTTCTGCCATCCTGGACCTAGTTCATTCTAACCAGTTTTTTGTCACGTCCTATGGCTATGTCATTCTTTTAAAGGTTGTGCCCTGCCCCCTTCCCTCCTGTTTCATTAGGATAGCACATTTCAAGGGATCAACAGTCTGAAAGGCTACACAAAAACTGGGCGTTCAGGCAGAGAATAGATGGGAGAGGAAGGCATTTAAGGACCCTGAAGAAAGAGCTCAAGGTGCATTGAGGAGACCTATGCATGCCAGCCATAGCATTCTACACATTGGCGACTGGGCTCAAGAGACGCCTGAGCGGATCGCTTTACAAGACTAGTGTGAAATGAACAAGTTGCTTTCCCAAAGGCACATATCAATTTCAGTGCAAGAAAGCAATATGGTCCCCACCAGCTTTGTTATACCTTTGTCAGCATTTCTTTTGCTAATTCAATAGGAGAAAATTGTATCCTTTAATTAAATTTCACTGTTTGAGAGGGTAATATAATCTCTGTTCATATATTTCTAGTCAGATTTCCACTGTGGTGAATTATATGTTGATACCCTTGCTCATAGTTTTATTATAAGAAGCAAATAACAATTTAACAGCAATTTTTCATGCCATATGTTATGGGAGAAAATAGTAATAGAGAATACATATCAATAATCCCTTAAAAAGAAATCGAAATGTTTAAGAACATTTGCTTTCCTACAGTGCTATGCTTAAGATATACGAGAAGCAGACAGGACATCTGAGCAGTTGTCAAGTAGCAAGTAGTCTTAGGGAAAGCAGTAATTTGTCATGTGGCTAAGAAATATCTGCATGCATATTCAAATGCAAATGTATTAAACAAAATTTGGAAAAGCAGTTTTCTTTTGTAGGTCTATAGTTTTTTTCTTCAGACAAGAGCCACAAGGAAATACCAATGTTAATGATAACAGCAAAAAATGATAAATAAAATAACAATAATAATAACAGCAAATAACATGTACTAGGTACAGACATAGAATCATGCTAAAGAATATAAATACATAGCCTTATTTAGTCCTAACAACAACTACTTAGTTTATACCCACGATGAGCAGAAGAGGAATCTAGGACTCAAAGCTTGAGAAAGTTCTTTCAGGCAGCTAGCTAGTGAATAGCTAAGAACCAAACCCACATCTCTGTAACTCGGTGGTTCTCAACAGGGGGCAGTGTTGCCCCACAGAACATTTAGCAAAGTCTCGAAACACTTTGGGTGTTACAACTTGGGAGGTAAGTGCACAGGTGTCTATGAGTAGAGGGTGCTGACAAATACCCTGTAATGCCTGGGGTAGTCCCCCACAACAGAAAGTGATCTTTCCCAAATGTCAAGAGTGGTGAGAAAGTCCGGAGTCCAAGGTCTAGATGCAAGATGTGTCCACTAGGAGATTCTGACAGCCTAGCACGGGAGTTCTATCACCAGTGCCCACTTCAGGCATTTATTTCTACTGCGTGGAAGGAGACAGGTAACCCTGGTACACTATAATCCTTAGGAGGGAAAATTTCCTACTTTGCTTACCATATCAGGCAAATTTATCTTTATCTTATGTTGGAGCCCAGGTTAACTACTTGAAATTCTTTGCAGTGTTTAACAAATGAATTGGCTGTTTCTGGCACTCCCTTAAGTTCATTAAACATTCATGGGGAAGGGTTTCACTTGACAGTCATTTAACAAGATGTGAAACACCCTATCCAGTGAAGCAACATGATACTTTGGGAACACTTGACTCAGAAGCTGCAGAACTAGACCTGGCAGTGCCTTAGAAGCACCTAGCCCCATACCATCCTTTACAAATGAAGCATTTGTAACTCAAAGAGATGAACTGACCTCATTTCCTGCGTCCCCAGTGAGAGAGTGAGAGTGAGAGAGAGAGAGAGAGAGAGAGAGAGAGAGAGAGAGAGAGAGAGAGAGAGAGAGAGAG
>NW_006785906.1:1332838-1366211 GCF_000442215.2 Lipotes vexillifer
GTGGGATCTTCCCGGACCGGGGCACGAACCCGTGTCCCCTGCATCTCGGCAGGCGGACTCTCAACCACTGCGCCACCAGGGAAGCCCCAGACTTTCCTTATTTTAATGACCTTGATAGTTTTTAGGCGTCCTGGTCAAGTATTTTGTAGGATGCTCCTCTACTGGAATTTGTTCGATGTTTTTCTGATTAGATTGGTATTATGGGGTTTTGTAAGAAAGACAATACAGGTAAAGTGCCTTTTTCATCACATCCTATCAAAAGTGCATTCTCTCAGTATGATTTATCACTGTTGAGGATTCCTTTTGTCATCTGTCTGAGGTAGTAATGTCAGGCAGCTCCACTGTGGTGTTACTTTCTTCCCCATCCCTTTCTACAGAGTTCTCTTTAGAAGGAAGCAACCATGTGTAGTCCACACTTAAGGAGTGGAGAGTTATGCTCACCCTTTGTGAAGGCAGAGTATCCACATAAGTTATTTGGAATTCTACTGCAAAGAATTTGTCTCTTCAATTAGTGAGTGGAATGCTCTTCCCTTAGGGGAGATCAGGCTCTGGTAAAGTCTCTTTTCACTGAAAAGTAGACAGTTATAATGCAGAACATTGTGCGTGCATTTCAAAATGGTTACTTTCGCATCAGAGACGTGAGACGATTTTTTATTTTTTTCGTTCTTTTTTTGTGAGCATCTGGTGTGGTCCTGGAGGAGGTTACACTCAAGAAAGTGTGAGAACACTCCCTAAGACTATAGCCCTGAGATAACTTTTACTTTCCCTCTAGTCCACATGCAGATTCCAAAAACTTATTAAAATGACCACTTAAGTATTCCTACCAGTTTATGTTTCTGGAAGATTCTTCTGTAGGTAAGCTTGTTATTGACCAGGGTTCTTGGCCTCCCTTGCTCTCTGCTGGTTCTTTATATAGGGCGAGGGTAGGGGCGGGTCCAGGGGTCAGGCCAAAGGGATGGCGCAGGTGGTGTGCCCACTCTCTTGGTGGTGCTGTGTGCAGGGCACATGCGCAGTACCCTGCTTTTGCTCCGGGCATCTCAGAAGTGGCAGTTGGGATTTTGTTTTTGTATCTTGTCATTCATAATTTGCCCCAACTGCGCATGTATGTAGTTTTTTTTTGTTTTTTGTTTTTTTTTTTTGCGGTACGCGGGCCTCTCAACGTTGTGGCCTCTCCCGTTGCGGAGCACAGGCTCCGGACGCGCAGGCTCAGCGGCCATGGCTCACGGGCCCAGCCGCTCCGCGGCACGTGGGATCTTCCCGGACCGGGGCACGAACCCGCGTCCCCTGCATCTCGGCAGGCGGACTCTCAACCACTGCGCCACCAGGGAAGCCCCGATAAGTGAGTTTTCTTGTCATTATCCCCTAGTTAGCGGGACTAGTAAGGCGGACAGAGTCAATAGGAGGAGCTTTTCTGTGGTGGAGTGTTTCCCTTAAACCCTGTACAGACAAAGGAGCTGCTTCCCTGGTAGGGGTGTCTGAGCAAACAGGCAGAACGCAAGCAAGGATACAGTAGCAAGAATGGCACATAGGAGTCCAACCCACGGCATCCTCTTAATTATCTGTCGATGGTGTCTGTCTTTTGAATAGGTCTCTCAGATTTTCCACCGGCTCACAGGTGTACTGTTCTGCTGTACCTGCGGGGGTAAAAGCTTTAGTGTGGGCACATGTACCCAACTAGATATCCCTTGCAGTTTGACAACACGCGGGGCGGCTAAAATTACTTTATAGGGGCCCTTCTATTTTGGCAATAGTTGGTCTTTTGGGGGACCCCTCTTTCCAGGTTTTAAGAACTTGGTCCCCGGGGTTCATTTGTGAAGGAACGGCCCCTTCCACATAGTGGGAGCTGGCTGTGCCTTGTTGGCATAGTCCTGGATTGCCTTCTGAACGTGTTCTAGATTAATAATATACCTCTGGGTCTGACTCACTTCCTCATCCAGTAGAATGTCAGTAGTAAGTAAAGGCCTCTCATAGGTCATTTCAAATGGGCTAAGCCTCAGATTATAACTGGGGGCTACACGGACCCTGAGGGGTGCAATAGGAAACAGGTTGGTCCAGGGTTCATGAGTCTCTGGCAGAGCTTTGCTAAGGCTTTCTTTAAAGTATGGTTCATTTTCTCTACCTTCCTTGAAGACTGGGGGTGCCAAGAGGTGTGTAGCTTGTAGTCTGTCCCTAGGGCCATTGTGAGTCCCTGTGTGATTCTGGCTATAAAAGAGGGCCCGTTATCGCTCTGGAGGGACTTTGAAAGTCCCAACCGAGGAATTATTTCTTTTAAAAGGGACTTACAGACTTCAGTAGCCTTTTCAGATCTAGTGGAGAAGGCTTCATCCCATCCCGTGAAAGTATCAATGAACACAAGAGGATATTTATATCCTGACAACAGGGGCATTTGGGTGAAATCTAACTGCCAGTCTTCCCCCCAGGTATGTCCCTCAGCATTGAACTGGCCTGAGTAACAAAGGGGGGATTGGATGGGCCTGTGGTTTATTATGGACACATAAGCACAGGCAAGCGTTACTTGTTTTACTGTTCTTTTAATCCCCTTCCCTGAAAAAGCCTTTTGCATCAAGTCCCACAGTGCATCCCTCCCACAGTGGTGGCATCATGTAAGCTCTTAGTGAGTTTCCATTGTTGGACCTCAGGGATTAGAACCTTATTCTCCTTTTCATACCAGACTGTGCTTCCTTTCTCACAGCCCCATTTCTCAGCATTTTCTTGTTCCTGTGGGGAATACTGGGGAAGGCTAGGGAGTTCGGGGGGGCCAATCACTAGGGCCATAACTTGCTCAGGCTCTTGCAGTAGAGCTGCCTGTTTTGCAATTCAGTCAGCTTTGCTTGGCTCACGAAAGATCTGTCCCTCTGATGGCCCCTACAGTGGATCACTGCCACCTGGGTCGGGAGCCGCACTGCTTCTAAGGAGCTAGAATTAAATCTTTATGAGAGAGTTTCTAGCGGTTAGCATTCCTCTTTCTTTCCAAATGGCAGTCTGAGCACGTAGTACATGGAACCTCTATGTCTAGGGTGGCAGGGCCTTGGCTTCTGTGACTTCACCGAGACTGACTATGGCATACCCCGCCTTTCGGGTTCCCATTTCTATAAAACTGCTCCCATCAGTAAACCATTCGACCTCAGGGCTATCAAGAGGCTCATCTAGAAAATCAGACCTGCTGGAGTAAGTCTGTTCTGTGGTCTCTATATACGAACACACTAAGTCTCCACTCTCAACCGCTGGGTGCAGAGTTGCCGGGTTCAGGGTTTGACACACCTTTAAAGGTAATGTCGGGGGTGTCCATTAGGAGGGCCTGATATCTTGTTAACCTTCCTCCAGTCAATCAATGATGTCCTGTGACTTCCAGTACAAACTGTACCTAATGAGGGGTTAATACATCTAGGCGTTGTCTCAGGGTGAGCTTGGAAGCCTCATTAACCAACAGGGCTGTGACAGCTACTGCCCGCAGGCAGCTTGGCTATCACAGGGCCACTGAATCCACTTGTTTTGAAAAGTAAGCCATTGGTCTCTGATCCGGTCCCAGCTTTTGGGCCAGGACTCCTAGTGCTATCCCTGACCTCTCATGAATGTATAGGGTAAAGGGCTGGTGCTCTACTCAACGCAGTCTTTAGAATCTCAGAGGCCTGCTGGTGGTCCCTATTCCATTGAAGGGGCTCCCTTTCTTCTCCCTTTAGAACCTCTTGTAGGGGTTTTGCTATAAGGCCATAATTTGGAACTCAGATATGACAGAACCCAGCCATCCTGAGAAAGCCTCCAAGTTGCCTCTTTCTGGTTGGAGATGGTAGTGTACTAATTACTGTTTTTCCATCTACGGCCAGGGCTCTTTCCCCCGGGGTCAAAACAAATCCTAAATACTAAACCTGTTGCTGTGAGATCGGAGCCTTGGTTGGAGACACTTTATATCCCCTTTTTGCCAGAAAATTTAGGACCCTAGCAGTATATTGATCTGTATCTTGTTTGGTCTCACTACCTAGATCTGTATCTTGTTTGGTCTCACTACCTATCAATAAATCATCAACATATTGTAGCAGAGTTCCCTTCTCAAGGCTCAGTTCCCTCAGTTCCCTTGCTAACACGTTTCCAAAAAGATGGGAGCTGTCCCAAAAACCCTGCGGAAACACTGTCCAGGTATATTGGGTAGCCTCCAGGGTGTCAGGGTCCCTCCGTTCAAAGGCAAAAAGGTATTGAGACTCTGGATGTAGGGGAATACAGAAAAATGCATCTTTGAGGTCCAAAACAGAAAAATACTGAGCATTTCCCAGTACTTGGGCGAGGAGGGTGTATGGGTTTGGCACCATTGGGTGAATAGGGATGACTGCCTCATTCACTGCTCGCAAGTCTTGCACGAACTGACGCTCCCTGTTAGGCTTCTGAACAGGGAGGATCAGGGTGTTGCAAGGGGATCAACAGGGCCTAATGTGTCCGTGTTTTAGGAATTTGGTGAGCGGTGATTGGATCCCCATCAGGGCTTCAGGCTTTAGAAGATATTGTCTCTTTCAGGGGCCTTTCCCTAGGCCTTAATCTTATTTTCATTGGGAAAGCAAGTTTTGCCCTTCCTGGAACCAGGGTATCCCAAACTGCAGGATCTACTTGTTCTCTCATTTCTTGGGGGGAGGTCTTGGGGAATCTTTTGATGACCAGCACATGGGTCATCTGGGGCTACTAATAGATGCGCATTCTCTATTTGAATTTTCTACCTCATTGGACTACGAATATACTAGCTCCTAATTTATTTAGCAAATCTCTCCAAGGAAGGGGTCAGGGCATTGTGGCATATACAAAAAGGAGTAATGATAACGGACCCGACTCTGCAGGCAAGGGGAGATGTAAATCGCCTTACCTTTGGCTGTCCATCAACTCCCGTCACGGTACAGTCACGGTTGGGGAGGGGGCCGGCCGGCCTAGTCACAACAGAGGAGGTGGCTCCAGTGTCTACAAGGAATTCAGTTCTCCTACCCGCCACGTCAAGGGTGACCTGAGGCTCCGCTGGAGTGATGAGGATGGAACGAATAGGATCTGGAGCCAGGCAGGCACTCGCCCCATCAGTCGGTGTGTGGGAATCTCTCATCCGAGAGATTCACAAGGAACTGGGGTTGGGGCTGCCCCTCTGGCGTCCCACAGGAGGGCGCTCAGGACATTCCCCCTTCCAGTGCCCCTCCTTCCAACAAAAGGCACACTGGTTTGTGCCCAGGCGGCTTCTTGGTGGTCTGTCCAGCCTTCGCAGCCTTCTAGGGCCCCCTCGAGGTGGTGGGTGGATCAGAGGGGCCAAAAGCTGCGTTTTCTTTATCAGCCTCGTATCCTTATTGGCCTTTTCTGTTAAGTCTCGATTGCTATAGACCTTGAAGGCCTCCTCTAGCAAGGTTGACCATGGGGTTTGCGGCCCAGCCTCAAGCTTTTGTTACTTTCTCCTGATATCAGGAGGGGCCTGGGTGATAAAGCATGGCCAACAGTGTCCTCCCTTCTGCAGACTCAGGGTCTAAATTGGTGTACTTCCTGCGTGGCTCTGTCACCTGGCTCAGGAAGACTGCCAGGTTTTCATCTTTTTTCCTGTGTAACCTCTGGGATCTTATCATTTACAGACTTCACCATATACCTTTCATTCCTTCTGATAGATGAGTAATATAATGTCTCATCCTAGCCTGGGCCTACACAATCTTCATTGTACCAGTGTGGGTTCACGTTCTGGGATTGCGTCCCCCCCCCGGCCCGATAAATTTGGCGGTGTGGATAGGTGACCAGTAGGCCATCTGTGTGTTCCCTGGCCTTTCTCGGTATATGCTCCTTTTCATCCGGGGTGCAACTGGGCCAGAATAACCATGATGTCCTGCCAGGTAAGAGAGAATGTTAACCCCAGCCTGATGAATTTGTCAGGCTCAGATTGTCAGGGTTCTCTGAGAACCTGCCAAACCTCTCCTTACAGATTCCTAAGTCCCCCATCGAGAAGGGGACATGCGCCCTAGTAATCCCTCCATTCCCAGAGCGGGTAAAGGCCTTGTGGGGCAAAAGTGGTGGCTAACTTTGAACCCGATCAGAGCTCCGTTGGAGGAAACGCGAGGGGCTCCGATTTTTTGAGTTTCTGACTTGACAAGGAAAGGTGGGGGTCTGGGAGTTGAAGAAGATGGTGAAGGGGACGAAGAAAGGGGGGCCTGAGAAGGAGGCTTAGTACCCCGATGGCTAGTCGGCAGTTGAAAGAAGGGGTGAGAACGCCTGGCTCTGAATCTTTTGGGGCCGACACAGGAAGAGAGGCTACATATAAACCACAGGAATCCCTCAGTCTGGAGTCTACATGTATGGGCCTACACATACGGGACCTCTCCCCATTTTTAAGACTGCTTACAAAATAGGTCCGGTTGTAAAATGGTCTTAAATTTAAGGGATCCATTCCGTGGCCACTTCTCCTGGTCACCCAAGGTATACGGGAACCAGGCTGTGTTGCAAAAGAAAATCAGCTTATTTCTTTACTGTCTCCAATTGTTAGGAATGCAACCCAGAGGAGAATCTCTGGGGATTCCCTGGGCATCTCCCATGTTTACATATAAATCTGGAAGCTAACAACTAGAGATCCTGGGGGCCGGATGGAGTTGAGGTCTAGTGTAACGACAAAGGGGATCACAGGATTCCCTCCCCAGAGTTAGTGACACAGACAAGGGGTCTCCAGGATGAAGGGGATGGGAGTGTAGGTAATGAGGACCAAGGGAGAGGACAAGAGAGGAGGGACAGAAAAGACTGAAAAAAAAGAGGAAGAGATTTGCCTTTTCAGCCCGCCCCCTGAGGGTGTCTATTCAGGCACCAGCCTGTGCACTTCCAGAAAGGGCCAGTGAAGGAGGGAGCACCCTGTCCACTGCCCACCGAGTGATCAAGCCCCGAAACCAGCCAGTTGTACGTCTGTGGGTCGCCAGCCCACAGGTGGGATTCTCACCCACGCATACACCAGTATATAGAAGTTTGCTGCTTCAGCCTGTTCCCAGTGAGACTTCTCTTGGCAGAGGAAAAGAAAGGTGAGAATATTGGGAGGATCGGACGTCCAGCCACTACATGATAGGAGGATTGAACCTCTGTCACTCTCGTGTATCTCCCATCAGGGAAGGCCCACTGGACCAAGGTCTGCTTGGTGTGAGGCGAGCCTCTCCCACCTCTGCTTGTGACCTGTCAAGGTGAGCTGCTGCCGGCCAGAGGGAGCAGGTCTCACAAGCTGAGAACAGTGATGCTGTAGCTGCCCGACGTCCACTCTCTCGGGAGGATAAGACAGAGAAGTAGGAGAGGAGATTTCAGGAGAGGGAAAGGGAAAGTGGTGAGGGAAAAAGGACAAAGGGGAGGGGGAAAGCGTCGCCTGAATGTGGGCACTGAGGCCCTCAGGGGCCAGGAAGGCAGACTTACCAAACAAACGCGGTGATGCTGAAACAAGAGGTTCAGGTGGCCGCCTGTCACCCACTGGGAAGCTGCATTCGGTGGTCGGTGGTCCCAGAGGTGCCCAGATCCCCACCCGGGAATGGGAGAATGTCCCGGCAGAGTCACAACAAAGTATGTTACTGACCAGGATTCTTGGCCTCCTTAATCAATAGAAATTGATAAGAGGCCAGAGAAATTCAGGCAAGGCTTTACTGGGTCTCAGTGCTGTAGCAGGAGGGAGTGAGAACAAGTAAGTTTCCCTTGCTAGCTCCCGGAGCTGGGGCAAGCTGGTTCCTTGTATGGCATGAAGGTAGGGGCGGGTCCAGGGGTCGGCTTAGGTGGTCTGCCCACCAGCTTGGTGATGCTGTGTGCAGGGCGCATGCGCAGTACCCTGCTTTTGCTCTGGGCATCTCAGAAGTGACAGTTGGGTTTTTGGTGTTTTGTATCTTGTCATTCATAATTTGCCCCAACTGAGCATGCACGAGGTTATTGTTAGTCCCAAATAGATTCTTTGTATTCTGTTGCTGGAGGAGGCGTTTGTCCAGGTGCAGGCACTGCAGCAAAGGCTCCCAGGTCCCAGGCTGTCTCAAGCTGATCTTGGCTGATTCTCTGTATTCACTTGTCTTTCCAGGTTTTAGAGGGGTGGTTTGCCCTGCAACCTCAATTTGGATGTAAGAATAGCCATTGATTTTGTTTGTTCAGCTTTTTTCAAGGATAGGAATGACGATTTCTAAGCTCTTTGTCACATCTGAAAACTGGAATCTATGTCTAAATTCATTTGAACCAATATGTATGGGATATTAGTTTGAAGGATTGCCAAATTATTAGGTTTTTTTGTGTTCCCACTTGTCTCAACTAACCTTGGATTGGGGTACCAGCAATTTAAACCTGCATCTCAGATTAAATGTAGCCACTGAAATGAAAACGATTCTCAAAAGGGCTATGAGAGAAAAAGCCAAAATAATAAATTTTGGAGACAAGTTTGTGTTAATGGACCACAATAATACCAGTGAAAGCAACTGCATAGTATAACAATAATCTAAGCATTTGAAAGAAAAGATTTAGAACATTATATCTATTATGAATGCCATGAATAAGCAGAACAAGAGGTTGATTCTATTCAAGACTTTTATCCCAGATTTTGAACAAGGCCCTCTAGCTCTCATGATCAAAAATCTCATTCAAAGCAGAGGCTCTGAACTAACGGCCCCAAAGCTGAACTAGCCTTTATTTGGTTTGTTTGTTTTGTTTTGTTTTGCGGTACGCAGGCCTCTCATTGCTGTGGCCTCTCCCGTTGCGGAGCACAGGCTCCGGACGTGCAGGCTCAGCGGCCATGGCTCACGGCCCCAGCCGCTCCGCGGCATGTGGGATCCTCCCGGACCGGGGCACGAACTCGTGTCCCCTGCATCGGCAGGAGGACTCCCAACCACTGCACCACCAGGGAAGCCCTGAACTAGGCTTTATGACATACATTGTTTTTGAACAAGGAATAATGATTTGGCAATTTCTCTAGAAAATGTGGGTGAAACACTGGCCGATGTCACCCACTGATAGCCCTCTGCAGAAGTAACACAGAAGTTCCCCCCTCCAATTTGCCACAGATGTCTCCAGATAATCTCGCCTGTGTCTATAGCTGAGGCTTCCAACCATCTGAGTTTGTCTTCTCAGGCAATTTAGCAAAAGTTGGGAGGAAAAAAAAAAAAAAAATTCTAGTAGATCTTTTATAGAGCCTGGAAGTCTAGAAATAGAAATTCAGCATGTTGTTTTTACATTTCAATAACATGTTGATTCCATTCACTTTTTCCATATGGATGATTTATGATAAACAATTAGTCAACAAAGAAGTACATGCGAAGGTATTTCCATCATTTTTTTGGATCTTTGTAACTTGGGGCTGTTGAGAACAACCACCTTTTCCAAATTATCTCCATGTCTTCTTTTCGTTCCATGTCAGCTCACTCCATTTTGCAAGAAGCCTAAATAGCTTCTGTTAAGTCCATTTTGTAGAATTCATATTCTGATTCAAGATGTGGTCATTACTAACACTATGTGGTTTGTTTTGGAAGTACTTAAAAAGAAAACAATTTAGTTAGAGATTTTCAACTTAAAGTTACATGACCTTGAAAATTTTCCTAGTCTCCATAGCCCATACCCACCAATATACTTTTTCCCAAGGATAACACCTAGTTAATAATTTACTTTTGTTTCCCATCTGCATCCCGTGTGGTTGTGCGCACACACACAAACACATGCACAAACATATATGTACGTACAAAATGCATACATATATATATACACACACAAAGCTAAATATGTTTGTATATACACACATACACACACATATATACATCTGTTTACTGCATTTTCCTTATTTGCACATGTGGATTCATATTATGCATACTTTTCATACTTTGATTTTATTCAGTGGCTGTATAATATTCATTTGTGGCCATTTCTGTTTCCAGTTGCTTCTCTTTTGTGTTTGCTTTCTGTTTTGTTACTAAAAATCATACCACTGACATACTTTGCTGATTAGATCATTTCCAACTTTTACAATTAATGATGGAAATCCCTAGTAGTAGCACTCTGCATCAAAGAGTACCAGTACTCTGCATCAGAGTACCTGTATTTAATATTTTGCAACACATTGCCAATGTGTACCCCCAACAAATTAGCATCAACTCTATTTTCCTTGAATCTTTGCCTTTACTAAGTACTCCTGAAATTTAACATTCTCTATTCTGATTTTCATCTCTACAATGAGTTCAGTTATATACTTTTTTGTATGTATTCTGCATATCTTTGTTTTTCTGTGAAGTTCTTGTTCATATATTACATGTGAATATCTGGATTTCAGAATCTTATTTGGTTATTAGCCTTCAAAAAATGTCATTTCTCTGCATAGTTTTCATTGGAGTTTCTAGAAAAGAAACTTGATAATCCTTGCTGCTTGTTCAAGTGCCAAGTGTCCAGGGAGTGTTAAACTTGACAACTGCTGCCTGATTGAGATGCCATGTGATATTTCTCTGGGAGCAAAGTTTTCTTCAATATGCCATAGCTATAGGGTTTTCTTTAGGCCCCTGCCTTGTGATATCTCACAGTCAAAGGTGAAACCAAGGGTTAATAACTATAAAGAGTAAACTGTTCTCACACTTCTCTTATTAGACATGGTAATTACCTGGTATCAGGCTGAAAGAGAAACAGTGGAGAGTAGTGGGCAGATACTCTAAATCAAAGCCTTCCATAAATCTGAGACTTGTGAAGTTCACTCAATTAGCATTTATTGAATCCCTATTGTTAGTAGTCCATCTACTAATTAGTTTTTTTGTAAAATGTGCATTGAATTAAAAATTCCTTGTATTATATAATATTGTACATCAACTCTACTCCAATAAAAAAAAAATGTGTGATGTTGGCTCTCAGGCATAGTGTGCCATGGGTAAAGACTGAAACGAAAAGATAGACTTAGGATTCTAATGTGAAGAACCCTGTTGAATGGACCTCATCTAATCACAGAGTTTTGGGGGAAAGAGGGGAGAGCATATTCAGTGTGTGAGAAATGGGATGAAAATGGTGTTTTTGTCATTCTCCTGATCAGATGCCCAGTGGAAAAGTTACTGGTGAGTTCCAGTAACTTTTTGATACCCAGCTGTAGTGTCAGAGGCCCTGCTCTCACAACTTCTCCTCCAGCTCAACTCTGTGCATGTGATTTCCCACAGTATTCAAAGGCGGAAAGGCATCCCGTGACTGCATTGGAGAAAATGATGGAGTCAAGTTTTGCCGGCCCCCAGTCATTCCCAGAGGTCCCTTCTCCCAACAGAGGAAGCCAGTCTGTCAAACACCACAGGTACAGGTAGCTAATCGTGGTGGGAGTGGGTGCGTTGACACAATGTATAACACTGGACGACACATGCCGAGGAATGACAACATTATTCAGGAGAGATGATCGTTCTTGCTTCTCCTGTAGTTCCCCATGCAGTGGACGCTCAAGCAGCTCCTAGCAGGCAAAGCAAAGATACCAGCAGGCAGCAGTGCCCCTAGAGGAAGCCTAAAGGAACTATTAACAGCACCCATCAAGTCTGCAGACACAGACCAGTGAATGAAACGATTGCGATCTGAAAAACTGTTAAAAACATGATTTTTCCTAGCCTGCCTTATCACTGTCTGCAAATTTAATGACTAATTCTTGCCTAGGCAGCTGATAGGACATATGCTCCAGGTCTTCCAACGTGGTTCTCACACAAAGAAAACTTTCCAGGGGGAAGAAGCCTGGCAAATCTTCTCCTTTGGTTTATTAGATCTTCCATTATCAATGGAGTGGGACTGGGACTTTTTTTTTTAACAAGCTGACTGTAAAAATTGGCTCTTTGGGGGAGAAAGCCAAAAATAAAGTTATCTTATAGAAGTTTTACAGCATTCTGAGGCTGAGCAAATTCTTCAGCATCTTTTAGTCACATGCTGTGTTTATACATAAGGAATCTGGAACTTCACAAATGGAAAGTTTCGTTCTCAAGTGCCAACATTTGATACCTGCTACAACAGACACTATGTTTATGTGCATCCAAAAGTATTGACATGTCGTCAGTCTTTGTGGAAGCTGTCCAAAGATTTAAGCTTCCTTTTCTTAGTAAGAGGTACAGTATTTTAAAAATTCTTAATTATGGAGATTAAAAGTTTTTTTTAATGGAAAAGGTAAAAAATAACAATTGTTCCCAGCAATGGAAGATAAATGTTGTTCACCCTTGGTTTTTTTTTTTTTGTTTTTCTTTTTTTTGTTTGTTTTTGCGGCACGCGGGCCTCTCACTGTTGTGGCCTCTCCCATTGCGGAGCACAGGCTCCAGACGCGCAGGCTCAGCGGCCATGGCTCACGGGCCCAGCCGCTCCGCGGCATGTGGGATCCTCCCGGACCGGGGCACGAACCCGTGTCCCCTGCATCGGCAGGCGGACTCTCAACCACTGCGCCACCAGGGAAGCCCACCCTTGGTTTTCATATATGTAGGCAATATTTTGAAAACCACCGTGAGAGAAGTATGCATTATTCAAGGAAACTAACTTCTCCCTCACCTTTCAGGGAGTCCCTAAAAAAGATTTTCTTGATGCTGGCCACATTTACTATGAGGCTTTCATGTCACTCTTGATACTAATCATTAGTACTTGATGGTGATTTTTATTCTTAATCTACATGGGTAGAGACTGAGGTACCAAGGGTTTGCTAAGTTAAAAAAAGGTTTCAACACAGGATGAAATATGTTTGGCTACTGGATAATTGCTTTAGTTATTAACTACAATTTTTGGTTTATATCAATTGGGGCATTTACAAATATTTCCGTGCGAAAAGATTACTTCAGTTAACTGGACCTAGTGGACATTCTTCAATTACGGAATTAAGTATAAAATTATTGGCCTTTTAGAAGATGTGTTTTTTTCCAAAAGAGCATTTTCCTCTGCTGATTGTAATACACGTTAAAGTGGTATTCCATTCAGTCAAGTAAAATAATTAAGTACTATATTGTCGTACATGTTTTCAAGTTGATATGATAAGCAATTATAGCTTCTAATGTATTTGACCTGCAAATACCCCACCCCTACTTTTGTCTGTTGATATACCTCCTCCTAAAGTCTGTTGATATACCTCCTCCTAAACTTGGTTTCTACTATGGTTTCTAGGAATCACTCACAGATCAAATAAGGAAGTCACTAAGAGACCTTCTTTTTTATTTGGTTCAATGACATTGCAGTATTTGTTGGCATACATTGCATCCTGATAGATAGGCAAGGGTTGATTTATAAAGTGCTTTGAGAACTTTGTAAATTATAGTTCAATATATCATAGCTTTTGTTTTGTAAAACATGCAGTAGACTTAAACGTTTTCACGATTGATAACCTAGTCACTGATTTATACATCCTGCAAACTGCTGTGTAACTTCCTGAATGCCATTGGGTTAGAAAGTTTGAACAGTTGATTGATCAATAGGTATAGAACTTTTTTAAGATGGGTTACTAGCTCATACTGGTAGACTTTTATGAATAATTCATTTTTGTGCACTGCAAATATGACTCATTTGGATAACTCATTTATGAAACAAAGCTGTTAATTCGAAGCCATAATTTCTCATATTTAGTCAAAAAAAAACCCTCTTTCTTTTTAAAGAAGAAATCTATTATGTCATGTTATACTTATTACATTATATTTTGGCAATATAACTCATTTATAGACAGTACGTGTAGGTTTTTTAAGGTGAAATAAGTCCAGGGTTTTCAGTGATTAGTATGAGGCTTTGAGTTGTCAGTTTGGGCAGAGGAATCAAGGGAATTTACTTTGTTGAGCAGCTACTAAGTGCCAGACTCCCTGCTAAGCACTTTACATACTTTTTAAACCCCCATAGCAATACTATGAAAATACCTAAACAAGTGCTAATACCTTTATTTGCATCTCTTCCACCCACCTCTAGGCTTTACCTTTTTCTGCCTTGCCTTGTACACTAAGAGGGCAGCAGGCTCACTTGCCTTTGGGCTTCTGTTGGTTTCTTGCGATGCACAGGCAAGCTATGGAAGGGCAGAGGCCAGTGAGGTCCTAACACTTCTGCCCCCTCCCTCCCTGCCTGGTTGTCGCAGCTACAGCCCTGTTTCTGACACTAGCCAAGAGGTCCTCTTCTCACAAGCCCTTTCTCTCTTCAGTCAGGTAACTGCTCCTTCCCCCTGTCCTTTCAGTTACAGGGATGGTAACAGCTTCCCATTGTTACCAGCCCTTATGTACAGTAGTATCCTGTATTTTTTTTTTTTTTTCCTCAAACAGTGAACACACTTTTGTAAATAGCAGAATCTTCCCAAATGACCCAATATAGAGTGCCATCTATTTCCCCCCAGGACTCTGACTGATACAAGTACTTTCCCCAGTATCATACAGACCTGATGCAGCTAATTCTAGCATCCAAGGCTGACTACCCTGTGGACTCCACAATTGCCACTGGATGGTATAGATAGAAGCTGGAAGCTGGTGTAGATGGAAGCTGGAAGCAGCTACTCTAGCATCCAAGCCTGAGTACCCTGTGGACTCCACTGGATGGTACAGATAGAAGCTGGAAGGGAGGGAAACAAATTAGTTATTATAGAGCTCCTTAAACTCGTTGGCTTAGTGACCTAACTAGAGGTCCCTTGTTGTTAGGCATGTTAGGACTCAATACACTCAACCCAGAAATATTATGATGAAGAATGAAGTTGTAATAACGTTGCCAGGTATGATCTGGTGTTTGCACAAACTCAGGAAGTCAAAGTTGGGCTTGACGAATATGAAGTTATAAAGCGTGATCATTTCGCCTTGCCCAAACCAGGAAGGTGGCTACTAGCACTCATTTGTCGGGTTCTCAAATTCTGACCTTAAATAATATTTGAGAAGTTTTGTATTTATTAAGTGGAAATAACAGTAATGTCGGTGGGAGGAAACTTACAGAACTCCAAATAATGTAGTAATATGGGTAAAATTCAGCTGGGGGTCTGGTTCCTATAGAACTTTGTTGAAATTTTGAAAATGTTTTTGCTGTTTCTGTGTGTGGTTTTATTGCTATTTTCAGAGCCAAATGAGTAGGAACGCAAAAATTCTAAGTTCCCTTATTGGCATCTCATGGAATGTCTGCACGGGAACAAAGTTCTCACAGTTCACATGGTAGTAGGGTAAATTCAGTGGGGTGGAGGGAGGAATGGATATGGAATAAGTAATGCGTCAAATTAGCAACTGATTTCTCTAAAGAGTCTAGTTCTTTGTCTGACGTGATCTGTGTAGGGATCTTACCTGAGGTATATCCCGTTTATGCCTTGCCCTTTGATGGCATCTGGCATGGTTATTTGGGTATTTGGATGTATGGGTCAAGCGAAGTGTACGATCAGATGTTTATTAAAAGCAAACTCAAAGGGTTATTATGGGATTATGTAAAATCACGTGTGTGAAACTTATGAAAATTGTAAAGCACTATAGAATTTAAAGAATCTTTCATTCAATTAAAAAAAGTTAAAGCAAACTCAAAAGAAAAATAATTTAGGTTCTCACGAAATTTACGAATTTTTGAGATTCGTAAATTTATGAATTTAATTTACGAAAATTTGAGACAGCGAACTGCAAAAGTAACATATATATTAAGGAGAGAAAGGCAATTAAAATAAGGTTAGTTTATTCTACCACTAACACAAGTGAAATTTTCCCCATAAAGCCCTTAAGGCTTCTTGGGTTTAGTTCTTGGCAGTGTTTAATAACAAGGCCATTTTTATTTCTATTAAAGGCACTTTTGTAGCTTGGATAATGAGGGAGGAGGGGAATCAGGAGCTGGAGAATTCCTCAAGCGCACCTCATTGGCTGGAAAGCTCGTGTTATTTTAGTCCATTGTGCTCCAGACTGGAAAGCCAGAAACACAGGAACTGGAACTGCTTTTCTTCTCAGTCTCTCCAAAGATAAAATGGATTCAGCAACTTTCGATCCCTCCTAACAGATATCCTACAGGCATGGATGGAGCCTGACCTAGAACTTTGAGGATCTAGGGTGGAAATGCAGTGCTTGAAAAGTTTCAGCAGCCACCTGTGAGGTTATTGCTGTGATCAATTTGTTTGTTGGTTTTCTTTCCACCAGCAGGACTCTCTCCTCTTGCTGCAGCCCAGGGCAAAGGAGTGGTATGCTCCATAGGAATGCCTTCAGAAGGACACCCCCCTCACCCCGAAGTAGGTTGGGCGGAATCGTGGGACCAGCATATCAGCAACTCGAGGAATCAAGGGTCCCAGACCAGGATACGATACCTTGCCAAGGGTAGGTCTTAAAAGCAATGCAATTTAGGGAGGGTGTTATGAATGATATAATTTTAAATTGAGTTATTATGTTCCTTGGGGTTTTATTCACTGATTTCATCATTATTTGGCTATTTATGCTTGCTTCCACCTTTGTTCCCCAAAAGAATAACTTTAAAAAACAGATACAATGGAAATAGATATTAGGGAAATGGTAGATGGAAAAGATATATAGCATTAAGTGTATAGACATCTAGACACTATGTTATTATTGCAGTTGCTAAAATAACTGGGAATGTGTCTTTGATTTTAAAACACAGAGATTTCTTAGGACGACTAAAGTGTTCCTTCATCCTTAGGTTTGGGAAAAAACAGTGCTTAATTCTCTAATCACTATTGTGGACAATACCGTAACAATAACCTGTAACGTATATATAGCATCTGCTCCTTCGAGTATTCTTGAACAAGTCTCAGTGTTGACAGAGGATTGTCAAGGCACAGCTAGCTGAACTCAGATCTCTAGTTTCATTCACGGTGCAGGGATGGAAAAATTGGCTTTGGACTCCGTGGCTGTTGCTCATCCTTGCAGTGTAAAAAGTGTCCCTTCCTCTCAGTGGACACAGACCCTCATAGGGCTCATAGCATGGGTGAGTGGAGTGTAGAATGAATTTTAGCCACCACTCACCGACATAAGCTGTTCAACCAAGTATGGCAGCCCTTATCGAAACTGACTGAATTTCAAATCTCATCTTTGCCCCTTACTACTTGTATGAATTTGAGAAAGTTTTATCATCTGAGCTTACATTTTCTCGTCTATAAATTGAACAAAATAATACCAGCTTTCCTGAGGGTTGTTGGGCAGATTAAAAAGAAATTACATGTGTCAAGAGCTTGTACCTGACACATGGTAAACAGAGAAGGGGTACTTGTAGCTATTGTCACAAGAACCATTATTCTTATTAATTTCAAGAGCAGTGCAATCGGGCTTTACTCCAGAAATGCCAAGAATCCATTTCCTCACTCGAGCCAGGATCTCGTTGCATCTAGTTTTTCTCTCTCTGAATCAGCCAGGCTAGGTTTCTTTGCTGCTTTGGTCTGGGTGATTTTTCCACCCTGTCTGTAGCAAGTTAAAAGCCAAAGCAGGTTTGAGGTCTGTCCCAGACTCTTACCTTTGTCTTTTCTTCTGGGTGATATGTATGCAACAATGCCATGTCTGACGAATCTCAGCAACAGATTTCTGTAGGAAGACTAGAAGATAGGAAATAAATAGCCTGTGTCTGGATTTTGTAATTTTTGAAGCAATTCCAAATAGACTAAAATATATTTGGTAAGATCTGAGGTGAGATTTACACATTCAACATAACAGCTAAGTTGTCCAAAATGTATAATGCAAGTCAAGACGTAGCCTGCATTTCTCTTTGCCTTATATCTGGAAAAGGGGCTTGCATTTAGCCTATAATTAATCATGTTTCATAATTACTTTGCTTCTGAAATCACTAATAATGTCTGTTACTTAGGTTTCTTTTTTTTTTCTTTTCCCCTGGGGTGAACGTTGGAGTGAGGTGAAATCAAGTTAGAGATTTTGTGAGTGGAGAGAGAACCCAGCCCGTGCTGTCTTTCTTCTGTTGGGCACTGTTATGGCTATTGTTTGTTTTGTTTTGGATCAATCATCATTGGGTTTGGAATATTCTCTCCAATTGGCTAGCCACCTGTATTTTCCTATGTGATATGCACCTGATGTTGATAAAACGGTGACTCTAAGTCACTGTGTACTCAGCACAGTGAGTCTCAGGGAGCAATCTCATTCTTAATTCTTGACAACAGCTATTTCCCACTCCCGGGGGACTGACCGTCTCTCTGGACTGGAAATGGGATTGGTAATAGAATTTCACAGCTAAAGGCCCTCTTCAAATCTGGCCCTAGCCTGGATGGGGAGTGAATGAATTTATAAGAGCCAACTGCTGCTTGTTTATCAAGCATGTGGGTGCTGTCTGCTACTTAGATTCCCGGTGTATATGATGGCTCTCCTTGACACTAACTTCAACCCAGCTTGAACCCAGTGCCTGACTTAGTGAAGCTTGAGGAGGGAGTCAGGTAGACAGGAACTTCAAGAGCCTTTCCCCTGATCAGTGGATTGATGACAGCCATGGCAGTGGCTCACAGAACTGTGAACTGGGTTATGTCAGGCAAATCAAACTAATGGAATCATGTACTAGACAGAAAGAGATGGAATCACAAAAGTTAGATTGCTACCTTCAAAGTAGAAGGGATGGAAACATACTGATTATCCACCTCACTTAAATAGCAACTTTACGAACTTACATTCAGTTATTCTTCAGGAAGTGTACAGATGAACACACTAAAGATAGCAGAATTTGTCCCAAGGTGGGGTAGCCCGCGTAAAAGAAATGGATTGAATACCGGCCTTTCTGACTAAATAAACCACTAACCCAGGAAAGGAATGTGAAGAAAAATCAGTCATGGATGGTGATGTGTAAATGGAATCTCTAATTGTATGGCTCCAGAGGGAGAAGTGGATTCCTTCAATTTAGTCAGTTCATTCTAATTCCATATGCACCAAGAACTGGGTCTTGGAGTCCTCTGGGGAAACACTGATTTCTTGGCCTGACCCCTGAATTACTGGGAATCAAACCAAATGACTAACTGTTGAAATCTTCCCTCTTTAAAAGGATGCTTTGACTCACATAGTTACAGAGGAAATGTACTTGTGATTACTTTGTTGAGGGATTGGAGGAAAGGCAGTCCAACCGGTCCAAACTGGTGTTTTACAGTCAGTGAATGACTGACAGGCTCATGGATCAAACGTGTGACAGAGTCGTTGACTCTGAAGGGATACAGAACTCGGAGTATCTTCTAATCAAGAATCATACCTAGAAATGTAACTCTCAAACTTCTGGAGAGTAGTATCACCTCCTAATTGAAGACCAGTGCTAGGACACTCAGAGCAACTCTAGGAAGGAAGGGAATAGTGAAGAGGCATTACTTCAGTGAGTCCTCAGAGCAGTCCCTCTAGATCAGTATTGCTACCTGATGGTTTTAATTAATGAGAGAATTAAGGTAAGGCTGCTGGGTTTGCCTAAGATTCCAGAGCATGTAATGGTGGTGAGACTTGAAATCCTCTCTGATCCCAAACACGACTAATTGTTTAAAGTGCATCCTCATGTTAGGGCAGCCTTTTAGATTTCAGTTGTTGCCAGCATGTGATCCATACCTGGCTTGTGAGATGATGCGTAAGTCAACTCCTTCAGTCAGCACGCAGGCATATTAGAAGGCTGCTCCAAGTTTGGCTTGAATTGCCTTTGATTACTTCGTAGTCACGTGTTTTGCCGAAAGACTTACTTTCAGTTTCAAGTTCCAAGGATTTGTTGGCAAAGTAACCACTCAACACTTAATTAAGTAAGAAAGAAGAAAGCTTGTTACATTAGTTATAGCACAGAGATAAGCAAAATAGTAAGAAATAAATGTATTTACAATCACCAAATTGGGGAAGCACCCCCATCCAGATGCAAGCAATGCTGTGACGTCCCTTGAACAGCAATTTGGAGACCCAGTTGGAAGGTCCCGGGCGTTGTGCCCTTTCCATGGATGAGTTCAGAGTGCAGCCCGAAGGAGTCCTGCTTTTAATGCCAAGCTGCAAGCTGATAATCATCAGCTTATGTGCAAATATGCAGCTCTGGCTATTATCATAGATGCTCTGATCTCTAGTCATAAGTCTCAGGATGTTCACTGATCCCTGGGATTTGGCCAGATTCCCAAGGCCCAGGAAGCTTCGTGACTTACTCCCTTCCTTACCTGTTGGTTCCCAAGACTCGTTAGCACCGTTTCTGCTGACCTGCATGTAGTCCAGCAGTTCGGTATGTAGCTCCTTTCAGGGTCTTTGTTTAGTCAGAGGCCTATTGTTGCCTCTGAAGCCTGAACAAGACTATTAATTTTTTCAACATCGTGTCACATTGTGGACTTGCTGAAGCGTCAACAATTGACTGAATCCTCTAAGATACTTACACCTTTATGCATCATTTTTACAAATAATGTTTAGATCCGGGTATTAAGAATTGGCACTATCACCATCACATTTCAACCTGGTAGATTCTACTCACTGATACACTCTGATGATGATCCATGTGAAAGACGATCTTATCCTCCTTAAATTTCTGTGCCATTGGTGAATCTGATAGCAGACATTCTGTATCTTCATACACGTTAATGGTGCTAAGGAAAGAACACAAAAGCCTGCAATTTGCCCCCTTTCTTCTTGTTGAAATTGATTCATTGATCAGAAACTTTAGGTTCAGATTTTCAGTCATAGAACACTAGGGAGAAAGTCGTTGAGGACCCCCAGGGAATTTCTTTGTATGTGGCTTTATAATTTGCGCAGGTAAAGATTTTATCTCAAAAAGGTTTGAGATGCCCACTCATTTCTGGCTTTGATAGTAACAATTAACATAAGACAACGTGGGTATAACTTCTTTCTCTGCTGCTTACCAAGGGTGTAATTTGGGGCAAGCCCTTTGGGTATTCCTTAGTCCAGTTTATTTAATCCATTACGTGGTAATAAATAAACCACACAGTTTTGTTTTGTTTTTTTAAATCAATGGAGGTAATTAGAGGTGAAAGTGCTTTTTGAAAGCTCTGTGTGAATGTTTGTTAGCTCTTGTTGACTGGGATATTAAGGGAGTGTTTACCTTGAAGATCTGTTCATGTATTCCTGAGTCCATTCCATCAAAATTTATTGATTGCCAACTCCGTACTAGGCTCAGTAAGAGAGGGTAGAACACAATAACACCTAAATTTGTTCCCCATCTTTTCACACTGTCTGGCAGAAAGACAGATCTCTAAATTGCTCCCATCTTGTCTTTACAGTAAAGGTTTCTAATATTTTAGTATGCGACACACTTCATTGCAATTATTCTTTCCATGTATAAACATGATTTTTATTTACATTATAATGTAAGACAAGGGGAATGAGATTTATTATATTGATGATGAACGTGTTTAGATTATGCTTAAATTTTAATGTTTAAGGTTAAAACTGAGGGAAAATAATTGAGAAATAGAATAAATACTACTGTTCGAGTCCCCAAACTACATTTCCGTGAACCTACGATATCCCTGCCTCACTTTCTGGCACTGGAAAGTTCAGAGGCAATGGAAAATTCACTAGCTCTGAACAAGCAAGAGGGGGGGGGGGGGCCAGCCAGATTCTGGCATATTTAAACCACTTGGAACAGCACGATGGCATTCTCAACAAGCCATTTTACCATGCACCCATGAACTACCTTACTTGGCTCCAGAAACCATGTGAGGAACGTTACTAGCTTGGTCGAGGCCCTGTGGAACTCACTTCGTGTTCATCTTGGGCAGACAGAGGAACTGTGTGCCTCTCATCCCATCTTTTAGGCTCAGCAAACTGGCAGTGAGGCAGTTCCTAAAGAGCAGAGTGCCAGTGGAAATTGGATTTGGTCCCCCTAAAGTCAGTGTGAAGCAGAGAAACTCAGGACTTTAGTACCTTGATGCTTAATATTGGGCTTCCTGATTGCCTCCACCTAGGGTGGCCACAAGGAGTCTGCACTGGACTAAACCAGGGCTGAGAGGGTGGTCAGGTTGATGGAGTGGAGTAATGCCGTTATGGGTTTCCTGTTTGTCACTATGGAAGGGCCACACTTACCTGCTCAATCCCCATTTACTTTGTATTCTAGGATAGAGGTCAGGAAGACTATATCCCACCTGCCTATACAGCTGTGGTGTGTTGAAAGATCCCTGGACTTAAAGTAAGAAGATCTGGGTTTGAGTCTCAGTCTGTCACTTATTTTCTGTGTGACCTTGGGCAAGTCACTTCACCTATCTGAGCTTCAGTTAACTTCTCTGTTTAACTGGGAACATAGTATCCGTCTCATGGGGTTGCTGTGAGAATTCAGTGAGATGGTGCATGTGGAAAGTGCTTTGCTGACTGAATAGTGCTCTCAAGAAGCTGGGAAGAGCGCAGAATATGTAACATTTTGTCTCTTCTTCAGGTATTCATCCAGTGGTTTAACAACCCAACAAAATGCATCAATAAATATGCAACTGCCTTCGAGAGAGACAAACTCCTATTTTAATAGCTTGGATCAAACGGACCTGATGGGATATTCATCCCCAAGGGCCAGTTCTGTGCCCATCATCCCCTCAGTGGGTCTAGAGGAAACCTGCATGCAAATGCCAGGGATTTCTGAAGTCAAAAGCATCAAATGGTGCAAAAACTCCTACTCTGCTGATATTGTCAATGTGAGTATTCCAGTCAGCGATTGTCTTATAGCAGAACAGCAAGAAGTGAAAATATTGCTAGAAACTGTTCAGGAGCAGATCCGAATTCTGACTGGTGCCAGGCGGTCAGAAGACTACGAACTGGCCAGCGTAGAAACCGAGGACAGTGCGAGTGAAAACACAGCCTTTCTCCCCCTGAGTTCCACAGCCAAATCAGAACGAGAGGCCCAATTTGTCTTAAGAAATGAAATACAAAGAGACCCTGCATTGACCAAGTGACCTGAGATGTAAGAATCTGTGCATTCTATGCTTTGCTCAACAGGAAAGAGAGGAGATAAAATACAAATTATTTATATGCATTAATTTAAGAGCATCTACTTAGAAGAAACCAAATAGTCTATCACCCTCATAGTGTTTTTTAACAAAATATTTTTTTAAAGGGAAAGAAACGTTTCAGGAGGGATAAAGCTTACCACTAAAGCTTTTGGGTAGAATTTTGAATACAATTTCATTTAGTCCCAATGCTGTCCTCTTTGGCTCTTAGTAGATGTGGGCGATTCAGACTCTCAGCCCCACAGTGCCAGTGACCTCATAGAAAAGTGCTGGCAGTTACCCAGTTTCAAAGAGAAGAGACGTATCCCAAGGGTGGGCATGCCAGTGAGCAGGTGGCCCTTGCCATTTGGCTTGCCAATCCCTCAATTTCTATTCACTCGACAGCCTCATCACAGGTTATGTCACGTCAACAAATGTAGTGTTTTCTATTTACTTTTTGAAGAATGGCACAAAGACTCTGGAAGGAAAGGGACAGGAGACAGAGGGAGTCATGGGGCAATCTTAGCCACTCTTACGTGCCAGCCTGCTCTGAAATTTGAAGGCACAGAATCTCAGAGGGAGGTAAGAAATTATTACAGAAAAAGAGACAAAAACATCACACTGTCGTGTCACTAAAATCATGCTAATAGCTAATAGAAACGTTTTTGTTTGAGATCGTTTAGGGGCTCCAAAGGAGCACTTCTCAGTGTGTGTGCCTGTGTGTCTGGGCTTGCTCACTCGAGCACCGGTATGCTGTATGCACATATGTTCATTGTGCGTATGTGTGTGCATGTGTGTGCGTTAAGCTTGCTAAAATTTGTTCTGAAACATCAGGGAATCTAATATTCAGAAAAAATTTCCCTCTTAGATCTGTTCGCTTTAAATTTTTCCATTAAGTATAAAGTTCAGTTAGTAAATCAAGGTCACGTGCATGGTGGGGTCCTATAAAACTCTTGACAATGTCTAGACTATTTTCTGATGTGAATATTTTTGAGAGGAACAGCTATTGGCTCATTAATGATCTCAGTATCACAAGGCGAGTTGGGGATGTGTATTTTGAATCATGCGTACTTAAATTATTTATACAAGCCAATGATCAAATTGATAGTTAGTTACCCTTTGTTTTCTCATTTTCCTCATTACTTTTTGTAGCAAGTCTACTACTCGTGGACCAAGACATTGGCTTCTGTGGTTAATATGGAAAGAATAAATTGTTGAAATTACAAAGCCCAGCCTATTCAGTTCAAAGGAAGCCCCCCAAAGAACAGTAAATTGTGTTGTATGTTCATTTGGAATAAAGCAATATTTTTACCACTGCTAAGGTGAACTGAAACTTCTGAAGATTTGTCTGTTTTATTTAGCCTTATTTTCACGGGGCATTCAAGGACATTAGTGTTCACATAACCAGTCTTTTTCCAATTATTGGTGGTGTTGAGTTGTTATGTTTACACTGTTTTAAATAAAAAGGCATAGTATTTGAAAGTATATAAAAGATTTCTTTTACTGAAGTTTGGGAAAACCTTGATTAAAACTTCCTGTGGAAGACTCACATTCCGCTGAAAAGGAATGTAACTATTTCTGAATCACATATTGAATATACACAATTCTTATTTAAGGTTAAGCTGTTTCTGTTTAAAATACATTGCAAATTGCTCTCTGAGAACATTCTTTCTTTGATAATAGACATAAATAGACATATGCCATACAGGGAAAATAAAGAACATTGTGTTCTTATCAACACTGTTTAGTGGAAATTCAAAAGTCTCAAATGTTGAAAACATTTTGGTAGAAATGCATTTTATATTTAACAAAAGCTTCATGGTGTTCCTTAGTTGTCCCACTATTGTTCCTTTGTTTTGAATATAGAGGTAATACTAGACGACTCTTAAAAAGGATTATTACAACTTTTTAATGTCTCAATTATCTAAATTCTCATTTAGAAATAGTATATCTTTGGGAAAATTTTAGAAAAATGGTTTTAATTAACTGGTGTATAAAACCCCCATAACTTGCATATTCGATATGCTATTGTGTTGAAATTTATCACAATTATCAAACATTCACTGGAAGTCCTCCCAAGTCAACCTTGTCTTGGGTTTTTCACTAAAATGCTACCTGTTGCATACCTAAACGGATTCATACAGGATCCACCTAATTAGGAGTTTGTGTATTTTGTGACTCACTGCAGTTATTTCTTTTTTAACATCTTTCACTGCAGTTATATTAATATATCTTTTGCTCTAAGGAGATCGAAGGTTGTCAATCAAACTTAAGTCCTGATCTGACCCCTTATTATTTTTTTTAAGTTGAACTATATATTATGTGATTATAAACAGCCTCGTGCGTTCTAAAACGTATGAAAGTTACACACATCCACTGGCGGCCCGATATAAAGTTTAGAGATAAAGTTATGTCCAAATTGATAGTAGAGACAAAAATCCTCCGTAAAGAACAATTATTAATGGTCACTTTCAGTGGTCATTTGTCTCCTTTTGGAATATGAAGCTCTCCTGTGAAAAGGGTCCACACTCAGAAAGCACCTCTTTGGGCACCAGCAGACAAGTGCTGATAGCATCAAGACTTTCAAAGTTGATCTAACGTGGCCAACACCTGGAGACATCGATACCTTGTCCTTCAAGCTCACATGCCTACAGAGAAGTGTTTATTTCTACAAGACACTTGATTTTGCTTCATTTTCCCTGTATTTCTTATGTGAATAGGTATTTGGAGATTTGGTAATTAAGTTAGTTGCATATTCATTATTTACTGGAGAATGAATGTCACTCATTATTTTTCACTCTGCATCATCTTCTCATGTCTTTTTTATAAAATGTGTGTTATTCTGATTTGCTAGTGACTTCTATAGAATGCTGTTGTTCAAAATATATGAACAATTTTATGCTAATGAGAAATAGTGGAAATTATGTTGGAGAACTGGCATCTAAATTCTCTGATTTTTGTATGCACATTAAGTGCTCTATGTTTTACACTCTTGTCTAATATCTACCTTGCTATGGGTGAAGGACTAAATATTTGTAGCTAGATCAAATCTCCAATGATTTACATCATTTCCAAGCAGCAATAACAAGGTCCTCTGGAGGAGGAACAGTGCTATTTTCAGGACTCCACAATTACCCTGTTTTGATCATAACAACATATCAGGCCTACCAAAAAGAGAACAGAAGGGCCAAACAGATTTCCAGAGAATGATCACTGGCTTCTGAATTGACTGACAGCTACAATTTGAGTGGGGCTTTTGGCGACTATAGCTAAAGCTCTCAATAACCAGGTCTCCACCAGAATATGCTTGACGTATGCAGCAGTCACTCACACTTACCTTGCAGTATGGTGCTATAGGAAACCATGACTCCCTGAGTGAGGGGGGATGGTGACTCCTTTGATTCCAGCCCTGTAAACCAGAAAATATTGCCCTTAGACAAGTGCTATGAAACGTTTCCCAAATGAGTATATAGTATACCTAGGAACACAGCAGGAGGGGTGGGGTTTTTATTTGAGATTTTGGTATCCAGGAAACATTTTATATATAAAGAATACTTTTTAAATTATTATTCAATTGTATAGATTCAGTACAGTGTATTCAATGATAGCATGTCTGTACTCTGTTTGTACTTTAGTCTACAGAAATTCAGTCTTCATCCAAGAAAGACCAGCACAATGTTTCTGGGCTGTTCTCAATTTTAAATGCATCCCAATATGTCATGGGAAATGAGGCCTTTAAATAAGCTTTATCTCTTCCTCTTTTATTCTTTCTTTCCCTTTTAAAGAAATAGTGAGGGTAAAGGAAGAAATTCATTCCTTAAGATCAACATCGTTCTCTCATAATAATCTGTTTCCTACTGTGACTACACACACACATACATACATATATAAGTATATATGTATGTATAAAATATATATTACATTTAGTTTGATTATTTTGGCGGCTTTATTTTTGCTTCATTTGACAAATATTAAAGTGATTGCCTCATGGAATGCCAACGAAATAATATCATTTAGAAATCAGCCAACTTGGCAATGTTTAGGTAATACAGGCATTTTCTAGTTTTTTCTCTTTCTAAGGTAAGCAGAAATATCCTTGGGTTGGAAAATTCAAAAGACCCTGGAGTAGAATGTCTGCTAGATTCTCTCTTAGAAATGAAGATTAAACTATGGATATATATGATGACTGTCCCTATAGTGTAAAATTTCAAATATATTTTTTTACAAATTTAACCATTAGATCTCTCAAAGGGGCCTAAACAGGTGTCTTTGACTTCTAGTGCCCACTGAACTCTAATAAGGAGTTGTGGTGGGGGCAGAATGGTGGTGGGGAAACCACGTTAATGTTGGATACCCAGTGAAGATGTGAAGATACTAGCAGAGATGACCAGACTTAAAAGTACTAGGCCTCTAGTACTTTGATAACTTTTTGTCATAAAAACCTGTATTGATTGCATGTGTATTGTTGCCTATGAAAGAATTAATGATGCGATAGCAAATAATTCTTATTGTTGGAAATGAATTAGAAAATCTTTATATTGGAAGTTGTCTTTGTGAAAGCTTCTGATTTATGTATGCATAATAGTAGCTCCATGACCCCATCTGTCAAATAAGGAGGATGATCTAGTTCATCTCTGATTTCCCTTTCAAATTGGATGGAATGTTACCCAATCATTCCAACTCAGACTTTACCTCATTATTTGTCATCCAGTAACATAACCCTTTGGAAAGAAAATGGCTAATGGTAAGACTTCAAAATTATTGGAATCTGTATATCAACCTGTGAATGATTTACATTTATAATATTCCATTTAATTTCCATGGAGAAATAGACAGGATCCCTTTTGTGATTGTTGTTAAAGTAAATTTACCTAGGCCAGGTAATAAAGAAGCAGGGATGGCCAAGAAAATATCTAATTTCAAAGCTTGAGCATCAAAATTTGCCCCAGATTTTTGAGTATTTGCCACAGATTTTTTTTTTTTTTAAGAAACTGTAAACTGTGAACTTTTATTGAAGCCAGAGCAAAGGGTTCTGCAGAGAAGGCATGAGACCTTGAAGCTGTTCTCCTCTCACAGAAGCTGTGACACACTCTCATTGGATACACAGGATATTTACTGATATTTTCAATCATTTGCATCTCAAACTTCTTAACATAAACTCTCCAATTAATAGTGAATAAATTCTCTGGAGACACTATTCACATTATAGTTGGAAATAATCCTGTCTTTGGGGGACACAATAGACCAAAAAAAATGCAGAGGTTACTTACTTAATTTTGGTTGTAATTGCTGTTTTTAACAAATTAGTATCTGTTGGCTCTTCCAGCAGCATCCTGAGTAGCATTAATTCTCCCATCTATAATTTATCCTCATTGAGGTCAACATCTGAATTCCTAAGTATTTAATAAAACAACACAGAATGTTGAAAACCTCAATCAAAAACAGTACAGCTCTTTAAATTGTGTTGGTTTTTAAAGTTATACGGATTCCATACAGTTGTTTACAAAATTGAAATAGAAGGGAAAAACTTCACATTTTCTTAACTTGTTTTTAATATATTTAGATGTCTGATAAACCACTCATACAGCCTTGTTACACTTTACATTGATCTTTCTGAAATAAATTTAAATGTAAGGGCTTAAACAATCTCACACACACACACGCACAGCACAGTACACATGGTGTGTTAAAACTCAATGTTGTACTCCTTTTCCTTAGATTTTTTCCTTTACAGGTCACCCAAGTATGTGACACTCCAAACTCTTATGACATGGAAGACCCTGATTTTAGATATGTTTCTTAGGAAATGCCTACAGCAAAAAAATATATAGTGATTATCTTTTAAGGTTTGTTCTATATAGCCTGCTTTTGAATTTTATCTTTACCAATAAAAGTCTGGAGAATAGATACATTTGTTCAAACTGAAACAAATGGAAGAATGGAAAACTTACCTTAAAATCACTACACATTTTCCAGTAGCCAATGTATATATTTTAAAGATAATTAGTGGGAAATTAATTGGCTCTTTCTTACTTTTTCAAGGATGCAACTGTACACATTAAATCTAAATAAACAAATTCACTTCTTCTTAATATATTTGACCAATCATATTTTAAACAAAGAATGTAAATCACACAGAGAAGAATACATGCAAAATGGTCAGAATATTTTTAGTTGTCATTTAAAATAAATTTACCAAAACTGATCTTTTGTGCCTGTGATAATAATTTTGTTTCAAGGAGTGTATATGTATCTCCTTTACCTTCTTCCAAGAAAACATTTCAGAATGATGTCCACCAATGTGTGGGATATGAAGGCTAAAGGAAATAATACGAGCTGTATGTCCCTTGACAGCCTAGTAAAGTTCCATTACATCTGCACTTTGTTTCCAGGGGGAGAAATCATATTGCTTATTAAAAATTAAGAAGTGAATTTAATAGTCAATCTAGTAATAATCTTGACTTCACATAAGTTTACATATGTGGAGGAAATCCTTGACTATCATTTCCCTGTCGTCCCTTTTCAGTAGCCTTTGATGAAGCTGGACACTCAGATTCCCTTAGGTTAGATTCTTACTGTATGTTCCTCTTATCTCACTTCTCTTTTATTAAACAAGGAATTTTCAGCTAAAATGAGACACTGATGTGACTTGGTAGGAAAAAATAGCTTTGTTCTTTGAGTTGTATCACTGGGGGAATAAACTAGGAACATTTCAAATGTGATTATAAGGTTCATGACTTTAACCAGTATCTTCTCATGTACAGACATACCCCCGGGCCCTTTAATTTTCCCAATATTGTTAACAAACTTTTCAACCTTCTTATTATTGTTTTTTACAACAGCATTTTCCATTTTTTAAGAGACAAAGACAAAATCATCCATTCACATAAAAGAACAAAACAGTAAGTAAAACAAAGCAGTCATCCTTTAAACAGTGACCAAAATACAAACCAATAACGATATTTGTAAAGGCTTCAAGTAAAATACTGAGTAAAAATCAAATCAAATCTAAGGTTAGAATAATGTAGAGAAATACTGGCCAATAGTTTGCATAATATGGTTTTTTCATAATTCTTCTGCATAAGTGGACTCTTCTTTCCATAATAATATTTAATGTTTTAGAACTTCTACTGGGCATTAATTATAGCTATTTAGTATATTTAAATGTGCAAACATTTAAATATACTAAAATGTCCACTTTGCCATTTCTTCTAACATGACACAAAGTTTATGAAAATTTGTGTAGATAAAAAGATAGAAAAAAATAGGGAGAATTATAAAAAGAAATTATTATCTATTAACCTCTCCTTATTTTCTCATTGACACTCTGACACCTTCCACTGAATGCTCCCATATTTTAAGCTAAACACAGAGGAAGCTACTGAATCAATTACGGAGGCAGATGCAAACCTATTTTGAGAATTAAAATGTCTGATACACAGATACAAGGAGTTGCAGTCTTCCTTGGACCCAAATAAAGCTGAACAGTACCGTATAGCACAGAGTTTGGGAAATGGGGAATTATTTTGATTTAAAAAATATTTGTTCTGCAGAGTCCATTCATTACAGCTAAAAAAATGAATAAGCATCACTGTGAGTCTTTTCTCCATTGAAAAAGAAGAGTTAGGCACATGATACCATGAACAGTTATACAACAGAAAGATTTAACAAATTTCTTTTTGCTTTGCTTTCTTATCTTTAAAAATAATGTTACTGAAAGTGTGAAAAATAAGAAAATAATCGGCATGGATTCAACTATGCTAAGACCATAGTAAGTAGTGTCTTTAATATACTTTCTTCTCATTTTTCAATATATATGTATATATCACCATTATTTTCCTACTGTGGTTTATTATAACTTAAAAAATAGTATATCATACTATACCATGGTAAACATTTAATTTAAAGGCTGAATTCCAATTTGTTCTATTATGACTTATTTAGACATTCTATTATTATTTGAATTATTCAAATATAATTATATATAAGAAATATAATTATTATTTAAATTGCTTCCATTCATTCACTACCCTAAGTAATTCCACAATTAATATTAAAATACACATTATTTACTCTTCCTTTCTTTTGAAGGGAAACTGTGGGTCCGTGCACAAGTGTCTTAGGGTCTGTATACCTTCAAAATTGTAAGTAATGCTTGTGTATAGGTTAGTATGTACATTCTTTGGTAGGGGGAGGAGGTCTATCAGTAAAAATTTTATAAGGTTAATAAGGAGATCGGTGAACTTCACTGGTTAAGAATAATTTTTTGAATAATGTCTTGGTTACACATTATAAGAAATCGTATGGCTGGGTTAATGAATATGGAGTTTTTTGCTTTCTTTTTTTTTACTTTGTTTTTTTTTAGAGCAGTTTTAGGTTCACAGCAAAACTGAGAAGAAGGTACAGAGAGTTCCCATATACTTCCTGCCCCCCACATGCATAGCCTTTCCTATTATCAGCACCCCCACCAGAGCAGTACATTTGTTACAACTGAAGACCCTACATGGGCGCATTATAGTCACCCAATATTCATAGCTTACCTTATGGTGCACTCTTGTTATTGTACCTCCTATGGGTTTTAACAAATACATAATGACATGTATTCACTATCATGGTATTATACAGGGATTTTCACTGCCCTAAAAATCCTCTGTTCTCTACCCATTCATTCCTCTCTCCTCTGCCACTCCGCAGCAACCACTGATCTTTTTTTTACTGTCGCCATAGTTCTACCTTTTAGTATGGCCACTTTGAAAATTTATTTTAGATGTTGCTCAATTGATTTCTGGAAGTGGTAATATATGCAGTTTTAACATCACCTGAATTTTTTATTTTGCTTATCAGTATAACTGTAATTGGTTTAGAGCTAATCAGAAATGCATCATTTTAATGAAGCTTAATTTTAACTTCTAATTAGAAAAAATGTTACAAGTTTACACAAAAAATATATAAGAAGAAAAATTTAAAAACACCACAGGAGATAACCACTATTAACATTTGAGTATATTCCCTTCCAATATTTTTAGTTGAATAAATATATACATTCCATATTTTAAAAATTGGAGTCATCTAATATCTAAAACATTTTGTCCTGCTTTATTAACTTTACATATGGTCTCTAATAATTTCCTCAGTTTATAAAGTATCTTCACACATAACATTTTTAATCATTACACAAGCCATTATATGGATGAAACACATTCATATTTTCAAAGGGTCCTTTAAATATTTATCATATGTACTATTTGAGTTTTAAATGTTTACCTACCTTTGACTTGTGTGTTTCAACACTGTATATACACATATATGCATTAATGGCTTTTTGGCATTAGCATATTTCTATGTAGAGATAGAAACAGATATTGTATTCTCTCACGGTATTAAGTTTGTTTTTCTGTAACAGCCTGCTTGATGGATTTTGACCATGAAAATCATAATATTTTGCTAATGTAGACAGCTGGATTAAAAGACATAAGCCCTAGAGAAACCTCTGTACAGCTGACTATATTCACATCTCCCAATCTATACTCAAAAAACTGAGCATTAAAGGAGACAGTGATTTAAAAACTGCCATCGGCTCTGGAACCTGGAAGGAGTGACATAAAAGCAAACCATTTTAAAGAATTGAGAATATATGTCCAGCACTAGATGTTTTACATATATTAACTTATTTAGTCTTCATAATAACCCTATGAGGTAGATATAAATATGATCCCCATTTTAAAGATAAGGAAACCAAAGCATAGAGAAGTTAAGAGACTTGCCCACAGTTTCCCAGATAACAAATTGTAAGGGGCTGGACTTCAAACCAGAGTCCTTGAAGAGTTACCCTTTATTTTCTAACCTCTATCATTATCTTCCTTGAGGAATTTCTGATAATCATAGTTCAAATGTTCAAGATGGTGTAGACTCTCCAAGGCTAAGTGAGGATGATGCTGACCCTAGTTCACCAAACTCAGATAGGCTATAACCAGTGCTAGAAATGAGGGCAGAGCATAGCACTAATGAATGGGAACTGCACCCAGTTTTATGGGTTATTTGAAATTCTCACATACAAAGTGCAGTGATCAGATATTTAGCAAAATCGATATTTCTTATCCCAAATATGACAGACAGTAGTGCTAGGAAGGAGGCCAGAAGGATCATATGCATGGCCATGGCTACACCCACTCTTTTCATCAAGTGAAGACTGTGTACAAAATGGTGATCCTCAGGTCATCTGCTTCAACAAAGCAAGAGTTAGTGTGTGGTTGCACGTTCGTGTCCATTCACTTCAAGGCACCACACCATGGAAATATCATTATAAATGTGTGTGTGTGTGTAATATTTTTTTTTTTCTTTTGCCAACCCGATCCTTTATGCAATTCAACATACAAGGTGACACCAAGATAAGTCATGTGAAGTTCCAATTTGGGTGCCTCCATCTCCCTCCCCTAAATCCAGATTCAGTGGCTGCCAAAGCCAGAAGGGGCTTAGGGTAGGGTGTATGTGGTTAATAGAAGAAATACAGAAGATTCATTCAATCTCTGCCACACACCAACCATTATTAGGCAGACACAAGCCCTGGAGAAACCTCTGCATGGTCAAGGCAGAGAGACCACAAAATATCTCAATAGGAGCACTGTGAATCAATTT